>NW_026728050.1:677572-1016358 GCF_030684315.1 Stegostoma tigrinum
TGAGTTAATTGTTGATGTTGAGTTTTTGATCATCTGCAGTGCTTGTCTCACTGAAATAAGCATTTCAGCGACACCAGCTTCAAAAGCTGAGTCATTTGGTGACTTTCAGATGTTGGTGTTCTGAAGTGCTTGTCTCACTGAAATAAGCATTTCTGTGAATCCAGCATCAACAGGAGATTCATTTGTTGAAGTTGTGATTTTTCTGCCTACATACGTGCTGATAAAACAGATTTAAGCTTTTCGGTGAAACCAGCATGAAATGTTGAGAAATTTGGTGAATGTTAAGATTTTGGTCTTCTGAAGTGCTTATCTTACTGAAATAAACATATCTGTGAAACGAGCATCAAAATTTGAGACATTTTGGTGAGGTTGAGATATTGGTCTTCTAAAGTGCTTATCTCACTGAAATAAGCATATCAGCGACACCAGCATCAAAAGTTGTGTCATTTGGTTAATCTGATATTTTGTTGTTCTGAAGTGCTGATCTCAGTGAAATAAGCATTTGATTGTAACGAGAATCAAAAGTTGAGACATTTCTTGAAGTTGAGTTTTTGATCGTCTGCAGTCCTTATCTCACTGAAATAAGCATTTCATCGAGACCAGCATCAAAAGCTGAGTCATTTGGTGACTTAGAGATTTTGGTCTTCTAAAGTGCTTAACTGAATGTAATAAGCATTTCTGTCAAACCAGCATCAACAGATGATTCTTTTGAAACAACTGAGATTTTGGTCTTCTAAAGTGCTTATCTCACCGAAACAAGCTTCTCTGTGAAACCTGCATCAACAGGTGATTCATTCGATGAATTAGCGATTTCTGTCTTCTGAATGGCTTATCTCACTGAAACAAGCATTTCTGTGAAACCAGCATCAAAAGTTCAGTCATTTTGGTGAAGTTGAGATATTTGTCTGCTAAAGTGCTTATCTCACTGAAATAAGCATATCAGCGAGACAAGCATCAAAAGCTGAGTCATTTGGTGTCTTAGAGATTTTAGTCTTCAGAACTGCTTAACTCAATGAAGTAAGCAAATCTGTGAAACCAGCATCAACAGATGATGCATTTGAAGCAATTGAGATTTTGGTGTTCTGAAGTGCTTATCTCACTGAAATAAGCATATGTGTGAAACGAGCAACAAGCGTTGAGTCATTTTGGTGAAGTTTAAATATAGGTCTTTGAAAGTGCTTATCTCACTGAAATAAGCATATCAGAGAGACAAGCATCAAAAGCTGTGTCATTTGGTGATTTAGAGATTTGGGTCTTCAGAAGTGCTTAACTCAATGAAATGAGCATTTCTGTGAAACCAGCATCAACAGATGATGCATTTGAAACAATTGAGATTTTGGTCTGCTAAAATGCCTATCTCACTGAAATAAGCATATCAGCGAGACAAGCATCAAAAGCTGAGTCATTTGGTGACTCGGAGATTTTGGTCTTCAGAAGTGCTTATCTCAATGAAGTAAGCATTTCTGTGAAACCAGCATCAACAGATGATGCATTTGAAGCAATTGAGATTTTGGTCTACTAAAGTGCTTATCGTACTGAAAGAAGCATTTCTGTGAAACCAGCATCAAAAGTTGAGTCATTTTGGTGAAGTTGAGATATTGGTCTGCTAAAGTGCTTATCTCACTGAAATAAGCATATCAGCGAGACAAGCATCAAAAGCTGAGTCATTTGGTGACTTTCAGATTAAAGTGTTCTGAAGTGCTTATCTGACTGAAATAAGCATTTGATTGTAACCAGCATCAAAAGTTGAGTCATTTGTTCAAGTTGAGTTTTGATCGTCTGCATTATATCACTGAAATAAGCTTTTCAGCGAGACCAGCTTCAAAAACTGAGTCATTTCGTGACTTTCTGATGTTGGTGTTCTGAAGTGCTTATCTCACTGAAAAAAGCATTTCTGTGAAACCAGCATGGAATGTTGAGAAATTTGGTGAATGTTAAGATCTTGGTCTTCTGAAGTGCTTGTCTTACTGAAATAAACATATCTGTGAAACGAGCATCAAAATTTGAGACATTTTGGTGAAGTTGAGATATTGGTCTTCTAAAGTGCTTATCTCACTGAAATAAGCATTTCAGCGACCCCAGCATCAAAAACTGAATCATTTGGTGACTTTCAGATTTAAGTGTTCTGAAGTGCTTATCTCACTGAAATAAGCATTTGATTGTAACCAGCATGAAAAGTTGAGTCATTTGTTGAAGATGAGTTTTTGATCGTCTGAAGTGCTTATCATACTGAAATAAGCATATGTGTGAAACGAGCATCAAACGATGAGTCATTTTGGTGAAGTTGTGATCTAGGTCTTCGAAAGTGCTT
The DNA here is from genome assembly GCF_030684315.1 of Stegostoma tigrinum. Taxonomy (NCBI): domain Eukaryota; kingdom Metazoa; phylum Chordata; class Chondrichthyes; order Orectolobiformes; family Stegostomatidae; genus Stegostoma; species Stegostoma tigrinum. Next base: position 679,884 of record NW_026728050.1, read on the forward strand.
ATCTCACTGAAATAAGCAATATCAGAGAGACAAGCATCAAAAACTGTGTCATTTGGTGACTTAGAGATTTTGGTGTTCTGAAGTGCTTAACTCAATGAAGTAAGCATTTCTGTGAAACCAGCATCAACAGCTCATGCATTTGCAGCAATTGAGATTTTGGTCTACTAAAGTGCTTATCTTACTGAAAGAAGCATTTCTGTGAAACCAGCATCAAAAGTTGAGTCATTTTGGTGAAGTTGAGATATTGGTTTGCTAAAGTGCTTATCTCATGAAATAAGCATATCAGCGAGACAAGCATCAACAGCTGAGTCATTTGGTGACTTTCAGATTTAAGTGTTCTGAAGTGCTTATCTCACTGAAATAAGCATTTGATTGTAACCAGCATCAAAAGTTGAGTCATTTGTTCAAGTTGAGTTTTTGATCGTCTGCATTATATCACTGAAATATGCATTTCAGCGAGACCAGCTTCAAAAACTGAGTGATTTGGTGACTTTCAGATGTTGGTGTTCTGAAGTGATTATCTCACTGAAAAAAGCATTTCATTGAAACCAGCATGGAATGTTGAGTAAATTGGTGAATGTTAAGATTTTGGTCTTCTGAAGTGCTTATCTTACTGAAATAAACATATCTGTGAAACGAGCATCAAAATTTGAGACATTTTCGTGAGGTTGAGATATTGGTCTTCTAAAGTGCTTATCTCACTGAAATAAGCATATCAGCGACACCAGCATCAAAAGCTGTGTCATTTGGTTAATCTGATATTTTGTTGTTCTGAAGTGCTGATCTCAGTGAAATAAGCATTTGATTGTAACGAGAATCAAAAGTTGAGACATTTCTTGAAGTTGAGTTTTTGATCGTCTGCAGTCCTTATCTCACTGAAATAAGCATTTCATCGAGACCAGCATCAAAAGCTGAGTCATTTGGTAACTGAGAGATTTTGGTCTTCAGATGTGCTTAACTGAATGTAATAAGCATTTCTGTCAAACCAGCATCAACAGATGATTCATTTGAAACAACTGAGATTTTGGTCTTCTAAAGTGCTTATCTCACCGAAACAAGCTTCTCTGTGAAACCTGCATCAACAGGTGATTCATTTGATGAATTAGCGATTTCTGTCTTCTGAACGGCTTATCTCACTGAAACAAGCATTTCTGTGAAACCAGCATCTAAAGTTGAGTCATTTTGGTGAAGTTGAGATATTTGTCTGCTAAAGTGCTTATCTCACTGAAATAAGCATATCAGCGAGACAAGCATTCAAAAGCTGAGTCATTTGGTCTCTTAGAGATTTTGGTCTTCAGAACTGCTTAACTCAATGAATTAAGCAAATCTGTGATACCAACATCAACAGATGATGCATTTGAAGCAATTGAGATTTTGGTGTTCTGAAGTGCTTATCTCACTGAAATAAGCATATGTGTGAAACAAGCATCAAGCGTTGAGTCATTTTGGTGAAGTTTAAATATAGGTCTTTGAAAGCGCTTATCTCACTGAAATAAGCATATCAGAAAGACAACCATCAAAAGCTGTGTCATTTGGTGATTTCGAGATTTTTGTCTTCAGAAGTGCTTAACTCAATGAAATAAGCATTTCTGTGTAACCAGCATCAACAGATGATGCATTTGAAACAATTGAGATTTTGGTCTGCTAAAGTGCTTATCTCATTGAAATAAGCATATCAGAGAGACAAGCATCAAAAGCTGTGTCATTTGGTGATTTAGAGATTTTGGTCTTCAGACGTGCTTAACTCATTGAAATAAGCATTTCTGTGAAACCAGCATCAACAGATGATGCATTTGAAGCAATTGAGATTTTGGTCTACGAAAGTGCTTATCTTAGTGACGTAAGCATTTCTGTGAAACCAGCATCAAAAGTTGAGTCATTTTCGTGAAGTTGAGATATTGGTCTGCTAAAGTGCTTATCTCACTGAAATAAGCATTTCAGCGAGACAGGCATCAAAAACTGAATCATTTGGTGACTTTCAGATTTGAGTGTTCTGAAGTGCTTATCTCACTGAAATAAGCATTTGATTGTAACCAGCATGAAAAGTTGAGTCATTTGGTGAAGTTGTGATCTAGGTCTTCGAAAGTGCTTATCTCACTGAAATAAGCAATATCAGTGAGACAAGCATCAAAAGCTGAGTCATTTGGTGACTTCGAGATTTTGGTGTCCTGAAGTGCTTTACTCAATGAAGTAAGCATTTCTGTGAAACCAGCATCAACAGATGATGCATTTGAAGCAATTGAGATTTTGGTCTGCTAAAGTGCTTATCTCATTGAAATAAGCATATCAGAGAGACAAGCATCAAAAGCTGTGTCATTTGGTGATTTAGAGATTTTGGTCTTCAGACGTGCTTAACTCATTGAAATAAGCATTTCTGTGAAACCAGCATCAACAGATGATGCATTTGAAGCAATTGAGATTTTGGTCTACGAAAGTGCTTATCTTAGTGACGTAAGCATTTCTGTGAAACCAGCATCAAAAGTTGAGTCATTTTCGTGAAGTTGAGATATTGGTCTGCTAAAGTGCTTATCTCACTGAAATAAGCATTTCAGCGAGACAGGCATCAAAAACTGAATCATTTGGTGACTTTCAGATTTGAGTGTTCTGAAGTGCTTATCTCACTGAAATAAGCATTTGATTGTAACCAGCATGAAAAGTTGAGTCATTTGGTGAAGTTGTGATCTAGGTCTTCGAAAGTGCTTATCTCACTGAAATAAGCAATATCAGTGAGACAAGCATCAAAAGCTGAGTCATTTGGTGACTTCGAGATTTTGGTGTCCTGAAGTGCTTTACTCAATGAAGTAAGCATTTCTGTGAAACAAGCATCAACAGCTCATGCATTTGCAACAATTGAGATTTTGGTTCTGCTAAAGTGCTTATCTCACTGAAATAAGCATATCAGCGAGACAAGCATCAAAAGCTGAGTCATTTGGTGTCTTAGAGATTTTAGTCTTCAGAACTGCTTAACTCAATGAAGTAAGCAAATCTGTGAAACCAGCATCAACAGATGATGCATTTGAAGCAATTGAGATTTTGGTGTTCTGAAGTGCTTATCTCACTGAAATAAGCATATGTGTGAAACGAGCATCAAGCGTTGAGTCATTTTGGTGAAGTTTAAATATAGGTCTTTGAAAGTGCTTATCTCACTGAAATAAGCATATCAGAGAGACAAGCATCAAAAGCTGTGTCATTTGGTGATTTAGAGATTTTTGTCTTCAGAAGTGCTTAACTCAATGAAATAAGCATTTCTGTGAAACCAGCATCAACAGATGATGCATTTGAAACAATTGAGATTTTGGTCTGCAAAAGTGCCTATCTCACTGAAATAAGCATATCAGCGAGACAAGCATCAAAAGCTGAGTCATTTGGTGACTCGGAGATTTTGGTCTTCAGAAGTGCTTATCTCAATGAAGTAAGCATTTCAGTGAAACCAGCATCAACAGATCATGCATTTGAAGCAATTGAGATTTTGGTCTACTAAAGTGCTTATCGTACTGAAAGAAGCATTTCTGTGAAACCAGCATCAAAAGTTGAGTCATTTTGGTGAAGTTGAGATATTGGTCTGCTAAAGTGCTAATCTCACTGAAATAAGCATATCAGCGAGACAAGCATCAAAAGCTGAGTCATTTGGTGACTTTCAGATTAAAGTGTTCTGAAGTGCTTATCTGACTGAAATAAGCATTTGATTGTAACCAGCATCAAAAGTTGAGTCATTTGTTCAAGTTGAGTTTTGATCGACTGCATTATATCACTGAAATAAGCTTTTCAGCGAGACCAGCTTCAAAAACTGAGTCATTTCGTGACTTTCTGATGTTGGTGTTCTGAAGTGCTTATCTCACTGAAAAAAGCATTTCTGTGAAACCAGCATGGAATGTTGAGTAATTTGGTGAATGTTAAGATCTTGGTCTTCTGAAGTGCTTGTCTTACTGAAATAAACATATCTGTGAAACGAGCATCAAAATTTGAGACATTTTGGTGAGGTTGAGATATTGGTCTTCTAAAGTGCTTATCTCACTGAAATAAGCATTTCAGCGACACCAGCATCAAAAACTGAATCATTTGGTGACTTTCAGATTTAAGTGTTCTGAAGTGCTTATCTCACTGAAATAAGCATTTGATTGTAACCAGCATGAAAAGTTGAGTCATTTGTTGAAGATGAGTTTTTGATCGTCTGAAGTGCTTATAATACTGAAATAAGCATATGTGTGAAACGAGCATCAAACGATGAGTCATTTTGGTGAAGTTGTGATCTAGGTCTTCGAAAGTGCTTATCTCACTGAAATAAGCAATATCAGAGAGACAAGCATCAAAAACTGTGTCATTTGGTGACTTAGAGATTTTGGTGTTCTGAAGTGCTTAACTCAATGAAGTAAGCATTTCTGTGAAACCAGCCTCAACAGCTCATGCATTTGCAGCAATTGAGATTTTGGTCTACTAAAGTGCTTATCTTACTGAAAGAAGCATTTCTGTGAAACCAGCATCAAAAGTTGAGTCATTTTGGTGAAGTTGAGATATTGGTTTGCTAAAGTGCTTATCTCATGAAATAAGCATATCAGCGAGACAAGCATCAACAGCTGAGTCATTTGGTGACTTTCAGATTTAAGTGTTCTGAAGTGCTTATCTCACTGAAATAAGCATTTGATTGTAACCAGCATCAAAAGTTGAGTCATTTGTTCAAGTTGAGTTTTTGATCGTCTGCATTATATCACTGAAATATGCATTTCAGCGAGACCAGCTTCAAAAACTGAGTCATTTGGTGACTTTCAGATGTTGGTGTTCTGAAGTGATTATCTCACTGAAAAAAGCATTTCATTGAAACCAGCATGGAATGTTGAGTAAATTGGTGAATGTTAAGATTTTGGTCTTCTGAAGTGCTTATCTTACTGAAATAAACATATCTGTGAAACGAGCATCAAAATTTGAGACATTTTCGTGAGGTTGAGATATTGGTCTTCTAAAGTGCTTATCTCACTGAAATAAGCATATCAGCGACACCAGCATCAAAAGCTGTGTCATTTGGTTAATCTGATATTTTGTTGTTCTGAAGTGCTGATCTCAGGGAAATAAGCATTTGATTGTAACGAGAATCAAAAGTTGAGACATTTCTTGAAGTTGAGTTTTTGATCGTCTGCAGTCCTTATCTCACTGAAATAAGCATTTCATCGAGACCAGCATCAAAAGCTGAGTCATTTGGTAACTGAGAGATTTTGGTCTTCAGATGTGCTTAACTGAATGTAATAAGCATTTCTGTCAAACCAGCATCAACAGATGATTCATTTGAAACAACTGAGATTTTGGTCTTCTAAAGTGCTTATCTCACCGAAACAAGCTTCTCTGTGAAACCTGCATCAACAGGTGATTCATTTGATGAATTAGCGATTTCTGTCTTCTGAACGGCTTATCTCACTGAAACAAGCATTTCTGTGAAACCAGCATCTAAAGTTGAGTCATTTTGGTGAAGTTGAGATATTTGTCTGCTAAAGTGCTTATCTCACTGAAATAAGCATATCAGCGAGACAAGCATTCAAAAGCTGAGTCATTTGGTCTCTTAGAGATTTTGGTCTTCAGAACTGCTTAACTCAATGAATTAAGCAAATCTGTGATACCAACATCAACAGATGATGCATTTGAAGCAATTGAGATTTTGGTGTTCTGAAGTGCTTATCTCACTGAAATAAGCATATGTGTGAAACAAGCATCAAGCGTTGAGTCATTTTGGTGAAGTTTAAATATAGGTCTTTGAAAGCGCTTATCTCACTGAAATAAGCATATCAGAAAGACAAGCATCAAAAGCTGTGTCATTTGGTGATTTCGAGATTTTTGTCTTCAGAAGTGCTTAACTCAATGAAATAAGCATTTCTGTGTAACCAGCATCAACAGATGATGCATTTGAAACAATTGAGATTTTGGTCTGCTAAAGTGCTTATCTCATTGAAATAAGCATATCAGAGAGACAAGCATCAAAAGCTGTGTCATTTGGTGATTTAGAGATTTTGGTCTTCAGACGTGCTTAACTCATTGAAATAAGCATTTCTGTGAAACCAGCATCAACAGATGATGCATTTGAAGCAATTGAGATTTTGGTCTACGAAAGTGCTTATCTTAGTGACGTAAGCATTTCTGTGAAACCAGCATCTAAAGTTGAGTCATTTTCGTGAAGTTGAGATATTGGTCTGCTAAAGTGCTTATCTCACTGAAATAAGCATTTCAGCGAGACAGGCATCAAAAACTGAATCATTTGGTGACTTTCAGATTGAAGTGTTCTGAAGTGCTTATCTCACTGAAATAAGCATTTGATTGTAACCAGCATGAAAAGTTGAGCCATTTGGTGAAGATGAGTTTTTGATCGTCTGAAGTGCTTATCATACTGAAATAAGCATATGTGTGAAACGAGCATCAAACGTTGAGTCATTTTGGTGAAGTTGTGATCTAGGTCTTCGAAAGTGCTTATCTCACTGAAATAAGCAATATCAGTGAGACAAGCATCAAAAGCTGAGTCATTTGGTGACTTCGAGATTTTGGTGTCCTGAAGTGCTTTACTCAATGAAGTAAGCATTTCTGTGAAACCAGCATCAACAGCTCATGCATTTGCAACAATTGAGATTTTGGTTCTGCTAAAGTGCTTATCTCACTGAAATAAGCATATCAGCGAGACAAGCATCAAAAGCTGAGTCATTTGGTGTCTTAGAGATTTTAGTCTTCAGAACTGCTTAACTCAATGAAGTAAGCAAATCTGTGAAACCAGCATCAACAGATGATGCATTTGAAGCAATTGAGATTTTGGTGTTCTGAAGTGCTTATCTCACTGAAATAAGCATATGTGTGAAACGAGCATCAAGCGTTGAGTCATTTTGGTGAAGTTTAAATATAGGTCTTTGAAAGTGCTTATCTCACTGAAATAAGCATATCAGAGAGACAAGCATCAAAAGCTGTGTCATTTGGTGATTTAGAGATTTGGGTCTTCAGAAGTGCTGAACTCAATGAAATAAGCATTTCTGTGAAACCAGCATCAACAGATGATGCATTTGAAACAATTGAGATTTTGGTCTGCTAATGTGCCTATCTCACTGAAATAAGCATATCAGCGAGACAAGCATCAAAAGCTGAGTCATTTGGTGACTCGGAGATTTTGGTCTTCAGAAGTGCTTATCTCAATGAAGTAAGCATTTCAGTGAAACCAGCATCAACAGATCATGCATTTGAAGCAATTGAGATTTTGGTCTACTAAAGTGCTTATCGTACTGAAATAAGCATATCAGCGAGACAAGCATCAAAAGCTGAGTCATTTGGTGACTTTCAGATTAAAGTGTTCTGAAGTGCTTATCTGACTGAAATAAGCATTTGATTGTAACCAGCATCAAAAGTTGAGTCATTTGTTCAAGTTGAGTTTTGATCGTCTGCATTATATCACTGAAATAAGCTTTTCAGCGAGACCAGCTTCAAAAACTGAGTCATTTCGTGACTTTCTGATGTTGGTGTTCTGAAGTGCTTATCTCACTGAAAAAAGCATTTCTGTGAAACCAGCATGGAATGTTGAGAAATTTGGTGAATGTTAAGATCTTGGTCTTCTGAAGTGCTTGTCTTACTGAAATAAACATATCTGTGAAACGAGCATCAAAATTTGAGACATTTTGGTGAAGTTGAGATATTGGTCTTCTAAAGTGCTTATCTCACTGAAATAAGCATATCAGAAAGACAAGCATCAAAAGCTGTGTCATTTGGTGATTTCGAGATTTTTGTCTTCAGAAGTGCTTAACTCAATGAAATAAGCATTTCTGTGTAACCAGCATCAACAGATGATGCATTTGAAACAATTGAGATTTTGGTCTGCTAAAGTGCTTATCTCATTGAAATAAGCATATCAGAGAGACAAGCATCAAAAGCTGTGTCATTTGGTGATTTAGAGATTTTGGTCTTCAGACGTGCTTAACTCATTGAAATAAGCATTTCTGTGAAACCAGCATCAACAGATGATGCATTTGAAGCAATTGAGATTTTGGTCTACGAAAGTGCTTATCTTAGTGACGTAAGCATTTCTGTGAAACCAGCATCTAAAGTTGAGTCATTTTCGTGAAGTTGAGATATTGGTCTGCTAAAGTGCTTATCTCACTGAAATAAGCATTTCAGCGAGACAGGCATCAAAAACTGAATCATTTGGTGACTTTCAGATTGAAGTGTTCTGAAGTGCTTATCTCACTGAAATAAGCATTTGATTGTAACCAGCATGAAAAGTTGAGCCATTTGGTGAAGATGAGTTTTTGATCGTCTGAAGTGCTTATCATACTGAAATAAGCATATGTGTGAAACGAGCATCAAACGTTGAGTCATTTTGGTGAAGTTGTGATCTAGGTCTTCGAAAGTGCTTATCTCACTGAAATAAGCAATATCAGTGAGACAAGCATCAAAAGCTGAGTCATTTGGTGACTTCGAGATTTTGGTGTCCTGAAGTGCTTTACTCAATGAAGTAAGCATTTCTGTGAAACCAGCATCAACAGCTCATGCATTTGCAACAATTGAGATTTTGGTTCTGCTAAAGTGCTTATCTCACTGAAATAAGCATATCAGCGAGACAAGCATCAAAAGCTGAGTCATTTGGTGTCTTAGAGATTTTAGTCTTCAGAACTGCTTAACTCAATGAAGTAAGCAAATCTGTGAAACCAGCATCAACAGATGATGCATTTGAAGCAATTGAGATTTTGGTGTTCTGAAGTGCTTATCTCACTGAAATAAGCATATGTGTGAAACGAGCATCAAGCGTTGAGTCATTTTGGTGAAGTTTAAATATAGGTCTTTGAAAGTGCTTATCTCACTGAAATAAGCATATCAGAGAGACAAGCATCAAAAGCTGTGTCATTTGGTGATTTAGAGATTTGGGTCTTCAGAAGTGCTGAACTCAATGAAATAAGCATTTCTGTGAAACCAGCATCAACAGATGATGCATTTGAAACAATTGAGATTTTGGTCTGCTAATGTGCCTATCTCACTGAAATAAGCATATCAGCGAGACAAGCATCAAAAGCTGAGTCATTTGGTGACTCGGAGATTTTGGTCTTCAGAAGTGCTTATCTCAATGAAGTAAGCATTTCAGTGAAACCAGCATCAACAGATCATGCATTTGAAGCAATTGAGATTTTGGTCTACTAAAGTGCTTATCGTACTGAAATAAGCATATCAGCGAGACAAGCATCAAAAGCTGAGTCATTTGGTGACTTTCAGATTAAAGTGTTCTGAAGTGCTTATCTGACTGAAATAAGCATTTGATTGTAACCAGCATCAAAAGTTGAGTCATTTGTTCAAGTTGAGTTTTGATCGTCTGCATTATATCACTGAAATAAGCTTTTCAGCGAGACCAGCTTCAAAAACTGAGTCATTTCGTGACTTTCTGATGTTGGTGTTCTGAAGTGCTTATCTCACTGAAAAAAGCATTTCTGTGAAACCAGCATGGAATGTTGAGAAATTTGGTGAATGTTAAGATCTTGGTCTTCTGAAGTGCTTGTCTTACTGAAATAAACATATCTGTGAAACGAGCATCAAAATTTGAGACATTTTGGTGAAGTTGAGATATTGGTCTTCTAAAGTGCTTATCTCACTGAAATAAGCATTTCAGCGACACCAGCATCAAAAACTGAATCATTTGGTGACTTTCAGATTTAAGTGTTCTGAAGTGCTTATCTCACTGAAATAAGCATTTGATTGTAACCAGCATGAAAAGTTGAGTCATTTGTTGAAGATGAGTTTTTGATCGTCTGAAGTGCTTATCATACTGAAATAAGCATATGTGTGAAACGAGCATCAAACGATGAGTCATTTTGGTGAAGTTGTGATCTAGGTCTTCGAAAGTGCTTATCTCACTGAAATAAGCAATATCAGAGAGACAAGCATCAAAAACTGTGTCATTTGGTGACTTAGAGATTTTGGTGTTCTGAAGTGCTTAACTCAATGAAGTAAGCATTTCTGTGAAACCAGCATCAACAGCTCATGCATTTGCAGCAATTGAGATTTTGGTCTACTAAAGTGCTTATCTTACTGAAAGAAGCATTTCTGTGAAACCAGCATCAAAAGTTGAGTCATTTTGGTGAAGTTGAGATATTGGTTTGCTAAAGTGCTTATCTCATGAAATAAGCATATCAGCGAGACAAGCATCAACAGCTGAGTCATTTGGTGACTTTCAGATTTAAGTGTTCTGAAGTGCTTATCTCACTGAAATAAGCATTTGATTGTAACCAGCATCAAAAGTTGAGTCATTTGTTCAAGTTGAGTTTTTGATCGTCTGCATTATATCACTGAAATATGCATTTCAGCGAGACCAGCTTCAAAAACTGAGTCATTTGGTGACTTTCAGATGTTGGTGTTCTGAAGTGATTATCTCACTGAAAAAAGCATTTCATTGAAACCAGCATGGAATGTTGAGTAAATTGGTGAATGTTAAGATTTTGGTCTTCTGAAGTGCTTATCTTACTGAAATAAACATATCTGTGAAACGAGCATCAAAATTTGAGACATTTTCGTGAGGTTGAGATATTGGTCTTCTAAAGTGCTTATCTCACTGAAATAAGCATATCAGCGGCACCAGCATCAGAAGCTGTGTCATTTGGTTAATCTGATATTTTGTTGTTCTGAAGTGCTGATCTCAGTGAAATAAGCATTTGATTGTAACGAGAATCAAAAGTTGAGACATTTCGTGAAGTTGAGTTTTTGATCGTCTGCAGTCCTTATCTCACTGAAATAAGCATTTCATCGAGACCAGCATCAAAAGCTGAGTCATTTGGTGACTTAGAGATTTTGGTCTTCTAAAGTGCTTAACTGAATGTAATAAGCATTTCTGTCAAACCAGCATCAACAGATGATTCTTTTGAAACAACTGAGATTTTGGTCTTCTAAAGTGCTTATCTCACCGAAACAAGCTTCTCTGTGAAACCTGCATCAACAGGTGATTCATTCGATGAATTAGCGATTTCTGTCTTCTGAAGGGCTTATCTCACTTGAAACAAGCATTTCTCAGAAACCAGCATCAAAAGTTGAGTCAGTTTGGTGAAGTTGAGATATTTGTCTGCTAAAGTGCTTATCTCACTGAAATAAGCATATCAGCGAGACACGCATCAAAAGCTGAGTCATTTGGTGTCTTAGAGATTTTGGTCTTCAGAACTGCTTAACTCAATGAAGTAAGCAAATCTGTGAAAACAACATCAACAGATGATGCATTTGAAGCAATTGAGATTTTGGTGTTCTGAAGTGCTTATCTCACTGAAATAAGCATATGTGTGAAACGAGCATCAAGCGTTGAGTCATTTTGGTGAAGTTTAAATATAGGTCTTTGAAAGTGCTTATCTCACTGAAATAAGCATATCAGAGAGACAAGCATCAAAAGCTGTGTCATTTGGTGATTTAGAGATTTTGGCCTTCAGAAGTGCTTAACTCAATGAAATAAGCATTTCTGTGAAACCAGCATCAACAGATGATGCATTTGAAACAATTGAGATTTTGGTCTACTAAAGTGCTTATCTCACTGAAATAAGCATATCAGAGAGACAAGCATCAAAATCTGTGTCATTTGGTGATTTAGAGATTTTGGTCTTCAGAAGTGCTTACCTCAATGAAATAAGCATTTCTGTGAAACCAGCATCAACAGATGATGCATTTGAAACAATTGAGATTTTGGTTCTGCTAAAGTGCTTATCTCACAGAAATAAGCATATCAGCGACACAAGCATCAAAAGCTGAGTCATTTGCTGACTTAGAGATTTTGGTGTTCTGAAGTGCTTACCTCAATGAAGTAAGCATTTCAGTTAAACCAGCATCAACAGATCATGCATTTGAAGCAATTGAGATTTTGTCTACTAAAGTGCTTATCGTACTGAAAGAAGCATTTCTGTGAAACCAGCATCAAAAGTTGAGTCATTTTGGTGAAGTTGAGATATTGTTCTGCTAAAGTGTTTATCTCACTGAAATTAGCATATCAGCGAGACAAGCATCAAAAGCTGTGTCATTTGGTGACTTTCAGATTGAAGTGTTCTGAAATGCTTATCTCACTGAAATAAGCATTTGATTGTAACCAGCATCAAAAGTTGAGTCATTTGTTCAAGTTGAGTTTTGATCGTCTGCATTATATCACTGAAGTAAGCTTTTCAGCGAGACCAGCTTCAAAAACTGAGTCATTTCGTGACTTTCTGATGTTGGTGTTCTGAAGTGCTTATCTCACTGAAAAAAGCATTTCTGTGAAACCAGCATGGAATGTTGAGTAATTTGGTGAATGTTAAGATCTTGGTCTTCTGAAGTGCTTGTCTTACTGAAATAAACATATCTGTGAAACGAGCATCAAAATTTGAGACATTTTGGTGAAGTTGAGATATTGGTCTTCTAAAGTGCTTATCTCACTGAAATAAGCATTTCAGCGACACCAGCATCAAAAGCTCTGTCATTTGGCTAATCTGACATTTTGTTGTTCTGAAGCGCTGATCTCACTGAAATAAGCATTTGAATGTAACGAGAATCGAAAGTTGAGACATTTCTTGAAGTTGTGTTTTTGATCGTCTGCAGTGCTTATCTCACTGAAATAAGCATTTCAGCGAGACCAGCATCAAAAGCTGAGTCATTTGGTGACTTAGAGATTTTGGTCTTCTAAAGTGCTTAACTCAATGTAATAAGCATTTCTGTCAAACCAGCAACAACAGATGATTCATTTCAAACAACTGAGATTTTGGTCTTCTAAAGTGCTTATCTCACCGAAACAAGCTTTTCTGTGAAACCTGTATCAACAGGTGATTCATTCGATGAATTAGCGATTTCTGTCTTCTGAAGGGCTTATCTCACTGAAATAAGCATTTCTGTGAAACCAGCATCAAAAGCTGAGTCATTTGGTGAATTTGAGACTTTGGTGATCTGAAGTGCTTATCTCACTGAAATAAGCATTTTATTGCAACCAGCATGAAAAGTTGAGTCATTTGTTGAAGATGAGTTTTTGATCGTCTGAAGTGCTTATCTTACTGAAATAAGCATATGTGTGAAACGAGCATCAAGCGTTGAGTCATTTTGGTGAAGTTGAGATATTGGTCTGCTAAAGTGCTTGTCTCACTGAAATAAGCATATCCGCGAGACAAGCATCAAAAGCTGAGTCATTTGGTGACTTAGAGATTTTGGTTTTCAGAAGTGCTTAATTCAATGAAGTAAGCATTTCTGTGAAACCAGCATCAACCGATGATGCATTTGAAGCAAATGAGATTTTGGTCTACTAAAGTGCTTATCTTACTGAAAGAAGCATTTCTGTGAAACCAGCATCAAAAGTTGAGTCATTTTGGTGAAGTTGAGATATTGGTCTGGTAAAGTGCTTATCTCACTGAAATAAGCATTTCAGCGAGACAAGCATCAACAGCTGAGTCATTTGGTGACTTTCAGATTAAAGTGTTCTGAAGTGCTTATCTCACTGAAATAAGCATTTGATTGTAACCAGCATCAAAAGTTGAGTCATTTGTTGAAGATGAGTTTTTGATCGTCTTAGTGCTTATCATACTGAAATAAGCATATGTGTGAAACGAGCATCAAACGATGAGTCATTTTGGTGAAGTTGTGATCTAGGTCTTCGAAAGTCCTTATCTCACTGAAATAAGCATATCAGCGAGACAAACATCAAAAGCTCAGTCATTTCGTGATTTATAGATTCTGGTCTTCAGAAGTGCTTAACTCAATGAAATAAGCATTTCTGTGAAACCAGCATCAACAGATGATACATTTGAAGCAATTGAGATTTTGCTCTCCTAAAGTGCTTGTCTTTCTGAAAAAAGCATATCAGCGAGACAAGCATCAAAAGCTGAGTCATTTTGTGAATTTCAGATTTTGGTGTTCTGAAGTGCTTATCTCACTGAAATAAGCATTTGATTGTAACCAGCTTCAAAAGTTGAGTCAATTGTTGAAGTTGAGTTTTTGATCGTCTGCAGTGCTTATCTCACTGAAATAAGCATTTCAGCGACACCAGCTTCAAGAGCTGAGTAATTTGGTGACTTTCAGATGTTGGTGTTCTGAAGTGCTTATCTCACTGAAATAAGCATTTGATTGTAATCATCTTCAAAAGTTGAGTTAATTGTTGATGTTGAGTTTTTGATCATCTGCAGTGCTTGTCTCACTGAAATAAGCATTTCAGCGACACCAGCTTCAAAAGCTGAGTCATTTGGTGACTTTCAGATGTTGGTGTTCTGAAGTGCTTGTCTCACTGAAATAAGCATTTCTGTGAATCCAGCATCAACAGGAGATTCATTTGTTGAAGTTGTGATTTTTCTGCCTACATACGTGCTGATAAAACAGATTTAAGCTTTTCGGTGAAACCAGCATGAAATGTTGAGAAATTTGGTGAATGTTAAGATTTTGGTCTTCTGAAGTGCTTATCTTACTGAAATAAACATATCTGTGAAACGAGCATCAAAATTTGAGACATTTTGGTGAGGTTGAGATATTGGTCTTCTAAAGTGCTTATCTCACTGAAATAAGCATATCAGCGACACCAGCATCAAAAGTTGTGTCATTTGGTTAATCTGATATTTTGTTGTTCTGAAGTGCTGATCTCAGTGAAATAAGCATTTGATTGTAACGAGAATCAAAAGTTGAGACATTTCTTGAAGTTGAGTTTTTGATCGTCTGCAGTCCTTATCTCACTGAAATAAGCATTTCATCGAGACCAGCATCAAAAGCTGAGTCATTTGGTGACTTAGAGATTTTGGTCTTCTAAAGTGCTTAACTGAATGTAATAAGCATTTCTGTCAAACCAGCATCAACAGATGATTCTTTTGAAACAACTGAGATTTTGGTCTTCTAAAGTGCTTATCTCACCGAAACAAGCTTCTCTGTGAAACCTGCATCAACAGGTGATTCATTCGATGAATTAGCGATTTCTGTCTTCTGAATGGCTTATCTCACTGAAACAAGCATTTCTGTGAAACCAGCATCAAAAGTTGAGTCATTTTGGTGAAGTTGAGATATTTGTCTGCTAAAGTGCTTATCTCACTGAAATAAGCATATCAGCGAGACAAGCATCAAAAGCTGAGTCATTTGGTGTCTTAGAGATTTTAGTCTTCAGAACTGCTTAACTCAATGAAGTAAGCAAATCTGTGAAACCAGCATCAACAGATGATGCATTTGAAGCAATTGAGATTTTGGTGTTCTGAAGTGCTTATCTCACTGAAATAAGCATATGTGTGAAACGAGCAACAAGCGTTGAGTCATTTTGGTGAAGTTTAAATATAGGTCTTTGAAAGTGCTTATCTCACTGAAATAAGCATATCAGAGAGACAAGCATCAAAAGCTGTGTCATTTGGTGATTTAGAGATTTGGGTCTTCAGAAGTGCTTAACTCAATGAAATAAGCATTTCTGTGAAACCAGCATCAACAGATGATGCATTTGAAACAATTGAGATTTTGGTCTGCTAAAGTGCCTATCTCACTGAAATAAGCATATCAGCGAGACAAGCATCAAAAGCTGAGTCATTTGGTGACTCGGAGATTTTGGTCTTCAGAAGTGCTTATCTCAATGAAGTAAGCATTTCTGTGAAACCAGCATCAACAGATGATGCATTTGAAGCAATTGAGATTTTGGTCGACTAAAGTGCTTATCGTACTGAAAGAAGCATTTCTGTGAAACCAGCATCAAAAGTTGAGTCATTTTGGTGAAGTTGAGATATTGGTCTGCTAAAGTGCTTATCTCACTGAAATAAGCATATCAGCGAGACAAGCATCAAAAGCTGAGTCATTTGGTGACTTTCAGATTAAAGTGTTCTGAAGTGCTTATCTGACTGAAATAAGCATTTGATTGTAACCAGCATCAAAAGTTGAGTCATTTGTTCAAGTTGAGTTTTGATCGTCTGCATTATATCACTGAAATAAGCTTTTCAGCGAGACCAGCTTCAAAAACTGAGTCATTTCGTGACTTTCTGATGTTGGTGTTCTGAAGTGCTTATCTCACTGAAAAAAGCATTTCTGTGAAACCAGCATGGAATGTTGAGAAATTTGGTGAATGTTAAGATCTTGGTCTTCTGAAGTGCTTGTCTTACTGAAATAAACATATCTGTGAAACGAGCATCAAAATTTGAGACATTTTGGTGAAGTTGAGATATTGGTCTTCTAAAGTGCTTATCTCACTGAAATAAGCATTTCAGCGACACCAGCATCAAAAACTGAATCATTTGGTGACTTTCAGATTTAAGTGTTCTGAAGTGCTTATCTCACTGAAATAAGCATTTGATTGTAACCAGCATGAAAAGTTGAGTCATTTGTTGAAGATGAGTTTTTGATCGTCTGAAGTGCTTATCATACTGAAATAAGCATATGTGTGAAACGAGCATCAAACGATGAGTCATTTTGGTGAAGTTGTGATCTAGGTCTTCGAAAGTGCTTATCTCACTGAAATAAGCAATATCAGAGAGACAAGCATCAAAAACTGTGTCATTTGGTGACTTAGAGATTTTGGTGTTCTGAAGTGCTTAACTCAATGAAGTAAGCATTTCTGTGAAACCAGCATCAACAGCTCATGCATTTGCAGCAATTGAGATTTTGGTCTACTAAAGTGCTTATCGTACTGAAAGAAGCATTTCTGTGAAACCAGCATCAAAAGTTGAGTCATTTTGGTGAAGTTGAGATATTGGTCTGCTAAAGTGCTAATCTCACTGAAATAAGCATATCAGCGAGACAAGCATCAAAAGCTGAGTCATTTGGTGACTTTCAGATTAAAGTGTTCTGAAGTGCTTATCTGACTGAAATAAGCATTTGATTGTAACCAGCATCAAAAGTTGAGTCATTTGTTCAAGTTGAGTTTTGATCGACTGCATTATATCACTGAAATAAGCTTTTCAGCGAGACCAGCTTCAAAAACTGAGTCATTTCGTGACTTTCTGATGTTGGTGTTCTGAAGTGCTTATCTCACTGAAAAAAGCATTTCTGTGAAACCAGCATGGAATGTTGAGTAATTTGGTGAATGTTAAGATCTTGGTCTTCTGAAGTGCTTGTCTTACTGAAATAAACATATCTGTGAAACGAGCATCAAAATTTGAGACATTTTGGTGAGGTTGAGATATTGGTCTTCTAAAGTGCTTATCTCACTGAAATAAGCATTTCAGCGACACCAGCATCAAAAACTGAATCATTTGGTGACTTTCAGATTTAAGTGTTCTGAAGTGCTTATCTCACTGAAATAAGCATTTGATTGTAACCAGCATGAAAAGTTGAGTCATTTGTTGAAGATGAGTTTTTGATCGTCTGAAGTGCTTATAATACTGAAATAAGCATATGTGTGAAACGAGCATCAAACGATGAGTCATTTTGGTGAAGTTGTGATCTAGGTCTTCGAAAGTGCTTATCTCACTGAAATAAGCAATATCAGAGAGACAAGCATCAAAAACTGTGTCATTTGGTGACTTAGAGATTTTGGTGTTCTGAAGTGCTTAACTCAATGAAGTAAGCATTTCTGTGAAACCAGCCTCAACAGCTCATGCATTTGCAGCAATTGAGATTTTGGTCTACTAAAGTGCTTATCTTACTGAAAGAAGCATTTCTGTGAAACCAGCATCAAAAGTTGAGTCATTTTGGTGAAGTTGAGATATTGGTTTGCTAAAGTGCTTATCTCATGAAATAAGCATATCAGCGAGACAAGCATCAACAGCTGAGTCATTTGGTGACTTTCAGATTTAAGTGTTCTGAAGTGCTTATCTCACTGAAATAAGCATTTGATTGTAACCAGCATCAAAAGTTGAGTCATTTGTTCAAGTTGAGTTTTTGATCGTCTGCATTATATCACTGAAATATGCATTTCAGCGAGACCAGCTTCAAAAACTGAGTCATTTGGTGACTTTCAGATGTTGGTGTTCTGAAGTGATTATCTCACTGAAAAAAGCATTTCATTGAAACCAGCATGGAATGTTGAGTAAATTGGTGAATGTTAAGATTTTGGTCTTCTGAAGTGCTTATCTTACTGAAATAAACATATCTGTGAAACGAGCATCAAAATTTGAGACATTTTCGTGAGGTTGAGATATTGGTCTTCTAAAGTGCTTATCTCACTGAAATAAGCATATCAGCGACACCAGCATCAAAAGCTGTGTCATTTGGTTAATCTGATATTTTGTTGTTCTGAAGTGCTGATCTCAGGGAAATAAGCATTTGATTGTAACGAGAATCAAAAGTTGAGACATTTCTTGAAGTTGAGTTTTTGATCGTCTGCAGTCCTTATCTCACTGAAATAAGCATTTCATCGAGACCAGCATCAAAAGCTGAGTCATTTGGTAACTGAGAGATTTTGGTCTTCAGATGTGCTTAACTGAATGTAATAAGCATTTCTGTCAAACCAGCATCAACAGATGATTCATTTGAAACAACTGAGATTTTGGTCTTCTAAAGTGCTTATCTCACCGAAACAAGCTTCTCTGTGAAACCTGCATCAACAGGTGATTCATTTGATGAATTAGCGATTTCTGTCTTCTGAACGGCTTATCTCACTGAAACAAGCATTTCTGTGAAACCAGCATCTAAAGTTGAGTCATTTTGGTGAAGTTGAGATATTTGTCTGCTAAAGTGCTTATCTCACTGAAATAAGCATATCAGCGAGACAAGCATTCAAAAGCTGAGTCATTTGGTCTCTTAGAGATTTTGGTCTTCAGAACTGCTTAACTCAATGAATTAAGCAAATCTGTGATACCAACATCAACAGATGATGCATTTGAAGCAATTGAGATTTTGGTGTTCTGAAGTGCTTATCTCACTGAAATAAGCATATGTGTGAAACAAGCATCAAGCGTTGAGTCATTTTGGTGAAGTTTAAATATAGGTCTTTGAAAGCGCTTATCTCACTGAAATAAGCATATCAGAAAGACAAGCATCAAAAGCTGTGTCATTTGGTGATTTCGAGATTTTTGTCTTCAGAAGTGCTTAACTCAATGAAATAAGCATTTCTGTGTAACCAGCATCAACAGATGATGCATTTGAAACAATTGAGATTTTGGTCTGCTAAAGTGCTTATCTCATTGAAATAAGCATATCAGAGAGACAAGCATCAAAAGCTGTGTCATTTGGTGATTTAGAGATTTTGGTCTTCAGACGTGCTTAACTCATTGAAATAAGCATTTCTGTGAAACCAGCATCAACAGATGATGCATTTGAAGCAATTGAGATTTTGGTCTACGAAAGTGCTTATCTTAGTGACGTAAGCATTTCTGTGAAACCAGCATCTAAAGTTGAGTCATTTTCGTGAAGTTGAGATATTGGTCTGCTAAAGTGCTTATCTCACTGAAATAAGCATTTCAGCGAGACAGGCATCAAAAACTGAATCATTTGGTGACTTTCAGATTGAAGTGTTCTGAAGTGCTTATCTCACTGAAATAAGCATTTGATTGTAACCAGCATGAAAAGTTGAGCCATTTGGTGAAGATGAGTTTTTGATCGTCTGAAGTGCTTATCATACTGAAATAAGCATATGTGTGAAACGAGCATCAAACGTTGAGTCATTTTGGTGAAGTTGTGATCTAGGTCTTCGAAAGTGCTTATCTCACTGAAATAAGCAATATCAGTGAGACAAGCATCAAAAGCTGAGTCATTTGGTGACTTCGAGATTTTGGTGTCCTGAAGTGCTTTACTCAATGAAGTAAGCATTTCTGTGAAACCAGCATCAACAGCTCATGCATTTGCAACAATTGAGATTTTGGTTCTGCTAAAGTGCTTATCTCACTGAAATAAGCATATCAGCGAGACAAGCATCAAAAGCTGAGTCATTTGGTGTCTTAGAGATTTTAGTCTTCAGAACTGCTTAACTCAATGAAGTAAGCAAATCTGTGAAACCAGCATCAACAGATGATGCATTTGAAGCAATTGAGATTTTGGTGTTCTGAAGTGCTTATCTCACTGAAATAAGCATATGTGTGAAACGAGCATCAAGCGTTGAGTCATTTTGGTGAAGTTTAAATATAGGTCTTTGAAAGTGCTTATCTCACTGAAATAAGCATATCAGAGAGACAAGCATCAAAAGCTGTGTCATTTGGTGATTTAGAGATTTGGGTCTTCAGAAGTGCTGAACTCAATGAAATAAGCATTTCTGTGAAACCAGCATCAACAGATGATGCATTTGAAACAATTGAGATTTTGGTCTGCTAATGTGCCTATCTCACTGAAATAAGCATATCAGCGAGACAAGCATCAAAAGCTGAGTCATTTGGTGACTCGGAGATTTTGGTCTTCAGAAGTGCTTATCTCAATGAAGTAAGCATTTCAGTGAAACCAGCATCAACAGATCATGCATTTGAAGCAATTGAGATTTTGGTCTACTAAAGTGCTTATCGTACTGAAATAAGCATATCAGCGAGACAAGCATCAAAAGCTGAGTCATTTGGTGACTTTCAGATTAAAGTGTTCTGAAGTGCTTATCTGACTGAAATAAGCATTTGATTGTAACCAGCATCAAAAGTTGAGTCATTTGTTCAAGTTGAGTTTTGATCGTCTGCATTATATCACTGAAATAAGCTTTTCAGCGAGACCAGCTTCAAAAACTGAGTCATTTCGTGACTTTCTGATGTTGGTGTTCTGAAGTGCTTATCTCACTGAAAAAAGCATTTCTGTGAAACCAGCATGGAATGTTGAGAAATTTGGTGAATGTTAAGATCTTGGTCTTCTGAAGTGCTTGTCTTACTGAAATAAACATATCTGTGAAACGAGCATCAAAATTTGAGACATTTTGGTGAAGTTGAGATATTGGTCTTCTAAAGTGCTTATCTCACTGAAATAAGCATATCAGCGACACCAGCATCAAAAACTGAATCATTTGGTGACTTTCAGATTTAAGTGTTCTGAAGTGCTTATCTCACTGAAATAAGCATTTGATTGTAACCAGCATGAAAAGTTGAGTCATTTGTTGAAGATGAGTTTTTGATCGTCTGAAGTGCTTATCATACTGAAATAAGCATATGTGTGAAACGAGCATCAAACGATGAGTCATTTTGGTGAAGTTGTGATCTAGGTCTTCGAAAGTGCTTATCTCACTGAAATAAGCAATATCAGAGAGACAAGCATCAAAAACTGTGTCATTTGGTGACTTAGAGATTTTGGTGTTCTGAAGTGCTTAACTCAATGAAGTAAGCATTTCTGTGAAACCAGCATCAACAGCTCATGCATTTGCAGCAATTGAGATTTTGGTCTACTAAAGTGCTTATCTTACTGAAAGAAGCATTTCTGTGAAACCAGCATCAAAAGTTGAGTCATTTTGGTGAAGTTGAGATATTGGTTTGCTAAAGTGCTTATCTCATGAAATAAGCATATCAGCGAGACAAGCATCAACAGCTGAGTCATTTGGTGACTTTCAGATTTAAGTGTTCTGAAGTGCTTATCTCACTGAAATAAGCATTTGATTGTAACCAGCATCAAAAGTTGAGTCATTTGTTCAAGTTGAGTTTTTGATCGTCTGCATTATATCACTGAAATATGCATTTCAGCGAGACCAGCTTCAAAAACTGAGTCATTTGGTGACTTTCAGATGTTGGTGTTCTGAAGTGATTATCTCACTGAAAAAAGCATTTCATTGAAACCAGCATGGAATGTTGAGTAAATTGGTGAATGTTAAGATTTTGGTCTTCTGAAGTGCTTATCTTACTGAAATAAACATATCTGTGAAACGAGCATCAAAATTTGAGACATTTTCGTGAGGTTGAGATATTGGTCTTCTAAAGTGCTTATCTCACTGAAATAAGCATATCAGCGACACCAGCATCAGAAGCTGTGTCATTTGGTTAATCTGATATTTTGTTGTTCTGAAGTGCTGATCTCAGTGAAATAAGCATTTGATTGTTACGAGAATCAAAAGTTGAGACATTTCGTGAAGTTGAGTTTTTGATCGTCTGCAGTCCTTATCTCACTGAAATAAGCATTTCATCGAGACCAGCATCAAAAGCTGAGTCATTTGGTGACTTAGAGATTTTGGTCTTCTAAAGTGCTTAACTGAATGTAATAAGCATTTCTGTCAAACCAGCATCAACAGATGATTCTTTTGAAACAACTGAGATTTTGGTCTTCTAAAGTGCTTATCTCACCGAAACAAGCTTCTCTGTGAAACCTGCATCAACAGGTGATTCATTCGATGAATTAGCGATTTCTGTCTTCTGAAGGGCTTATCTCACTTGAAACAAGCATTTCTCAGAAACCAGCATCAAAAGTTGAGTCAGTTTGGTGAAGTTGAGATATTTGTCTGCTAAAGTGCTTATCTCACTGAAATAAGCATATCAGCGAGACACGCATCAAAAGCTGAGTCATTTGGTGTCTTAGAGATTTTGGTCTTCAGAACTGCTTAACTCAATGAAGTAAGCAAATCTGTGAAAACAACATCAACAGATGATGCATTTGAAGCAATTGAGATTTTGGTGTTCTGAAGTGCTTATCTCACTGAAATAAGCATATGTGTGAAACGAGCATCAAGCGTTGAGTCATTTTGGTGAAGTTTAAATATAGGTCTTTGAAAGTGCTTATCTCACTGAAATAAGCATATCAGAGAGACAAGCATCAAAAGCTGTGTCATTTGGTGATTTAGAGATTTTGGCCTTCAGAAGTGCTTAACTCAATGAAATAAGCATTTCTGTGAAACCAGCATCAACAGATGATGCATTTGAAACAATTGAGATTTTGGTCTACTAAAGTGCTTATCTCACTGAAATAAGCATATCAGAGAGACAAGCATCAAAATCTGTGTCATTTGGTGATTTAGAGATTTTGGTCTTCAGAAGTGCTTACCTCAATGAAATAAGCATTTCTGTGAAACCAGCATCAACAGATGATGCATTTGAAACAATTGAGATTTTGGTTCTGCTAAAGTGCTTATCTCACAGAAATAAGCATATCAGCGACACAAGCATCAAAAGCTGAGTCATTTGCTGACTTAGAGATTTTGGTGTTCTGAAGTGCTTACCTCAATGAAGTAAGCATTTCAGTTAAACCAGCATCAACAGATCATGCATTTGAAGCAATTGAGATTTTGTCTACTAAAGTGCTTATCGTACTGAAAGAAGCATTTCTGTGAAACCAGCATCAAAAGTTGAGTCATTTTGGTGAAGTTGAGATATTGTTCTGCTAAAGTGTTTATCTCACTGAAATTAGCATATCAGCGAGACAAGCATCAAAAGCTGTGTCATTTGGTGACTTTCAGATTGAAGTGTTCTGAAATGCTTATCTCACTGAAATAAGCATTTGATTGTAACCAGCATCAAAAGTTGAGTCATTTGTTCAAGTTGAGTTTTGATCGTCTGCATTATATCACTGAAGTAAGCTTTTCAGCGAGACCAGCTTCAAAAACTGAGTCATTTCGTGACTTTCTGATGTTGGTGTTCTGAAGTGCTTATCTCACTGAAAAAAGCATTTCTGTGAAACCAGCATGGAATGTTGAGTAATTTGGTGAATGTTAAGATCTTGGTCTTCTGAAGTGCTTGTCTTACTGAAATAAACATATCTGTGAAACGAGCATCAAAATTTGAGACATTTTGGTGAAGTTGAGATATTGGTCTTCTAAAGTGCTTATCTCACTGAAATAAGCATTTCAGCGACACCAGCATCAAAAGCTCTGTCATTTGGCTAATCTGACATTTTGTTGTTCTGAAGCGCTGATCTCACTGAAATAAGCATTTGAATGTAACGAGAATCGAAAGTTGAGACATTTCTTGAAGTTGTGTTTTTGATCGTCTGCAGTGCTTATCTCACTGAAATAAGCATTTCAGCGAGACCAGCATCAAAAGCTGAGTCATTTGGTGACTTAGAGATTTTGGTCTTCTAAAGTGCTTAACTCAATGTAATAAGCATTTCTGTCAAACCAGCAACAACAGATGATTCATTTCAAACAACTGAGATTTTGGTCTTCTAAAGTGCTTATCTCACCGAAACAAGCTTTTCTGTGAAACCTGTATCAACAGGTGATTCATTCGATGAATTAGCGATTTCTGTCTTCTGAAGGGCTTATCTCACTGAAATAAGCATTTCTGTGAAACCAGCATCAAAAGCTGAGTCATTTGGTGAATTTGAGACTTTGGTGATCTGAAGTGCTTATCTCACTGAAATAAGCATTTTATTGCAACCAGCATGAAAAGTTGAGTCATTTGTTGAAGATGAGTTTTTGATCGTCTGAAGTGCTTATCTTACTGAAATAAGCATATGTGTGAAACGAGCATCAAGCGTTGAGTCATTTTGGTGAAGTTGAGATATTGGTCTGCTAAAGTGCTTGTCTCACTGAAATAAGCATATCCGCGAGACAAGCATCAAAAGCTGAGTCATTTGGTGACTTAGAGATTTTGGTTTTCAGAAGTGCTTAATTCAATGAAGTAAGCATTTCTGTGAAACCAGCATCAACCGATGATGCATTTGAAGCAAATGAGATTTTGGTCTACTAAAGTGCTTATCTTACTGAAAGAAGCATTTCTGTGAAACCAGCATCAAAAGTTGAGTCATTTTGGTGAAGTTGAGATATTGGTCTGGTAAAGTGCTTATCTCACTGAAATAAGCATTTCAGCGAGACAAGCATCAACAGCTGAGTCATTTGGTGACTTTCAGATTAAAGTGTTCTGAAGTGCTTATCTCACTGAAATAAGCATTTGATTGTAACCAGCATCAAAAGTTGAGTCATTTGTTGAAGATGAGTTTTTGATCGTCTTAGTGCTTATCATACTGAAATAAGCATATGTGTGAAACGAGCATCAAACGATGAGTCATTTTGGTGAAGTTGTGATCTAGGTCTTCGAAAGTCCTTATCTCACTGAAATAAGCATATCAGCGAGACAAACATCAAAAGCTCAGTCATTTCGTGATTTATAGATTCTGGTCTTCAGAAGTGCTTAACTCAATGAAATAAGCATTTCTGTGAAACCAGCATCAACAGATGATACATTTGAAGCAATTGAGATTTTGCTCTCCTAAAGTGCTTGTCTTTCTGAAAAAAGCATATCAGCGAGACAAGCATCAAAAGCTGAGTCATTTTGTGAATTTCAGATTTTGGTGTTCTGAAGTGCTTATCTCACTGAAATAAGCATTTGATTGTAACCAGCTTCAAAAGTTGAGTCAATTGTTGAAGTTGAGTTTTTGATCGTCTGCAGTGCTTATCTCACTGAAATAAGCATTTCAGCGACACCAGCTTCAAGAGCTGAGTAATTTGGTGACTTTCAGATGTTGGTGTTCTGAAGTGCTTATCTCACTGAAATAAGCATTTGATTGTAATCATCTTCAAAAGTTGAGTTAATTGTTGATGTTGAGTTTTTGATCATCTGCAGTGCTTGTCTCACTGAAATAAGCATTTCAGCGACACCAGCTTCAAAAGCTGAGTCATTTGGTGACTTTCAGATGTTGGTGTTCTGAAGTGCTTGTCTCACTGAAATAAGCATTTCTGTGAATCCAGCATCAACAGGAGATTCATTTGTTGAAGTTGTGATTTTTCTGCCTACATACGTGCTGATAAAACAGATTTAAGCTTTTCGGTGAAACCAGCATGAAATGTTGAGAAATTTGGTGAATGTTAAGATTTTGGTCTTCTGAAGTGCTTATCTTACTGAAATAAACATATCTGTGAAACGAGCATCAAAATTTGAGACATTTTGGTGAGGTTGAGATATTGGTCTTCTAAAGTGCTTATCTCACTGAAATAAGCATATCAGCGACACCAGCATCAAAAGTTGTGTCATTTGGTTAATCTGATATTTTGTTGTTCTGAAGTGCTGATCTCAGTGAAATAAGCATTTGATTGTAACGAGAATCAAAAGTTGAGACATTTCTTGAAGTTGAGTTTTTGATCGTCTGCAGTCCTTATCTCACTGAAATAAGCATTTCATCGAGACCAGCATCAAAAGCTGAGTCATTTGGTGACTTAGAGATTTTGGTCTTCTAAAGTGCTTAACTGAATGTAATAAGCATTTCTGTCAAACCAGCATCAACAGATGATTCTTTTGAAACAACTGAGATTTTGGTCTTCTAAAGTGCTTATCTCACCGAAACAAGCTTCTCTGTGAAACCTGCATCAACAGGTGATTCATTCGATGAATTAGCGATTTCTGTCTTCTGAATGGCTTATCTCACTGAAACAAGCATTTCTGTGAAACCAGCATCAAAAGTTGAGTCATTTTGGTGAAGTTGAGATATTTGTCTGCTAAAGTGCTTATCTCACTGAAATAAGCATATCAGCGAGACAAGCATCAAAAGCTGAGTCATTTGGTGTCTTAGAGATTTTAGTCTTCAGAACTGCTTAACTCAATGAAGTAAGCAAATCTGTGAAACCAGCATCAACAGATGATGCATTTGAAGCAATTGAGATTTTGGTGTTCTGAAGTGCTTATCTCACTGAAATAAGCATATGTGTGAAACGAGCAACAAGCGTTGAGTCATTTTGGTGAAGTTTAAATATAGGTCTTTGAAAGTGCTTATCTCACTGAAATAAGCATATCAGAGAGACAAGCATCAAAAGCTGTGTCATTTGGTGATTTAGAGATTTGGGTCTTCAGAAGTGCTTAACTCAATGAAATAAGCATTTCTGTGAAACCAGCATCAACAGATGATGCATTTGAAACAATTGAGATTTTGGTCTGCTAAAGTGCCTATCTCACTGAAATAAGCATATCAGCGAGACAAGCATCAAAAGCTGAGTCATTTGGTGACTCGGAGATTTTGGTCTTCAGAAGTGCTTATCTCAATGAAGTAAGCATTTCTGTGAAACCAGCATCAACAGATGATGCATTTGAAGCAATTGAGATTTTGGTCGACTAAAGTGCTTATCGTACTGAAAGAAGCATTTCTGTGAAACCAGCATCAAAAGTTGAGTCATTTTGGTGAAGTTGAGATATTGGTCTGCTAAAGTGCTTATCTCACTGAAATAAGCATATCAGCGAGACAAGCATCAAAAGCTGAGTCATTTGGTGACTTTCAGATTAAAGTGTTCTGAAGTGCTTATCTGACTGAAATAAGCATTTGATTGTAACCAGCATCAAAAGTTGAGTCATTTGTTCAAGTTGAGTTTTGATCGTCTGCATTATATCACTGAAATAAGCTTTTCAGCGAGACCAGCTTCAAAAACTGAGTCATTTCGTGACTTTCTGATGTTGGTGTTCTGAAGTGCTTATCTCACTGAAAAAAGCATTTCTGTGAAACCAGCATGGAATGTTGAGAAATTTGGTGAATGTTAAGATCTTGGTCTTCTGAAGTGCTTGTCTTACTGAAATAAACATATCTGTGAAACGAGCATCAAAATTTGAGACATTTTGGTGAAGTTGAGATATTGGTCTTCTAAAGTGCTTATCTCACTGAAATAAGCATTTCAGCGACACCAGCATCAAAAACTGAATCATTTGGTGACTTTCAGATTTAAGTGTTCTGAAGTGCTTATCTCACTGAAATAAGCATTTGATTGTAACCAGCATGAAAAGTTGAGTCATTTGTTGAAGATGAGTTTTTGATCGTCTGAAGTGCTTATCATACTGAAATAAGCATATGTGTGAAACGAGCATCAAACGATGAGTCATTTTGGTGAAGTTGTGATCTAGGTCTTCGAAAGTGCTTATCTCACTGAAATAAGCAATATCAGAGAGACAAGCATCAAAAACTGTGTCATTTGGTGACTTAGAGATTTTGGTGTTCTGAAGTGCTTAACTCAATGAAGTAAGCATTTCTGTGAAACCAGCATCAACAGCTCATGCATTTGCAGCAATTGAGATTTTGGTCTACTAAAGTGCTTATCGTACTGAAAGAAGCATTTCTGTGAAACCAGCATCAAAAGTTGAGTCATTTTGGTGAAGTTGAGATATTGGTCTGCTAAAGTGCTAATCTCACTGAAATAAGCATATCAGCGAGACAAGCATCAAAAGCTGAGTCATTTGGTGACTTTCAGATTAAAGTGTTCTGAAGTGCTTATCTGACTGAAATAAGCATTTGATTGTAACCAGCATCAAAAGTTGAGTCATTTGTTCAAGTTGAGTTTTGATCGACTGCATTATATCACTGAAATAAGCTTTTCAGCGAGACCAGCTTCAAAAACTGAGTCATTTCGTGACTTTCTGATGTTGGTGTTCTGAAGTGCTTATCTCACTGAAAAAAGCATTTCTGTGAAACCAGCATGGAATGTTGAGTAATTTGGTGAATGTTAAGATCTTGGTCTTCTGAAGTGCTTGTCTTACTGAAATAAACATATCTGTGAAACGAGCATCAAAATTTGAGACATTTTGGTGAGGTTGAGATATTGGTCTTCTAAAGTGCTTATCTCACTGAAATAAGCATTTCAGCGACACCAGCATCAAAAACTGAATCATTTGGTGACTTTCAGATTTAAGTGTTCTGAAGTGCTTATCTCACTGAAATAAGCATTTGATTGTAACCAGCATGAAAAGTTGAGTCATTTGTTGAAGATGAGTTTTTGATCGTCTGAAGTGCTTATAATACTGAAATAAGCATATGTGTGAAACGAGCATCAAACGATGAGTCATTTTGGTGAAGTTGTGATCTAGGTCTTCGAAAGTGCTTATCTCACTGAAATAAGCAATATCAGAGAGACAAGCATCAAAAACTGTGTCATTTGGTGACTTAGAGATTTTGGTGTTCTGAAGTGCTTAACTCAATGAAGTAAGCATTTCTGTGAAACCAGCCTCAACAGCTCATGCATTTGCAGCAATTGAGATTTTGGTCTACTAAAGTGCTTATCTTACTGAAAGAAGCATTTCTGTGAAACCAGCATCAAAAGTTGAGTCATTTTGGTGAAGTTGAGATATTGGTTTGCTAAAGTGCTTATCTCATGAAATAAGCATATCAGCGAGACAAGCATCAACAGCTGAGTCATTTGGTGACTTTCAGATTTAAGTGTTCTGAAGTGCTTATCTCACTGAAATAAGCATTTGATTGTAACCAGCATCAAAAGTTGAGTCATTTGTTCAAGTTGAGTTTTTGATCGTCTGCATTATATCACTGAAATATGCATTTCAGCGAGACCAGCTTCAAAAACTGAGTCATTTGGTGACTTTCAGATGTTGGTGTTCTGAAGTGATTATCTCACTGAAAAAAGCATTTCATTGAAACCAGCATGGAATGTTGAGTAAATTGGTGAATGTTAAGATTTTGGTCTTCTGAAGTGCTTATCTTACTGAAATAAACATATCTGTGAAACGAGCATCAAAATTTGAGACATTTTCGTGAGGTTGAGATATTGGTCTTCTAAAGTGCTTATCTCACTGAAATAAGCATATCAGCGACACCAGCATCAAAAGCTGTGTCATTTGGTTAATCTGATATTTTGTTGTTCTGAAGTGCTGATCTCAGGGAAATAAGCATTTGATTGTAACGAGAATCAAAAGTTGAGACATTTCTTGAAGTTGAGTTTTTGATCGTCTGCAGTCCTTATCTCACTGAAATAAGCATTTCATCGAGACCAGCATCAAAAGCTGAGTCATTTGGTAACTGAGAGATTTTGGTCTTCAGATGTGCTTAACTGAATGTAATAAGCATTTCTGTCAAACCAGCATCAACAGATGATTCATTTGAAACAACTGAGATTTTGGTCTTCTAAAGTGCTTATCTCACCGAAACAAGCTTCTCTGTGAAACCTGCATCAACAGGTGATTCATTTGATGAATTAGCGATTTCTGTCTTCTGAACGGCTTATCTCACTGAAACAAGCATTTCTGTGAAACCAGCATCTAAAGTTGAGTCATTTTGGTGAAGTTGAGATATTTGTCTGCTAAAGTGCTTATCTCACTGAAATAAGCATATCAGCGAGACAAGCATTCAAAAGCTGAGTCATTTGGTCTCTTAGAGATTTTGGTCTTCAGAACTGCTTAACTCAATGAATTAAGCAAATCTGTGATACCAACATCAACAGATGATGCATTTGAAGCAATTGAGATTTTGGTGTTCTGAAGTGCTTATCTCACTGAAATAAGCATATGTGTGAAACAAGCATCAAGCGTTGAGTCATTTTGGTGAAGTTTAAATATAGGTCTTTGAAAGCGCTTATCTCACTGAAATAAGCATATCAGAAAGACAAGCATCAAAAGCTGTGTCATTTGGTGATTTCGAGATTTTTGTCTTCAGAAGTGCTTAACTCAATGAAATAAGCATTTCTGTGTAACCAGCATCAACAGATGATGCATTTGAAACAATTGAGATTTTGGTCTGCTAAAGTGCTTATCTCATTGAAATAAGCATATCAGAGAGACAAGCATCAAAAGCTGTGTCATTTGGTGATTTAGAGATTTTGGTCTTCAGACGTGCTTAACTCATTGAAATAAGCATTTCTGTGAAACCAGCATCAACAGATGATGCATTTGAAGCAATTGAGATTTTGGTCTACGAAAGTGCTTATCTTAGTGACGTAAGCATTTCTGTGAAACCAGCATCTAAAGTTGAGTCATTTTCGTGAAGTTGAGATATTGGTCTGCTAAAGTGCTTATCTCACTGAAATAAGCATTTCAGCGAGACAGGCATCAAAAACTGAATCATTTGGTGACTTTCAGATTGAAGTGTTCTGAAGTGCTTATCTCACTGAAATAAGCATTTGATTGTAACCAGCATGAAAAGTTGAGCCATTTGGTGAAGATGAGTTTTTGATCGTCTGAAGTGCTTATCATACTGAAATAAGCATATGTGTGAAACGAGCATCAAACGTTGAGTCATTTTGGTGAAGTTGTGATCTAGGTCTTCGAAAGTGCTTATCTCACTGAAATAAGCAATATCAGTGAGACAAGCATCAAAAGCTGAGTCATTTGGTGACTTCGAGATTTTGGTGTCCTGAAGTGCTTTACTCAATGAAGTAAGCATTTCTGTGAAACCAGCATCAACAGCTCATGCATTTGCAACAATTGAGATTTTGGTTCTGCTAAAGTGCTTATCTCACTGAAATAAGCATATCAGCGAGACAAGCATCAAAAGCTGAGTCATTTGGTGTCTTAGAGATTTTAGTCTTCAGAACTGCTTAACTCAATGAAGTAAGCAAATCTGTGAAACCAGCATCAACAGATGATGCATTTGAAGCAATTGAGATTTTGGTGTTCTGAAGTGCTTATCTCACTGAAATAAGCATATGTGTGAAACGAGCATCAAGCGTTGAGTCATTTTGGTGAAGTTTAAATATAGGTCTTTGAAAGTGCTTATCTCACTGAAATAAGCATATCAGAGAGACAAGCATCAAAAGCTGTGTCATTTGGTGATTTAGAGATTTGGGTCTTCAGAAGTGCTGAACTCAATGAAATAAGCATTTCTGTGAAACCAGCATCAACAGATGATGCATTTGAAACAATTGAGATTTTGGTCTGCTAATGTGCCTATCTCACTGAAATAAGCATATCAGCGAGACAAGCATCAAAAGCTGAGTCATTTGGTGACTCGGAGATTTTGGTCTTCAGAAGTGCTTATCTCAATGAAGTAAGCATTTCAGTGAAACCAGCATCAACAGATCATGCATTTGAAGCAATTGAGATTTTGGTCTACTAAAGTGCTTATCGTACTGAAATAAGCATATCAGCGAGACAAGCATCAAAAGCTGAGTCATTTGGTGACTTTCAGATTAAAGTGTTCTGAAGTGCTTATCTGACTGAAATAAGCATTTGATTGTAACCAGCATCAAAAGTTGAGTCATTTGTTCAAGTTGAGTTTTGATCGTCTGCATTATATCACTGAAATAAGCTTTTCAGCGAGACCAGCTTCAAAAACTGAGTCATTTCGTGACTTTCTGATGTTGGTGTTCTGAAGTGCTTATCTCACTGAAAAAAGCATTTCTGTGAAACCAGCATGGAATGTTGAGAAATTTGGTGAATGTTAAGATCTTGGTCTTCTGAAGTGCTTGTCTTACTGAAATAAACATATCTGTGAAACGAGCATCAAAATTTGAGACATTTTGGTGAAGTTGAGATATTGGTCTTCTAAAGTGCTTATCTCACTGAAATAAGCATATCAGCGACACCAGCATCAAAAACTGAATCATTTGGTGACTTTCAGATTTAAGTGTTCTGAAGTGCTTATCTCACTGAAATAAGCATTTGATTGTAACCAGCATGAAAAGTTGAGTCATTTGTTGAAGATGAGTTTTTGATCGTCTGAAGTGCTTATCATACTGAAATAAGCATATGTGTGAAACGAGCATCAAACGATGAGTCATTTTGGTGAAGTTGTGATCTAGGTCTTCGAAAGTGCTTATCTCACTGAAATAAGCAATATCAGAGAGACAAGCATCAAAAACTGTGTCATTTGGTGACTTAGAGATTTTGGTGTTCTGAAGTGCTTAACTCAATGAAGTAAGCATTTCTGTGAAACCAGCATCAACAGCTCATGCATTTGCAGCAATTGAGATTTTGGTCTACTAAAGTGCTTATCTTACTGAAAGAAGCATTTCTGTGAAACCAGCATCAAAAGTTGAGTCATTTTGGTGAAGTTGAGATATTGGTTTGCTAAAGTGCTTATCTCATGAAATAAGCATATCAGCGAGACAAGCATCAACAGCTGAGTCATTTGGTGACTTTCAGATTTAAGTGTTCTGAAGTGCTTATCTCACTGAAATAAGCATTTGATTGTAACCAGCATCAAAAGTTGAGTCACTTGTTCAAGTTGAGTTTTTGATCGTCTGCATTATATCACTGAAATATGCATTTCAGCGAGACCAGCTTCAAAAACTGAGTCATTTGGTGACTTTCAGATGTTGGTGTTCTGAAGTGATTATCTCACTGAAAAAAGCATTTCATTGAAACCAGCATGGAATGTTGAGTAAATTGGTGAATGTTAAGATTTTGGTCTTCTGAAGTGCTTATCTTACTGAAATAAACATATCTGTGAAACGAGCATCAAAATTTGAGACATTTTCGTGAGGTTGAGATATTGGTCTTCTAAAGTGCTTATCTCACTGAAATAAGCATATCAGCGACACCAGCATCAGAAGCTGTGTCATTTGGTTAATCTGATATTTTGTTGTTCTGAAGTGCTGATCTCAGTGAAATAAGCATTTGATTGTTACGAGAATCAAAAGTTGAGACATTTCGTGAAGTTGAGTTTTTGATCGTCTGCAGTCCTTATCTCACTGAAATAAGCATTTCATCGAGACCAGCATCAAAAGCTGAGTCATTTGGTGACTTAGAGATTTTGGTCTTCTAAAGTGCTTAACTGAATGTAATAAGCATTTCTGTCAAACCAGCATCAACAGATGATTCTTTTGAAACAACTGAGATTTTGGTCTTCTAAAGTGCTTATCTCACCGAAACAAGCTTCTCTGTGAAACCTGCATCAACAGGTGATTCATTCGATGAATTAGCGATTTCTGTCTTCTGAAGGGCTTATCTCACTTGAAACAAGCATTTCTCAGAAACCAGCATCAAAAGTTGAGTCAGTTTGGTGAAGTTGAGATATTTGTCTGCTAAAGTGCTTATCTCACTGAAATAAGCATATCAGCGAGACACGCATCAAAAGCTGAGTCATTTGGTGTCTTAGAGATTTTGGTCTTCAGAACTGCTTAACTCAATGAAGTAAGCAAATCTGTGAAAACAACATCAACAGATGATGCATTTGAAGCAATTGAGATTTTGGTGTTCTGAAGTGCTTATCTCACTGAAATAAGCATATGTGTGAAACGAGCATCAAGCGTTGAGTCATTTTGGTGAAGTTTAAATATAGGTCTTTGAAAGTGCTTATCTCACTGAAATAAGCATATCAGAGAGACAAGCATCAAAAGCTGTGTCATTTGGTGATTTAGAGATTTTGGCCTTCAGAAGTGCTTAACTCAATGAAATAAGCATTTCTGTGAAACCAGCATCAACAGATGATGCATTTGAAACAATTGAGATTTTGGTCGACTAAAGTGCTTATCTCACTGAAATAAGCATATCAGAGAGACAAGCATCAAAATCTGTGTCATTTGGTGATTTAGAGATTTTGGTCTTCAGAAGTGCTTACCTCAATGAAATAAGCATTTCTGTGAAACCAGCATCAACAGATGATGCATTTGAAACAATTGAGATTTTGGTTCTGCTAAAGTGCTTATCTCACAGAAATAAGCATATCAGCGACACAAGCATCAAAAGCTGAGTCATTTGCTGACTTAGAGATTTTGGTGTTCTGAAGTGCTTACCTCAATGAAGTAAGCATTTCAGTTAAACCAGCATCAACAGATCATGCATTTGAAGCAATTGAGATTTTGTCTACTAAAGTGCTTATCGTACTGAAAGAAGCATTTCTGTGAAACCAGCATCAAAAGTTGAGTCATTTTGGTGAAGTTGAGATATTGTTCTGCTAAAGTGTTTATCTCACTGAAATTAACATATCAGCGAGACAAGCATCAAAAGCTGTGTCATTTGGTGACTTTCAGATTGAAGTGTTCTGAAATGCTTATCTCACTGAAATAAGCATTTGATTGTAACCAGCATCAAAAGTTGAGTCATTTGTTCAAGTTGAGTTTTGATCGTCTGCATTATATCACTGAAGTAAGCTTTTCAGCGAGACCAGCTTCAAAAACTGAGTCATTTCGTGACTTTCTGATGTTGGTGTTCTGAAGTGCTTATCTCACTGAAAAAAGCATTTCTGTGAAACCAGCATGGAATGTTGAGTAATTTGGTGAATGTTAAGATCTTGGTCTTCTGAAGTGCTTGTCTTACTGAAATAAACATATCTGTGAAACGAGCATCAAAATTTGAGACATTTTGGTGAAGTTGAGATATTGGTCTTCTAAAGTGCTTATCTCACTGAAATAAGCATTTCAGCGACACCAGCATCAAAAGCTCTGTCATTTGGCTAATCTGACATTTTGTTGTTCTGAAGCGCTGATCTCACTGAAATAAGCATTTGAATGTAACGAGAATCGAAAGTTGAGACATTTCTTGAAGTTGTGTTTTTGATCGTCTGCAGTGCTTATCTCACTGAAATAAGCATTTCAGCGAGACCAGCATCAAAAGCTGAGTCATTTGGTGACTTAGAGATTTTGGTCTTCTAAAGTGCTTAACTCAATGTAATAAGCATTTCTGTCAAACCAGCAACAACAGATGATTCATTTCAAACAACTGAGATTTTGGTCTTCTAAAGTGCTTATCTCACCGAAACAAGCTTTTCTGTGAAACCTGTATCAACAGGTGATTCATTCGATGAATTAGCGATTTCTGTCTTCTGAAGGGCTTATCTCACTGAAATAAGCATTTCTGTGAAACCAGCATCAAAAGCTGAGTCATTTGGTGAATTTGAGACTTTGGTGATCTGAAGTGCTTATCTCACTGAAATAAGCATTTTATTGCAACCAGCATGAAAAGTTGAGTCATTTGTTGAAGATGAGTTTTTGATCGTCTGAAGTGCTTATCTTACTGAAATAAGCATATGTGTGAAACGAGCATCAAGCGTTGAGTCATTTTGGTGAAG
This sequence comes from Stegostoma tigrinum, assembly GCF_030684315.1. Lineage (NCBI taxonomy): Eukaryota > Metazoa > Chordata > Chondrichthyes > Orectolobiformes > Stegostomatidae > Stegostoma > Stegostoma tigrinum. The sequence continues at coordinate 715,218 of NW_026728050.1, forward strand.
TTGAGATATTGGTCTGCTAAAGTGCTTGTCTCACTGAAATAAGCATATCCGCGAGACAAGCATCAAAAGCTGAGTCATTTGGTGACTTAGAGATTTTGGTTTTCAGAAGTGCTTAATTCAATGAAGTAAGCATTTCTGTGAAACCAGCATCAACCGATGATGCATTTGAAGCAAATGAGATTTTGGTCTACTAAAGTGCTTATCTTACTGAAAGAAGCATTTCTGTGAAACCAGCATCAAAAGTTGAGTCATTTTGGTGAAGTTGAGATATTGGTCTGGTAAAGTGCTTATCTCACTGAAATAAGCATTTCAGCGAGACAAGCATCAACAGCTGAGTCATTTGGTGACTTTCAGATTAAAGTGTTCTGAAGTGCTTATCTCACTGAAATAAGCATTTGATTGTAACCAGCATCAAAAGTTGAGTCATTTGTTGAAGATGAGTTTTTGATCGTCTTAGTGCTTATCATACTGAAATAAGCATATGTGTGAAACGAGCATCAAACGATGAGTCATTTTGGTGAAGTTGTGATCTAGGTCTTCGAAAGTCCTTATCTCACTGAAATAAGCATATCAGCGAGACAAACATCAAAAGCTCAGTCATTTCGTGATTTATAGATTCTGGTCTTCAGAAGTGCTTAACTCAATGAAATAAGCATTTCTGTGAAACCAGCATCAACAGATGATACATTTGAAGCAATTGAGATTTTGCTCTCCTAAAGTGCTTGTCTTTCTGAAAAAAGCATATCAGCGAGACAAGCATCAAAAGCTGAGTCATTTTGTGAATTTCAGATTTTGGTGTTCTGAAGTGCTTATCTCACTGAAATAAGCATTTGATTGTAACCAGCTTCAAAAGTTGAGTCAATTGTTGAAGTTGAGTTTTTGATCGTCTGCAGTGCTTATCTCACTGAAATAAGCATTTCAGCGACACCAGCTTCAAGAGCTGAGTAATTTGGTGACTTTCAGATGTTGGTGTTCTGAAGTGCTTATCTCACTGAAATAAGCATTTGATTGTAATCATCTTCAAAAGTTGAGTTAATTGTTGATGTTGAGTTTTTGATCATCTGCAGTGCTTGTCTCACTGAAATAAGCATTTCAGCGACACCAGCTTCAAAAGCTGAGTCATTTGGTGACTTTCAGATGTTGGTGTTCTGAAGTGCTTGTCTCACTGAAATAAGCATTTCTGTGAATCCAGCATCAACAGGAGATTCATTTGTTGAAGTTGTGATTTTTCTGCCTACATACGTGCTGATAAAACAGATTTAAGCTTTTCGGTGAAACCAGCATGAAATGTTGAGAAATTTGGTGAATGTTAAGATTTTGGTCTTCTGAAGTGCTTATCTTACTGAAATAAACATATCTGTGAAACGAGCATCAAAATTTGAGACATTTTGGTGAGGTTGAGATATTGGTCTTCTAAAGTGCTTATCTCACTGAAATAAGCATATCAGCGACACCAGCATCAAAAGTTGTGTCATTTGGTTAATCTGATATTTTGTTGTTCTGAAGTGCTGATCTCAGTGAAATAAGCATTTGATTGTAACGAGAATCAAAAGTTGAGACATTTCTTGAAGTTGAGTTTTTGATCGTCTGCAGTCCTTATCTCACTGAAATAAGCATTTCATCGAGACCAGCATCAAAAGCTGAGTCATTTGGTGACTTAGAGATTTTGGTCTTCTAAAGTGCTTAACTGAATGTAATAAGCATTTCTGTCAAACCAGCATCAACAGATGATTCTTTTGAAACAACTGAGATTTTGGTCTTCTAAAGTGCTTATCTCACCGAAACAAGCTTCTCTGTGAAACCTGCATCAACAGGTGATTCATTCGATGAATTAGCGATTTCTGTCTTCTGAATGGCTTATCTCACTGAAACAAGCATTTCTGTGAAACCAGCATCAAAAGTTGAGTCATTTTGGTGAAGTTGAGATATTTGTCTGCTAAAGTGCTTATCTCACTGAAATAAGCATATCAGCGAGACAAGCATCAAAAGCTGAGTCATTTGGTGTCTTAGAGATTTTAGTCTTCAGAACTGCTTAACTCAATGAAGTAAGCAAATCTGTGAAACCAGCATCAACAGATGATGCATTTGAAGCAATTGAGATTTTGGTGTTCTGAAGTGCTTATCTCACTGAAATAAGCATATGTGTGAAACGAGCAACAAGCGTTGAGTCATTTTGGTGAAGTTTAAATATAGGTCTTTGAAAGTGCTTATCTCACTGAAATAAGCATATCAGAGAGACAAGCATCAAAAGCTGTGTCATTTGGTGATTTAGAGATTTGGGTCTTCAGAAGTGCTTAACTCAATGAAATAAGCATTTCTGTGAAACCAGCATCAACAGATGATGCATTTGAAACAATTGAGATTTTGGTCTGCTAAAGTGCCTATCTCACTGAAATAAGCATATCAGCGAGACAAGCATCAAAAGCTGAGTCATTTGGTGACTCGGAGATTTTGGTCTTCAGAAGTGCTTATCTCAATGAAGTAAGCATTTCTGTGAAACCAGCATCAACAGATGATGCATTTGAAGCAATTGAGATTTTGGTCGACTAAAGTGCTTATCGTACTGAAAGAAGCATTTCTGTGAAACCAGCATCAAAAGTTGAGTCATTTTGGTGAAGTTGAGATATTGGTCTGCTAAAGTGCTTATCTCACTGAAATAAGCATATCAGCGAGACAAGCATCAAAAGCTGAGTCATTTGGTGACTTTCAGATTAAAGTGTTCTGAAGTGCTTATCTGACTGAAATAAGCATTTGATTGTAACCAGCATCAAAAGTTGAGTCATTTGTTCAAGTTGAGTTTTGATCGTCTGCATTATATCACTGAAATAAGCTTTTCAGCGAGACCAGCTTCAAAAACTGAGTCATTTCGTGACTTTCTGATGTTGGTGTTCTGAAGTGCTTATCTCACTGAAAAAAGCATTTCTGTGAAACCAGCATGGAATGTTGAGAAATTTGGTGAATGTTAAGATCTTGGTCTTCTGAAGTGCTTGTCTTACTGAAATAAACATATCTGTGAAACGAGCATCAAAATTTGAGACATTTTGGTGAAGTTGAGATATTGGTCTTCTAAAGTGCTTATCTCACTGAAATAAGCATTTCAGCGACACCAGCATCAAAAACTGAATCATTTGGTGACTTTCAGATTTAAGTGTTCTGAAGTGCTTATCTCACTGAAATAAGCATTTGATTGTAACCAGCATGAAAAGTTGAGTCATTTGTTGAAGATGAGTTTTTGATCGTCTGAAGTGCTTATCATACTGAAATAAGCATATGTGTGAAACGAGCATCAAACGATGAGTCATTTTGGTGAAGTTGTGATCTAGGTCTTCGAAAGTGCTTATCTCACTGAAATAAGCAATATCAGAGAGACAAGCATCAAAAACTGTGTCATTTGGTGACTTAGAGATTTTGGTGTTCTGAAGTGCTTAACTCAATGAAGTAAGCATTTCTGTGAAACCAGCATCAACAGCTCATGCATTTGCAGCAATTGAGATTTTGGTCTACTAAAGTGCTTATCGTACTGAAAGAAGCATTTCTGTGAAACCAGCATCAAAAGTTGAGTCATTTTGGTGAAGTTGAGATATTGGTCTGCTAAAGTGCTAATCTCACTGAAATAAGCATATCAGCGAGACAAGCATCAAAAGCTGAGTCATTTGGTGACTTTCAGATTAAAGTGTTCTGAAGTGCTTATCTGACTGAAATAAGCATTTGATTGTAACCAGCATCAAAAGTTGAGTCATTTGTTCAAGTTGAGTTTTGATCGACTGCATTATATCACTGAAATAAGCTTTTCAGCGAGACCAGCTTCAAAAACTGAGTCATTTCGTGACTTTCTGATGTTGGTGTTCTGAAGTGCTTATCTCACTGAAAAAAGCATTTCTGTGAAACCAGCATGGAATGTTGAGTAATTTGGTGAATGTTAAGATCTTGGTCTTCTGAAGTGCTTGTCTTACTGAAATAAACATATCTGTGAAACGAGCATCAAAATTTGAGACATTTTGGTGAGGTTGAGATATTGGTCTTCTAAAGTGCTTATCTCACTGAAATAAGCATTTCAGCGACACCAGCATCAAAAACTGAATCATTTGGTGACTTTCAGATTTAAGTGTTCTGAAGTGCTTATCTCACTGAAATAAGCATTTGATTGTAACCAGCATGAAAAGTTGAGTCATTTGTTGAAGATGAGTTTTTGATCGTCTGAAGTGCTTATAATACTGAAATAAGCATATGTGTGAAACGAGCATCAAACGATGAGTCATTTTGGTGAAGTTGTGATCTAGGTCTTCGAAAGTGCTTATCTCACTGAAATAAGCAATATCAGAGAGACAAGCATCAAAAACTGTGTCATTTGGTGACTTAGAGATTTTGGTGTTCTGAAGTGCTTAACTCAATGAAGTAAGCATTTCTGTGAAACCAGCCTCAACAGCTCATGCATTTGCAGCAATTGAGATTTTGGTCTACTAAAGTGCTTATCTTACTGAAAGAAGCATTTCTGTGAAACCAGCATCAAAAGTTGAGTCATTTTGGTGAAGTTGAGATATTGGTTTGCTAAAGTGCTTATCTCATGAAATAAGCATATTAGCGAGACAAGCATCAACAGCTGAGTCATTTGGTGACTTTCAGATTTAAGTGTTCTGAAGTGCTTATCTCACTGAAATAAGCATTTGATTGTAACCAGCATCAAAAGTTGAGTCATTTGTTCAAGTTGAGTTTTTGATCGTCTGCATTATATCACTGAAATATGCATTTCAGCGAGACCAGCTTCAAAAACTGAGTCATTTGGTGACTTTCAGATGTTGGTGTTCTGAAGTGATTATCTCACTGAAAAAAGCATTTCATTGAAACCAGCATGGAATGTTGAGTAAATTGGTGAATGTTAAGATTTTGGTCTTCTGAAGTGCTTATCTTACTGAAATAAACATATCTGTGAAACGAGCATCAAAATTTGAGACATTTTCGTGAGGTTGAGATATTGGTCTTCTAAAGTGCTTATCTCACTGAAATAAGCATATCAGCGACACCAGCATCAAAAGCTGTGTCATTTGGTTAATCTGATATTTTGTTGTTCTGAAGTGCTGATCTCAGGGAAATAAGCATTTGATTGTAACGAGAATCAAAAGTTGAGACATTTCTTGAAGTTGAGTTTTTGATCGTCTGCAGTCCTTATCTCACTGAAATAAGCATTTCATCGAGACCAGCATCAAAAGCTGAGTCATTTGGTAACTGAGAGATTTTGGTCTTCAGATGTGCTTAACTGAATGTAATAAGCATTTCTGTCAAACCAGCATCAACAGATGATTCATTTGAAACAACTGAGATTTTGGTCTTCTAAAGTGCTTATCTCACCGAAACAAGCTTCTCTGTGAAACCTGCATCAACAGGTGATTCATTTGATGAATTAGCGATTTCTGTCTTCTGAACGGCTTATCTCACTGAAACAAGCATTTCTGTGAAACCAGCATCTAAAGTTGAGTCATTTTGGTGAAGTTGAGATATTTGTCTGCTAAAGTGCTTATCTCACTGAAATAAGCATATCAGCGAGACAAGCATTCAAAAGCTGAGTCATTTGGTCTCTTAGAGATTTTGGTCTTCAGAACTGCTTAACTCAATGAATTAAGCAAATCTGTGATACCAACATCAACAGATGATGCATTTGAAGCAATTGAGATTTTGGTGTTCTGAAGTGCTTATCTCACTGAAATAAGCATATGTGTGAAACAAGCATCAAGCGTTGAGTCATTTTGGTGAAGTTTAAATATAGGTCTTTGAAAGCGCTTATCTCACTGAAATAAGCATATCAGAAAGACAAGCATCAAAAGCTGTGTCATTTGGTGATTTCGAGATTTTTGTCTTCAGAAGTGCTTAACTCAATGAAATAAGCATTTCTGTGTAACCAGCATCAACAGATGATGCATTTGAAACAATTGAGATTTTGGTCTGCTAAAGTGCTTATCTCATTGAAATAAGCATATCAGAGAGACAAGCATCAAAAGCTGTGTCATTTGGTGATTTAGAGATTTTGGTCTTCAGACGTGCTTAACTCATTGAAATAAGCATTTCTGTGAAACCAGCATCAACAGATGATGCATTTGAAGCAATTGAGATTTTGGTCTACGAAAGTGCTTATCTTAGTGACGTAAGCATTTCTGTGAAACCAGCATCTAAAGTTGAGTCATTTTCGTGAAGTTGAGATATTGGTCTGCTAAAGTGCTTATCTCACTGAAATAAGCATTTCAGCGAGACAGGCATCAAAAACTGAATCATTTGGTGACTTTCAGATTGAAGTGTTCTGAAGTGCTTATCTCACTGAAATAAGCATTTGATTGTAACCAGCATGAAAAGTTGAGCCATTTGGTGAAGATGAGTTTTTGATCGTCTGAAGTGCTTATCATACTGAAATAAGCATATGTGTGAAACGAGCATCAAACGTTGAGTCATTTTGGTGAAGTTGTGATCTAGGTCTTCGAAAGTGCTTATCTCACTGAAATAAGCAATATCAGTGAGACAAGCATCAAAAGCTGAGTCATTTGGTGACTTCGAGATTTTGGTGTCCTGAAGTGCTTTACTCAATGAAGTAAGCATTTCTGTGAAACCAGCATCAACAGCTCATGCATTTGCAACAATTGAGATTTTGGTTCTGCTAAAGTGCTTATCTCACTGAAATAAGCATATCAGCGAGACAAGCATCAAAAGCTGAGTCATTTGGTGTCTTAGAGATTTTAGTCTTCAGAACTGCTTAACTCAATGAAGTAAGCAAATCTGTGAAACCAGCATCAACAGATGATGCATTTGAAGCAATTGAGATTTTGGTGTTCTGAAGTGCTTATCTCACTGAAATAAGCATATGTGTGAAACGAGCATCAAGCGTTGAGTCATTTTGGTGAAGTTTAAATATAGGTCTTTGAAAGTGCTTATCTCACTGAAATAAGCATATCAGAGAGACAAGCATCAAAAGCTGTGTCATTTGGTGATTTAGAGATTTGGGTCTTCAGAAGTGCTGAACTCAATGAAATAAGCATTTCTGTGAAACCAGCATCAACAGATGATGCATTTGAAACAATTGAGATTTTGGTCTGCTAATGTGCCTATCTCACTGAAATAAGCATATCAGCGAGACAAGCATCAAAAGCTGAGTCATTTGGTGACTCGGAGATTTTGGTCTTCAGAAGTGCTTATCTCAATGAAGTAAGCATTTCAGTGAAACCAGCATCAACAGATCATGCATTTGAAGCAATTGAGATTTTGGTCTACTAAAGTGCTTATCGTACTGAAATAAGCATATCAGCGAGACAAGCATCAAAAGCTGAGTCATTTGGTGACTTTCAGATTAAAGTGTTCTGAAGTGCTTATCTGACTGAAATAAGCATTTGATTGTAACCAGCATCAAAAGTTGAGTCATTTGTTCAAGTTGAGTTTTGATCGTCTGCATTATATCACTGAAATAAGCTTTTCAGCGAGACCAGCTTCAAAAACTGAGTCATTTCGTGACTTTCTGATGTTGGTGTTCTGAAGTGCTTATCTCACTGAAAAAAGCATTTCTGTGAAACCAGCATGGAATGTTGAGAAATTTGGTGAATGTTAAGATCTTGGTCTTCTGAAGTGCTTGTCTTACTGAAATAAACATATCTGTGAAACGAGCATCAAAATTTGAGACATTTTGGTGAAGTTGAGATATTGGTCTTCTAAAGTGCTTATCTCACTGAAATAAGCATATCAGCGACACCAGCATCAAAAACTGAATCATTTGGTGACTTTCAGATTTAAGTGTTCTGAAGTGCTTATCTCACTGAAATAAGCATTTGATTGTAACCAGCATGAAAAGTTGAGTCATTTGTTGAAGATGAGTTTTTGATCGTCTGAAGTGCTTATCATACTGAAATAAGCATATGTGTGAAACGAGCATCAAACGATGAGTCATTTTGGTGAAGTTGTGATCTAGGTCTTCGAAAGTGCTTATCTCACTGAAATAAGCAATATCAGAGAGACAAGCATCAAAAACTGTGTCATTTGGTGACTTAGAGATTTTGGTGTTCTGAAGTGCTTAACTCAATGAAGTAAGCATTTCTGTGAAACCAGCATCAACAGCTCATGCATTTGCAGCAATTGAGATTTTGGTCTACTAAAGTGCTTATCTTACTGAAAGAAGCATTTCTGTGAAACCAGCATCAAAAGTTGAGTCATTTTGGTGAAGTTGAGATATTGGTTTGCTAAAGTGCTTATCTCATGAAATAAGCATATCAGCGAGACAAGCATCAACAGCTGAGTCATTTGGTGACTTTCAGATTTAAGTGTTCTGAAGTGCTTATCTGACTGAAATAAGCATTTGATTGTAACCAGCATCAAAAGTTGAGTCATTTGTTCAAGTTGAGTTTTTGATCGTCTGCATTATATCACTGAAATATGCATTTCAGCGAGACCAGCTTCAAAAACTGAGTCATTTGGTGACTTTCAGATGTTGGTGTTCTGAAGTGATTATCTCACTGAAAAAAGCATTTCATTGAAACCAGCATGGAATGTTGAGTAAATTGGTGAATGTTAAGATTTTGGTCTTCTGAAGTGCTTATCTTACTGAAATAAACATATCTGTGAAACGAGCATCAAAATTTGAGACATTTTCGTGAGGTTGAGATATTGGTCTTCTAAAGTGCTTATCTCACTGAAATAAGCATATCAGCGACACCAGCATCAGAAGCTGTGTCATTTGGTTAATCTGATATTTTGTTGTTCTGAAGTGCTGATCTCAGTGAAATAAGCATTTGATTGTTACGAGAATCAAAAGTTGAGACATTTCGTGAAGTTGAGTTTTTGATCGTCTGCAGTCCTTATCTCACTGAAATAAGCATTTCATCGAGACCAGCATCAAAAGCTGAGTCATTTGGTGACTTAGAGATTTTGGTCTTCTAAAGTGCTTAACTGAATGTAATAAGCATTTCTGTCAAACCAGCATCAACAGATGATTCTTTTGAAACAACTGAGATTTTGGTCTTCTAAAGTGCTTATCTCACCGAAACAAGCTTCTCTGTGAAACCTGCATCAACAGGTGATTCATTCGATGAATTAGCGATTTCTGTCTTCTGAAGGGCTTATCTCACTTGAAACAAGCATTTCTCAGAAACCAGCATCAAAAGTTGAGTCAGTTTGGTGAAGTTGAGATATTTGTCTGCTAAAGTGCTTATCTCACTGAAATAAGCATATCAGCGAGACACGCATCAAAAGCTGAGTCATTTGGTGTCTTAGAGATTTTGGTCTTCAGAACTGCTTAACTCAATGAAGTAAGCAAATCTGTGAAAACAACATCAACAGATGATGCATTTGAAGCAATTGAGATTTTGGTGTTCTGAAGTGCTTATCTCACTGAAATAAGCATATGTGTGAAACGAGCATCAAGCGTTGAGTCATTTTGGTGAAGTTTAAATATAGGTCTTTGAAAGTGCTTATCTCACTGAAATAAGCATATCAGAGAGACAAGCATCAAAAGCTGTGTCATTTGGTGATTTAGAGATTTTGGCCTTCAGAAGTGCTTAACTCAATGAAATAAGCATTTCTGTGAAACGAGCATCAACAGATGATGCATTTGAAACAATTGAGATTTTGGTCTACTAAAGTGCTTATCTCACTGAAATAAGCATATCAGAGAGACAAGCATCAAAATCTGTGTCATTTGGTGATTTAGAGATTTTGGTCTTCAGAAGTGCTTACCTCAATGAAATAAGCATTTCTGTGAAACCAGCATCAACAGATGATGCATTTGAAACAATTGAGATTTTGGTTCTGCTAAAGTGCTTATCTCACAGAAATAAGCATATCAGCGACACAAGCATCAAAAGCTGAGTCATTTGCTGACTTAGAGATTTTGGTGTTCTGAAGTGCTTACCTCAATGAAGTAAGCATTTCAGTTAAACCAGCATCAACAGATCATGCATTTGAAGCAATTGAGATTTTGTCTACTAAAGTGCTTATCGTACTGAAAGAAGCATTTCTGTGAAACCAGCATCAAAAGTTGAGTCATTTTGGTGAAGTTGAGATATTGTTCTGCTAAAGTGTTTATCTCACTGAAATTAGCATATCAGCGAGACAAGCATCAAAAGCTGTGTCATTTGGTGACTTTCAGATTGAAGTGTTCTGAAATGCTTATCTCACTGAAATAAGCATTTGATTGTAACCAGCATCAAAAGTTGAGTCATTTGTTCAAGTTGAGTTTTGATCGTCTGCATTATATCACTGAAGTAAGCTTTTCAGCGAGACCAGCTTCAAAAACTGAGTCATTTCGTGACTTTCTGATGTTGGTGTTCTGAAGTGCTTATCTCACTGAAAAAAGCATTTCTGTGAAACCAGCATGGAATGTTGAGTAATTTGGTGAATGTTAAGATCTTGGTCTTCTGAAGTGCTTGTCTTACTGAAATAAACATATCTGTGAAACGAGCATCAAAATTTGAGACATTTTGGTGAAGTTGAGATATTGGTCTTCTAAAGTGCTTATCTCACTGAAATAAGCATTTCAGCGACACCAGCATCAAAAGCTCTGTCATTTGGCTAATCTGACATTTTGTTGTTCTGAAGCGCTGATCTCACTGAAATAAGCATTTGAATGTAACGAGAATCGAAAGTTGAGACATTTCTTGAAGTTGTGTTTTTGATCGTCTGCAGTGCTTATCTCACTGAAATAAGCATTTCAGCGAGACCAGCATCAAAAGCTGAGTCATTTGGTGACTTAGAGATTTTGGTCTTCTAAAGTGCTTAACTCAATGTAATAAGCATTTCTGTCAAACCAGCAACAACAGATGATTCATTTCAAACAACTGAGATTTTGGTCTTCTAAAGTGCTTATCTCACCGAAACAAGCTTTTCTGTGAAACCTGTATCAACAGGTGATTCATTCGATGAATTAGCGATTTCTGTCTTCTGAAGGGCTTATCTCACTGAAATAAGCATTTCTGTGAAACCAGCATCAAAAGCTGAGTCATTTGGTGAATTTGAGACTTTGGTGATCTGAAGTGCTTATCTCACTGAAATAAGCATTTTATTGCAACCAGCATGAAAAGTTGAGTCATTTGTTGAAGATGAGTTTTTGATCGTCTGAAGTGCTTATCTTACTGAAATAAGCATATGTGTGAAACGAGCATCAAGCGTTGAGTCATTTTGGTGAAGTTGAGATATTGGTCTGCTAAAGTGCTTGTCTCACTGAAATAAGCATATCCGCGAGACAAGCATCAAAAGCTGAGTCATTTGGTGACTTAGAGATTTTGGTTTTCAGAAGTGCTTAATTCAATGAAGTAAGCATTTCTGTGAAACCAGCATCAACAGCTCATGCATTTGCAGCAATTGAGATTTTGGTCTACTAAAGTGCTTATCTTACTGAAAGAAGCATTTCTGTGAAACCAGCATCAAAAGTTGAGTCATTTTGGTGAAGTTGAGATATTGGTCTGGTAAAGTGCTTATCTCACTGAAATAAGCATTTCAGCGAGACAAGCATCAACAGCTGAGTCATTTGGTGACTTTCAGATTAAAGTGTTCTGAAGTGCTTATCTCACTGAAATAAGCATTTGATTGTAACCAGCATCAAAAGTTGAGTCATTTGTTGAAGATGAGTTTTTGATCGTCTTAGTGCTTATCATACTGAAATAAGCATATGTGTGAAACGAGCATCAAACGATGAGTCATTTTGGTGAAGTTGTGATCTAGGTCTTCGAAAGTCCTTATCTCACTGAAATAAGCATATCAGCGAGACAAACATCAAAAGCTCAGTCATTTCGTGATTTATAGATTCTGGTCTTCAGAAGTGCTTAACTCAATGAAATAAGCATTTCTGTGAAACCAGCATCAACAGATGATACATTTGAAGCAATTGAGATTTTGCTCTCCTAAAGTGCTTGTCTTTCTGAAAAAAGCATATCAGCGAGACAAGCATCAAAAGCTGAGTCATTTTGTGAATTTCAGATTTTGGTGTTCTGAAGTGCTTATCTCACTGAAATAAGCATTTGATTGTAACCAGCTTCAAAAGTTGAGTCAATTGTTGAAGTTGAGTTTTTGATCGTCTGCAGTGCTTATCTCACTGAAATAAGCATTTCAGCGACACCAGCTTCAAGAGCTGAGTAATTTGGTGACTTTCAGATGTTGGTGTTCTGAAGTGCTTATCTCACTGAAATAAGCATTTGATTGTAATCATCTTCAAAAGTTGAGTTAATTGTTGATGTTGAGTTTTTGATCATCTGCAGTGCTTGTCTCACTGAAATAAGCATTTCAGCGACACCAGCTTCAAAAGCTGAGTCATTTGGTGACTTTCAGATGTTGGTGTTCTGAAGTGCTTGTCTCACTGAAATAAGCATTTCTGTGAATCCAGCATCAACAGGAGATTCATTTGTTGAAGTTGTGATTTTTCTGCCTACATACGTGCTGATAAAACAGATTTAAGCTTTTCGGTGAAACCAGCATGAAATGTTGAGAAATTTGGTGAATGTTAAGATTTTGGTCTTCTGAAGTGCTTATCTTACTGAAATAAACATATCTGTGAAACGAGCATCAAAATTTGAGACATTTTGGTGAGGTTGAGATATTGGTCTTCTAAAGTGCTTATCTCACTGAAATAAGCATATCAGCGACACCAGCATCAAAAGTTGTGTCATTTGGTTAATCTGATATTTTGTTGTTCTGAAGTGCTGATCTCAGTGAAATAAGCATTTGATTGTAACGAGAATCAAAAGTTGAGACATTTCTTGAAGTTGAGTTTTTGATCGTCTGCAGTCCTTATCTCACTGAAATAAGCATTTCATCGAGACCAGCATCAAAAGCTGAGTCATTTGGTGACTTAGAGATTTTGGTCTTCTAAAGTGCTTAACTGAATGTAATAAGCATTTCTGTCAAACCAGCATCAACAGATGATTCTTTTGAAACAACTGAGATTTTGGTCTTCTAAAGTGCTTATCTCACCGAAACAAGCTTCTCTGTGAAACCTGCATCAACAGGTGATTCATTCGATGAATTAGCGATTTCTGTCTTCTGAATGGCTTATCTCACTGAAACAAGCATTTCTGTGAAACCAGCATCAAAAGTTGAGTCATTTTGGTGAAGTTGAGATATTTGTCTGCTAAAGTGCTTATCTCACTGAAATAAGCATATCAGCGAGACAAGCATCAAAAGCTGAGTCATTTGGTGTCTTAGAGATTTTAGTCTTCAGAACTGCTTAACTCAATGAAGTAAGCAAATCTGTGAAACCAGCATCAACAGATGATGCATTTGAAGCAATTGAGATTTTGGTGTTCTGAAGTGCTTATCTCACTGAAATAAGCATATGTGTGAAACGAGCAACAAGCGTTGAGTCATTTTGGTGAAGTTTAAATATAGGTCTTTGAAAGTGCTTATCTCACTGAAATAAGCATATCAGAGAGACAAGCATCAAAAGCTGTGTCATTTGGTGATTTAGAGATTTGGGTCTTCAGAAGTGCTTAACTCAATGAAATAAGCATTTCTGTGAAACCAGCATCAACAGATGATGCATTTGAAACAATTGAGATTTTGGTCTGCTAAAGTGCCTATCTCACTGAAATAAGCATATCAGCGAGACAAGCATCAAAAGCTGAGTCATTTGGTGACTCGGAGATTTTGGTCTTCAGAAGTGCTTATCTCAATGAAGTAAGCATTTCTGTGAAACCAGCATCAACAGATGATGCATTTGAAGCAATTGAGATTTTGGTCGACTAAAGTGCTTATCGTACTGAAAGAAGCATTTCTGTGAAACCAGCATCAAAAGTTGAGTCATTTTGGTGAAGTTGAGATATTGGTCTGCTAAAGTGCTTATCTCACTGAAATAAGCATATCAGCGAGACAAACATCAAAAGCTGAGTCATTTGGTGACTTTCAGATTAAAGTGTTCTGAAGTGCTTATCTGACTGAAATAAGCATTTGATTGTAACCAGCATCAAAAGTTGAGTCATTTGTTCAAGTTGAGTTTTGATCGTCTGCATTATATCACTGAAATAAGCTTTTCAGCGAGACCAGCTTCAAAAACTGAGTCATTTCGTGACTTTCTGATGTTGGTGTTCTGAAGTGCTTATCTCACTGAAAAAAGCATTTCTGTGAAACCAGCATGGAATGTTGAGAAATTTGGTGAATGTTAAGATCTTGGTCTTCTGAAGTGCTTGTCTTACTGAAATAAACATATCTGTGAAACGAGCATCAAAATTTGAGACATTTTGGTGAAGTTGAGATATTGGTCTTCTAAAGTGCTTATCTCACTGAAATAAGCATTTCAGCGACACCAGCATCAAAAACTGAATCATTTGGTGACTTTCAGATTTAAGTGTTCTGAAGTGCTTATCTCACTGAAATAAGCATTTGATTGTAACCAGCATGAAAAGTTGAGTCATTTGTTGAAGATGAGTTTTTGATCGTCTGAAGTGCTTATCATACTGAAATAAGCATATGTGTGAAACGAGCATCAAACGATGAGTCATTTTGGTGAAGTTGTGATCTAGGTCTTCGAAAGTGCTTATCTCACTGAAATAAGCAATATCAGAGAGACAAGCATCAAAAACTGTGTCATTTGGTGACTTAGAGATTTTGGTGTTCTGAAGTGCTTAACTCAATGAAGTAAGCATTTCTGTGAAACCAGCATCAACAGCTCATGCATTTGCAGCAATTGAGATTTTGGTCTACTAAAGTGCTTATCTTACTGAAAGAAGCATTTCTGTGAAACCAGCATCAAAAGTTGAGTCATTTTGGTGAAGTTGAGATATTGGTTTGCTAAAGTGCTTATCTCATGAAATAAGCATATCAGCGAGACAAGCATCAACAGCTGAGTCATTTGGTGACTTTCAGATTTAAGTGTTCTGAAGTGCTTATCTCACTGAAATAAGCATTTGATTGTAACCAGCATCAAAAGTTGAGTCATTTGTTCAAGTTGAGTTTTGATCGTCTGCATTATATCACTGAAATAAGCTTTTCAGCGAGACCAGCTTCAAAAACTGAGTCATTTCGTGACTTTCTGATGTTGGTGTTCTGAAGTGCTTATCTCACTGAAAAAAGCATTTCTGTGAAACCAGCATGGAATGTTGAGAAATTTGGTGAATGTTAAGATCTTGGTCTTCTGAAGTGCTTGTCTTACTGAAATAAACATATCTGTGAAACGAGCATCAAAATTTGAGACATTTTGGTGAAGTTGAGATATTGGTCTTCTAAAGTGCTTATCTCACTGAAATAAGCATTTCAGCGACACCAGCATCAAAAACTGAATCATTTGGTGACTTTCAGATTTAAGTGTTCTGAAGTGCTTATCTCACTGAAATAAGCATTTGATTGTAACCAGCATGAAAAGTTGAGTCATTTGTTGAAGATGAGTTTTTGATCGTCTGAAGTGCTTATCATACTGAAATAAGCATATGTGTGAAACGAGCATCAAACGATGAGTCATTTTGGTGAAGTTGTGATCTAGGTCTTCGAAAGTGCTTATCTCACTGAAATAAGCAATATCAGAGAGACAAGCATCAAAAACTGTGTCATTTGGTGACTTAGAGATTTTGGTGTTCTGAAGTGCTTAACTCAATGAAGTAAGCATTTCTGTGAAACCAGCATCAACAGCTCATGCATTTGCAGCAATTGAGATTTTGGTCTACTAAAGTGCTTATCTTACTGAAAGAAGCATTTCTGTGAAAGCAGCATCAAAAGTTGAGTCATTTTGGTGAAGTTGAGATATTGGTTTGCTAAAGTGCTTATCTCATGAAATAAGCATATCAGCGAGACAAGCATCAACAGCTGAGTCATTTGGTGACTTTCAGATTTAAGTGTTCTGAAGTGCTTATCTCACTGAAATAAGCATTTGATTGTAACCAGCATCAAAAGTTGAGTCATTTGTTCAAGTTGAGTTTTTGATCGTCTGCATTATATCACTGAAATATGCATTTCAGCGAGACCAGCTTCAAAAACTGAGTCATTTGGTGACTTTCAGATGTTGGTGTTCTGAAGTGATTATCTCACTGAAAAAAGCATTTCATTGAAACCAGCATGGAATGTTTAGTAAATTGGTGAATGTTAAGATTTTGGTCTTCTGAAGTGCTTATCTTACTGAAATAAACATATCTGTGAAACGAGCATCAAAATTTGAGACATTTTCGTGAGGTTGAGATATTGGTCTTCTAAAGTGCTTATCTCACTGAAATAAGCATATCAGCGACACCAGCATCAAAAGCTGTGTCATTTGGTTAATCTGATATTTTGTTGTTCTGAAGTGCTGATCTCAGTGAAATAAGCATTTGATTGTAACGAGAATCAAAAGTTGAGACATTTCTTGAAGTTGAGTTTTTGATCGTCTGCAGTCCTTATCTCACTGAAATAAGCATTTCATCGAGACCAGCATCAAAAGCTGAGTCATTTGGTAACTGAGAGATTTTGGTCTTCAGATGTGCTTAACTGAATGTAATAAGCATTTCTGTCAAACCAGCATCAACAGATGATTCATTTGAAACAACTGAGATTTTGGTCTTCTAAAGTGCTCATCTCACCGAAACAAGCTTCTCTGTGAAACCTGCATCAACAGGTGATTCATTTGATGAATTAGCGATTTCTGTCTTCTGAACGGCTTATCTCACTGAAACAAGCATTTCTGTGAAACCAGCATCTAAAGTTGAGTCATTTTGGTGAAGTTGAGATATTTGTCTGCTAAAGTGCTTATCTCACTGAAATAAGCATATCAGCGAGACAAGCATTCAAAAGCTGAGTCATTTGGTCTCTTAGAGATTTTGGTCTTCAGAACTGCTTAACTCAATGAATTAAGCAAATCTGTGATACCAACATCAACAGATGATGCATTTGAAGCAATTGAGATTTTGGTGTTCTGAAGTGCTTATCTCACTGAAATAAGCATATGTGTGAAACAAGCATCAAGCGTTGAGTCATTTTGGTGAAGTTTAAATATAGGTCTTTGAAAGCGCTTATCTCACTGAAATAAGCATATCAGAAAGACAAGCATCAAAAGCTGTGTCATTTGGTGATTTCGAGATTTTTGTCTTCAGAAGTGCTTAACTCAATGAAATAAGCATTTCTGTGTAACCAGCATCAACAGATGATGCATTTGAAACAATTGAGATTTTGGTCTGCTAAAGTGCTTATCTCATTGAAATAAGCATATCAGAGAGACAAGCATCAAAAGCTGTGTCATTTGGTGATTTAGAGATTTTGGTCTTCAGACGTGCTTAACTCATTGAAATAAGCATTTCTGTGAAACCAGCATCAACAGATGATGCATTTGAAGCAATTGAGATTTTGGTCTACGAAAGTGCTTATCTTAGTGACGTAAGCATTTCTGTGAAACCAGCATCAAAAGTTGAGTCATTTTCGTGAAGTTGAGATATTGGTCTGCTAAAGTGCTTATCTCACTGAAATAAGCATTTCAGCGAGACAGGCATCAAAAACTGAATCATTTGGTGACTTTCAGATTTGAGTGTTCTGAAGTGCTTATCTCACTGAAATAAGCATTTGATTGTAACCAGCATGAAAAGTTGAGTCATTTGGTGAAGTTGTGATCTAGGTCTTCGAAAGTGCTTATCTCACTGAAATAAGCAATATCAGTGAGACAAGCATCAAAAGCTGAGTCATTTGGTGACTTCGAGATTTTGGTGTCCTGAAGTGCTTTACTCAATGAAGTAAGCATTTCTGTGAAACAAGCATCAACAGCTCATGCATTTGCAACAATTGAGATTTTGGTTCTGCTAAAGTGCTTATCTCACTGAAATAAGCATATCAGCGAGACAAGCATCAAAAGCTGAGTCATTTGGTGTCTTAGAGATTTTAGTCTTCAGAACTGCTTAACTCAATGAAGTAAGCAAATCTGTGAAACCAGCATCAACAGATGATGCATTTGAAGCAATTGAGATTTTGGTGTTCTGAAGTGCTTATCTCACTGAAATAAGCATATGTGTGAAACGAGCATCAAGCGTTGAGTCATTTTGGTGAAGTTTAAATATAGGTCTTTGAAAGTGCTTATCTCACTGAAATAAGCATATCAGAGAGACATGCATCAAAAGCTGTGTCATTTGGTGATTTAGAGATTTGGGTCTTCAGAAGTGCTTAACTCAATGAAATAAGCATTTCTGTGAAACCAGCATCAACAGATGATGCATTTGAAACAATTGAGATTTTGGTCTGCTAAAGTGCCTATCTCACTGAAATAAGCATATCAGCGAGACAAGCATCAAAAGCTGAGTCATTTGGTGACTCGGAGATTTTGGTCTTCAGAAGTGCTTATCTCAATGAAGTAAGCATTTCAGTGAAACCAGCATCAACAGATCATGCATTTGAAGCAATTGAGATTTTGGTCTACTAAAGTGCTTATCGTACTGAAAGAAGCATTTCTGTGAAACCAGCATCAAAAGTTGAGTCATTTTGGTGAAGTTGAGATATTGGTCTGCTAAAGTGCTAATCTCACTGAAATAAGCATATCAGCGAGACAAGCATCAAAAGCTGAGTCATTTGGTGACTTTCAGATTAAAGTGTTCTGAAGTGCTTATCTGACTGAAATAAGCATTTGATTGTAACCAGCATCAAAAGTTGAGTCATTTGTTCAAGTTGAGTTTTGATCGACTGCATTATATCACTGAAATAAGCTTTTCAGCGAGACCAGCTTCAAAAACTGAGTCATTTCGTGACTTTCTGATGTTGGTGTTCTGAAGTGCTTATCTCACTGAAAAAAGCATTTCTGTGAAACCAGCATGGAATGTTGAGTAATTTGGTGAATGTTAAGATCTTGGTCTTCTGAAGTGCTTGTCTTACTGAAATAAACATATCTGTGAAACGAGCATCAAAATTTGAGACATTTTGGTGAGGTTGAGATATTGGTCTTCTAAAGTGCTTATCTCACTGAAATAAGCATTTCAGCGACACCAGCATCAAAAACTGAATCATTTGGTAACTTTCAGATTTAAGTGTTCTGAAGTGCTTATCTCACTGAAATAAGCATTTGATTGTAACCAGCATGAAAAGTTGAGTCATTTGTTGAAGATGAGTTTTTGATCGTCTGAAGTGCTTATAATACTGAAATAAGCATATGTGTGAAACGAGCATCAAACGATGAGTCATTTTGGTGAAGTTGTGATCTAGGTCTTCGAAAGTGCTTATCTCACTGAAATAAGCAATATCAGAGAGACAAGCATCAAAAACTGTGTCATTTGGTGACTTAGAGATTTTGGTGTTCTGAAGTGCTTAACTCAATGAAGTAAGCATTTCTGTGAAACCAGCCTCAACAGCTCATGCATTTGCAGCAATTGAGATTTTGGTCTACTAAAGTGCTTATCTTACTGAAAGAAGCATTTCTGTGAAACCAGCATCAAAAGTTGAGTCATTTTGGTGAAGTTGAGATATTGGTTTGCTAAAGTGCTTATCTCATGAAATAAGCATATCAGCGAGACAAGCATCAACAGCTGTGTCATTTGGTGACTTTCAGATTTAAGTGTTCTGAAGTGCTTATCTCACTGAAATAAGCATTTGATTGTAACCAGCATCAAAAGTTGAGTCATTTGTTCAAGTTGAGTTTTTGATCGCCTGCATTATATCACTGAAATATGCATTTCAGCGAGACCAGCTTCAAAAACTGAGTCATTTGGTGACTTTCAGATGTTGGTGTTCTGAAGTGATTATCTCACTGAAAAAAGCATTTCATTGAAACCAGCATGGAATGTTGAGTAAATTGGTGAATGTTAAGATTTTGGTCTTCTGAAGTGCTTATCTTACTGAAATAAACATATCTGTGAAACGAGCATCAAAATTTGAGACATTTTCGTGAGGTTGAGATATTGGTCTTCTAAAGTGCTTATCTCACTGAAATAAGCATATCAGCGACACCAGCATCAAAAGCTGTGTCATTTGGTTAATCTGATATTTTGTTGTTCTGAAGTGCTGA
This sequence comes from Stegostoma tigrinum, assembly GCF_030684315.1. Lineage (NCBI taxonomy): Eukaryota > Metazoa > Chordata > Chondrichthyes > Orectolobiformes > Stegostomatidae > Stegostoma > Stegostoma tigrinum. The sequence continues at coordinate 735,103 of NW_026728050.1, forward strand.
TCTCAGGGAAATAAGCATTTGATTGTAACGAGAATCAAAAGTTGAGACATTTCTTGAAGTTGAGTTTTTGATCGTCTGCAGTCCTTATCTCACTGAAATAAGCATTTCATCGAGACCAGCATCAAAAGCTGAGTCATTTGGTAACTGAGAGATTTTGGTCTTCAGATGTGCTTAACTGAATGTAATAAGCATTTCTGTCAAACCAGCATCAACAGATGATTCATTTGAAACAACTGAGATTTTGGTCTTCTAAAGTGCTTATCTCACCGAAACAAGCTTCTCTGTGAAACCTGCATCAACAGGTGATTCATTTGATGAATTAGCGATTTCTGTCTTCTGAACGGCTTATCTCACTGAAACAAGCATTTCTGTGAAACCAGCATCTAAAGTTGAGTCATTTTGGTGAAGTTGAGATATTTGTCTGCTAAAGTGCTTATCTCACTGAAATAAGCATATCAGCGAGACAAGCATTCAAAAGCTGAGTCATTTGGTCTCTTAGAGATTTTGGTCTTCAGAACTGCTTAACTCAATGAATTAAGCAAATCTGTGATACCAACATCAACAGATGATGCATTTGAAGCAATTGAGATTTTGGTGTTCTGAAGTGCTTATCTCACTGAAATAAGCATATGTGTGAAACAAGCATCAAGCGTTGAGTCATTTTGGTGAAGTTTAAACATAGGTCTTTGAAAGCGCTTATCTCACTGAAATAAGCATATCAGAAAGACAAGCATCAAAAGCTGTGTCATTTGGTGATTTCGAGATTTTTGTCTTCAGAAGTGCTTAACTCAATGAAATAAGCATTTCTGTGTAACCAGCATCAACAGATGATGCATTTGAAACAATTGAGATTTTGGTCTGCTAAAGTGCTTATCTCATTGAAATAAGCATATCAGAGAGACAAGCATCAAAAGCTGTGTCATTTGGTGATTTAGAGATTTTGGTCTTCAGACGTGCTTAACTCATTGAAATAAGCATTTCTGTGAAACCAGCATCAACAGATGATGCATTTGAAGCAATTGAGATTTTGGTCTACGAAAGTGCTTATCTTAGTGACGTAAGCATTTCTGTGAAACCAGCATCTAAAGTTGAGTCATTTTCGTGAAGTTGAGATATTGGTCTGCTAAAGTGCTTATCTCACTGAAATAAGCATTTCAGCGAGACAGGCATCAAAAACTGAATCATTTGGTGACTTTCAGATTGAAGTGTTCTGAAGTGCTTATCTCACTGAAATAAGCATTTGATTGTAACCAGCATGAAAAGTTGAGCCATTTGGTGAAGATGAGTTTTTGATCGTCTGAAGTGCTTATCATACTGAAATAAGCATATGTGTGAAACGAGCATCAAACGTTGAGTCATTTTGGTGAAGTTGTGATCTAGGTCTTCGAAAGTGCTTATCTCACTGAAATAAGCAATATCAGTGAGACAAGCATCAAAAGCTGAGTCATTTGGTGACTTCGAGATTTTGGTGTCCTGAAGTGCTTTACTCAATGAAGTAAGCATTTCTGTGAAACCAGCATCAACAGCTCATGCATTTGCAACAATTGAGATTTTGGTTCTGCTAAAGTGCTTATCTCACTGAAATAAGCATATCAGCGAGACAAGCATCAAAAGCTGAGTCATTTGGTGTCTTAGAGATTTTAGTCTTCAGAACTGCTTTACTCAATGAAGTAAGCAAATCTGTGAAACCAGCATCAACAGATGATGCATTTGAAGCAATTGAGATTTTGGTGTTCTGAAGTGCTTATCTCACTGAAATAAGCATATGTGTGAAACGAGCATCAAGCGTTGAGTCATTTTGGTGAAGTTTAAATATAGGTCTTTGAAAGTGCTTATCTCACTGAAATAAGCATATCAGAGAGACAAGCATCAAAAGCTGTGTCATTTGGTGATTTAGAGATTTGGGTCTTCAGAAGTGCTGAACTCAATGAAATAAGCATTTCTGTGAAACCAGCATCAACAGATGATGCATTTGAAACAATTGAGATTTTGGTCTGCTAATGTGCCTATCTCACTGAAATAAGCATATCAGCGAGACAAGCATCAAAAGCTGAGTCATTTGGTGACTCGGAGATTTTGGTCTTCAGAAGTGCTTATCTCAATGAAGTAAGCATTTCAGTGAAACCAGCATCAACAGATCATGCATTTGAAGCAATTGAGATTTTGGTCTACTAAAGTGCTTATCGTACTGAAAGAAGCATTTCTGTGAAACCAGCATCAAAAGTTGAGTCATTTTGGTGAAGTTGAGATATTGGTCTGCTAAAGTGCTAATCTCACTGAAATAAGCATATCAGCGAGACAAGCATCAAAAGCTGAGTCATTTGGTGACTTTCAGATTAAAGTGTTCTGAAGTGCTTATCTGACTGAAATAAGCATTTGATTGTAACCAGCATCAAAAGTTGAGTCATTTGTTCAAGTCGAGTTTTGATCGTCTGCATTATATCACTGAAATAAGCTTTTCAGCGAGACCAGCTTCAAAAACTGAGTCATTTCGTGACTTTCTGATGTTGGTGTTCTGAAGTGCTTATCTCACTGAAAAAAGCATTTCTGTGAAACCAGCATGGAATGTTGAGTAATTTGGTGAATGTTAAGATCTTGGTCTTCTGAAGTGCTTGTCTTACTGAAATAAACATATCTGTGAAACGAGCATCAAAATTTGAGACATTTTGGTGAGGTTGAGATATTGGTCTTCTAAAGTGCTTATCTCACTGAAATAAGCATTTCAGCGACACCAGCATCAAAAACTGAATCATTTGGTAACTTTCAGATTTAAGTGTTCTGAAGTGCTTATCTCACTGAAATAAGCATTTGATTGTAACCAGCATGAAAAGTTGAGTCATTTGTTGAAGATGAGTTTTTGATCGTCTGAAGTGCTTATAATACTGAAATAAGCATATGTGTGAAACGAGCATCAAACGATGAGTCATTTTGGTGAAGTTGTGATCTAGGTCTTCGAAAGTGCTTATCTCACTGAAATAAGCAATATCAGAGAGACAAGCATCAAAAACTGTGTCATTTGGTGACTTAGAGATTTTGGTGTTCTGAAGTGCTTAACTCAATGAAGTAAGCATTTCTGTGAAACCAGCCTCAACAGCTCATGCATTTGCAGCAATTGAGATTTTGGTCTACTAAAGTGCTTATCTTACTGAAAGAAGCATTTCTGTGAAACCAGCATCAAAAGTTGAGTCATTTTGGTGAAGTTGAGATATTGGTTTGCTAAAGTGCTTATCTCATGAAATAAGCATATCAGCGAGACAAGCATCAACAGCTGTGTCATTTGGTGACTTTCAGATTTAAGTGTTCTGAAGTGCTTATCTCACTGAAATAAGCATTTGATTGTAACCAGCATCAAAAGTTGAGTCATTTGTTCAAGTTGAGTTTTTGATCGTCTGCATTATATCACTGAAATATGCATTTCAGCGAGACCAGCTTCAAAAACTGAGTCATTTGGTGACTTTCAGATGTTGGTGTTCTGAAGTGATTATCTCACTGAAAAAAGCATTTCATTGAAACCAGCATGGAATGTTGAGTAAATTGGTGAATGTTAAGATTTTGGTCTTCTGAAGTGCTTATCTTACTGAAATAAACATATCTGTGAAACGAGCATCAAAATTTGAGACATTTTCGTGAGGTTGAGATATTGGTCTTCTAAAGTGCTTATCTCACTGAAATAAGCATATCAGCGACACCAGCATCAAAAGCTGTGTCATTTGGTTAATCTGATATTTTGTTGTTCTGAAGTGCTGATCTCAGGGAAATAAGCATTTGATTGTAACGAGAATCAAAAGTTGAGACATTTCTTGAAGTTGAGTTTTTGATCGTCTGCAGTCCTTATCTCACTGAAATAAGCATTTCATCGAGACCAGCATCAAAAGCTGAGTCATTTGGTAACTGAGAGATTTTGGTCTTCAGATGTGCTTAACTGAATGTAATAAGCATTTCTGTCAAACCAGCATCAACAGATGATTCATTTGAAACAACTGAGATTTTGGTCTTCTAAAGTGCTTATCTCACCGAAACAAGCTTCTCTGTGAAACCTGCATCAACAGGTGATTCATTTGATGAATTAGCGATTTCTGTCTTCTGAACGGCTTATCTCACTGAAACAAGCATTTCTGTGAAACCAGCATCTAAAGTTGAGTCATTTTGGTGAAGTTGAGATATTTGTCTGCTAAAGTGCTTATCTCACTGAAATAAGCATATCAGCGAGACAAGCATTCAAAAGCTGAGTCATTTGGTCTCTTAGAGATTTTGGTCTTCAGAACTGCTTAACTCAATGAATTAAGCAAATCTGTGATACCAACATCAACAGATGATGCATTTGAAGCAATTGAGATTTTGGTGTTCTGAAGTGCTTATCTCACTGAAATAAGCATATGTGTGAAACAAGCATCAAGCGTTGAGTCATTTTGGTGAAGTTTAAATATAGGTCTTTGAAAGCGCTTATCTCACTGAAATAAGCATATCAGAAAGACAAGCATCAAAAGCTGTGTCATTTGGTGATTTCGAGATTTTTGTCTTCAGAAGTGCTTAACTCAATGAAATAAGCATTTCTGTGTAACCAGCATCAACAGATGATGCATTTGAAACAATTGAGATTTTGGTCTGCTAAAGTGCTTATCTCATTGAAATAAGCATATCAGAGAGACAAGCATCAAAAGCTGTGTCATTTGGTGATTTAGAGATTTTGGTCTTCAGACGTGCTTAACTCATTGAAATAAGCATTTCTGTGAAACCAGCATCAACAGATGATGCATTTGAAGCAATTGAGATTTTGGTCTACGAAAGTGCTTATCTTAGTGACGTAAGCATTTCTGTGAAACCAGCATCTAAAGTTGAGTCATTTTCGTGAAGTTGAGATATTGGTCTGCTAAAGTGCTTATCTCACTGAAATAAGCATTTCAGCGAGACAGGCATCAAAAACTGAATCATTTGGTGACTTTCAGATTGAAGTGTTCTGAAGTGCTTATCTCACTGAAATAAGCATTTGATTGTAACCAGCATGAAAAGTTGAGCCATTTGGTGAAGATGAGTTTTTGATCGTCTGAAGTGCTTATCATACTGAAATAAGCATATGTGTGAAACGAGCATCAAACGTTGAGTCATTTTGGTGAAGTTGTGATCTAGGTCTTCGAAAGTGCTTATCTCACTGAAATAAGCAATATCAGTGAGACAAGCATCAAAAGCTGAGTCATTTGGTGACTTCGAGATTTTGGTGTCCTGAAGTGCTTTACTCAATGAAGTAAGCATTTCTGTGAAACCAGCATCAACAGCTCATGCATTTGCAACAATTGAGATTTTGGTTCTGCTAAAGTGCTTATCTCACTGAAATAAGCATATCAGCGAGACAAGCATCAAAAGCTGAGTCATTTGGTGTCTTAGAGATTTTAGTCTTCAGAACTGCTTTACTCAATGAAGTAAGCAAATCTGTGAAACCAGCATCAACAGATGATGCATTTGAAGCAATTGAGATTTTGGTGTTCTGAAGTGCTTATCTCACTGAAATAAGCATATGTGTGAAACGAGCATCAAGCGTTGAGTCATTTTGGTGAAGTTTAAATATAGGTCTTTGAAAGTGCTTATCTCACTGAAATAAGCATATCAGAGAGACAAGCATCAAAAGCTGTGTCATTTGGTGATTTAGAGATTTGGGTCTTCAGAAGTGCTGAACTCAATGAAATAAGCATTTCTGTGAAACCAGCATCAACAGATGATGCATTTGAAACAATTGAGATTTTGGTCTGCTAATGTGCCTATCTCACTGAAATAAGCATATCAGCGAGACAAGCATCAAAAGCTGAGTCATTTGGTGACTCGGAGATTTTGGTCTTCAGAAGTGCTTATCTCAATGAAGTAAGCATTTCAGTGAAACCAGCATCAACAGATCATGCATTTGAAGCAATTGAGATTTTGGTCTACTAAAGTGCTTATCGTACTGAAAGAAGCATTTCTGTGAAACCAGCATCAAAAGTTGAGTCATTTTGGTGAAGTTGAGATATTGGTCTGCTAAAGTGCTAATCTCACTGAAATAAGCATATCAGCGAGACAAGCATCAAAAGCTGAGTCATTTGGTGACTTTCAGATTAAAGTGTTCTGAAGTGCTTATCTGACTGAAATAAGCATTTGATTGTAACCAGCATCAAAAGTTGAGTCATTTGTTCAAGTTGAGTTTTGATCGTCTGCATTATATCACTGAAATAAGCTTTTCAGCGAGACCAGCTTCAAAAACTGAGTCATTTCGTGACTTTCTGATGTTGGTGTTCTGAAGTGCTTATCTCACTGAAAAAAGCATTTCTGTGAAACCAGCATGGAATGTTGAGAAATTTGGTGAATGTTAAGATCTTGGTCTTCTGAAGTGCTTGTCTTACTGAAATAAACATATCTGTGAAACGAGCATCAAAATTTGAGACATTTTGGTGAAGTTGAGATATTGGTCTTCTAAAGTGCTTATCTCACTGAAATAAGCATATCAGCGACACCAGCATCAAAAACTGAATCATTTGGTGACTTTCAGATTTAAGTGTTCTGAAGTGCTTATCTCACTGAAATAAGCATTTGATTGTAACCAGCATGAAAAGTTGAGTCATTTGTTGAAGATGAGTTTTTGATCGTCTGAAGTGCTTATCATACTGAAATAAGCATATATGTGAAACGAGCATCAAACGATGAGTCATTTTGGTGAAGTTGTGATCTAGGTCTTCGAAAGTGCTTATCTCACTGAAATAAGCAATATCAGAGAGACAAGCATCAAAAACTGTGTCATTTGGTGACTTAGAGATTTTGGTGTTCTGAAGTGCTTAACTCAATGAAGTAAGCATTTCTGTGAAACCAGCATCAACAGCTCATGCATTTGCAGCAATTGAGATTTTGGTCTACTAAAGTGCTTATCTTACTGAAAGAAGCATTTCTGTGAAACCAGCATCAAAAGTTGAGTCATTTTGGTGAAGTTGAGATATTGGTTTGCTAAAGTGCTTATCTCATGAAATAAGCATATCAGCGAGACAAGCATCAACAGCTGAGTCATTTGGTGACTTTCAGATTTAAGTGTTCTGAAGTGCTTATCTCACTGAAATAAGCATTTGATTGTAACCAGCATCAAAAGTTGAGTCATTTGTTCATGTTGAGTTTTTGATCGTCTGCATTATATCACTGAAATATGCATTTCAGCGAGACCAGCTTCAAAAACTGAGTCATTTGGTGACTTTCAGATGTTGGTGTTCTGAAGTGATTATCTCACTGAAAAAAGCATTTCATTGAAACCAGCATGGAATGTTGAGTAAATTGGTGAATGTTAAGATTTTGGTCTTCTGAAGTGCTTATCTTACTGAAATAAACATATCTGTGAAATGAGCATCAAAATTTGAGACATTTTCGTGAGGTTGAGATATTGGTCTTCTAAAGTGCTTATCTCACTGAAATAAGCATATCAGCGACACCAGCATCAAAAGCTGTGTCATTTGGTTAATCTGATATTTTGTTGTTCTGAAGTGCTGATCTCAGTGAAATAAGCATTTGATTGTAACGAGAATCAAAAGTTGAGACATTTCGTGAAGTTGAGTTTTTGATCGTCTGCAGTCCTTATCTCACTGAAATAAGCATTTCATCGAGACCAGCATCAAAAGCTGAGTCATTTGTTGACTTAGAGATTTTGGTCTTCTAAAGTGCTTAACTGAATGTAATAAGCATTTCTGTCAAACCAGCATCAACAGATGATTCTTTTGAAACAACTGAGATTTTGGTCTTCTAAAGTGCTTATCTCACCGAAACAAGCTTCTCTGTGAAACCTGCATCAACAGGTGATTCATTCGATGAATTAGCGATTTCTGTCTTCTGAAGGGCTTATCTCACTTGAAACAAGCATTTCTCAGAAACCAGCATCAAAAGTTGAGTCAGTTTGGTGAAGTTGAGATATTTGTCTGCTAAAGTGCTTATCTCACTGAAATAAGCATATCAGCGAGACACGCATCAAAAGCTGAGTCATTTGGTGTCTTAGAGATTTTGGTCTTCAGAACTGCTTAACTCAATGAAGTAAGCAAATCTGTGAAAACAACATCAACAGATGATGCATTTGAAGCAATTGAGATTTTGGTGTTCTGAAGTGCTTATCTCACTGAAATAAGCATATGTGTGAAACGAGCATCAAGCGTTGAGTCATTTTGGTGAAGTTTAAATATAGGTCTTTGAAAGTGCTTATCTCACTGAAATAAGCATATCAGAGAGACAAGCATCAAAAGCTGTGTCATTTGGTGATTTAGAGATTTTGGCCTTCAGAAGTGCTTAACTCAATGAAATAAGCATTTCTGTGAAACGAGCATCAACAGATGATGCATTTGAAACAATTGAGATTTTGGTCTACTAAAGTGCTTATCTCACTGAAATAAGCATATCAGAGAGACAAGCATCAAAATCTGTGTCATTTGGTGATTTAGAGATTTTGGTCTTCAGAAGTGCTTACCTCAATGAAATAAGCATTTCTGTGAAACCAGCATCAACAGATGATGCATTTGAAACAATTGAGATTTTGGTTCTGCTAAAGTGCTTATCTCACAGAAATAAGCATATCAGCGACACAAGCATCAAAAGCTGAGTCATTTGGTGACTTAGAGATTTTGGTGTTCTGAAGTGCTTACCTCAATGAAGTAAGCATTTCAGTTAAACCAGCATCAACAGATCATGCATTTGAAGCAATTGAGATTTTGTCTACTAAAGTGCTTATCGTACTGAAAGAAGCATTTCTGTGAAACCAGCATCAAAAGTTGAGTCATTTTGGTGAAGTTGAGATATTGTTCTGCTAAAGTGTTTATCTCACTGAAATTAGCATATCAGCGAGACAAGCATCAAAAGCTGTGTCATTTGGTGACTTTCAGATTGAAGTGTTCTGAAATGCTTATCTCACTGAAATAAGCATTTGATTGTAACCAGCATCAAAAGTTGAGTCATTTGTTCAAGTTGAGTTTTGATCGTCTGCATTATATCACTGAAGTAAGCTTTTCAGCGAGACCAGCTTCAAAAACTGAGTCATTTCGTGACTTTCTGATGTTGGTGTTCTGAAGTGCTTATCTCACTGAAAAAAGCATTTCTGTGAAACCAGCATGGAATGTTGAGTAATTTGGTGAATGTTAAGATCTTGGTCTTCTGAAGTGCTTGTCTTACTGAAATAAACATATCTGTGAAACGAGCATCAAAATTTGAGACATTTTGGTGAAGTTGAGATATTGGTCTTCTAAAGTGCTTATCTCACTGAAATAAGCATTTCAGCGACACCAGCATCAAAAGCTCTGTCATTTGGCTAATCTGACATTTTGTTGTTCTGAAGCGCTGATCTCACTGAAATAAGCATTTGAATGTAACGAGAATCGAAAGTTGAGACATTTCTTGAAGTTGTGTTTTTGATCGTCTGCAGTGCTTATCTCACTGAAATAAGCATTTCAGCGAGACCAGCATCAAAAGCTGAGTCATTTGGTGACTTAGAGATTTTGGTCTTCTAAAGTGCTTAACTCAATGTAATAAGCATTTCTGTCAAACCAGCAACAACAGATGATTCATTTCAAACAACTGAGATTTTGTTCTTCTAAAGTGCTTATCTCACCGAAACAAGCTTTTCTGTGAAACCTGTATCAACAGGTGATTCATTCGATGAATTAGCGATTTCTGTCTTCTGAAGGGCTTATCTCACTGAAATAAGCATTTCTGTGAAACCAGCATCAAAAGCTGAGTCATTTGGTGAATTTGAGACTTTGGTGATCTGAAGTGCTTATCTCACTGAAATAAGCATTTTATTGCAACCAGCATGAAAAGTTGAGTCATTTGTTGAAGATGAGTTTTTGATCGTCTGAAGTGCTTATCTTACTGAAATAAGCATATGTGTGAAACGAGCATCAAGCGTTGAGTCATTTTGGTGAAGTTGAGATATTGGTCTGCTGAAGTGCTTATCTCACTGAAATAAGCATATCCGCGAGACAAGCATCAAAAGCTGTGTCATTTGGTGACTTTCAGATTGAAGTGTTCTGAAATGCTTATATCACTGAAATAAGCATTTGATTGTAACCAGCATCAAAAGTTGAGTCATTTGTTCAAGTTGAGTTTTGATCGTCTGCATTATATCACTGAAGTAAGCTTTTCAGCGAGACCAGCTTCAAAAACTGAGTCATTTCGTGACTTTCTGATGTTGGTGTTCTGAAGTGCTTATCTCACTGAAAAAAGCGTTTCTGTGAAACCAGCATGGAATGTTGAGTAATTTGGTGAATGTTAAGATCTTGGTCTTCTGAAGTGCTTGTCTTACTGAAATAAACATATCTGTGAAACGAGCATCAAAATTTGAGACATTTTGGTGAAGTTGAGATATTGGTCTTCTAAAGTGCTTATCTCACTGAAATAAGCATTTCAGCGACACCAGCATCAAAAACTGAATCATTTGGTGACTTTCAGATTTAAGTGTTCTGAAGTGCTTATCTCACTGAAATAAGCATTTGATTGTAACCAGCATGAAAAGTTGAGTCATTTGTTGAAGATGAGTTTTTGATCGTCTGAAGTGCTTATCATACTGAAATAAGCATATGTGTGAAACGAGCATCAAACGATGAGTCATTTTGGTGAAGTTGTGATCTAGGTCTTCGAAAGTGCTTATCTCACTGAAATAAGCAATATCAGAGAGACAAGCATCAAAAACTGTGTCATTTGGTGACTTAGAGATTTTGGTGTTCTGAAGTGCTTAACTCAATGAAGTAAGCATTTCTGTGAAACCAGCATCAACAGCTCATGCATTTGCAGCAATTGAGATTTTGGTCTACTAAAGTGCTTATCTTACTGAAAGAAGCATTTCTGTGAAACCAGCATCAAAAGTTGAGTCATTTTGGTGAAGTTGAGATATTGGTTTGCTAAAGTGCTTATCTCATGAAATAAGCATATCAGCGAGACAAGCATCAACAGCTGAGTCATTTGGTGACTTTCAGATTTAAGTGTTCTGAAATGCTTATCTCACTGAAATAAGCATTTGATTGTAACCAGCATCAAAAGTTGAGTCATTTGTTCAAGTTGAGTTTTGATCGTCTGCATTATATCACTGAAGTAAGCTTTTCAGCGAGACCAGCTTCAAAAACTGAGTCATTTCGTGACTTTCTGATGTTGGTGTTCTGAAGTGCTTATCTCACTGAAAAAAGCATTTCTGTGAAACCAGCATGGAATGTTGAGTAATTTGGTGAATGTTAAGATCTTGGTCTTCTGAAGTGCTTGTCTTACTGAAATAAACATATCTGTGAAACGAGCATCAAAATTTGAGACATTTTGGTGAAGTTGAGATATTGGTCTTCTAAAGTGCTTATCTCACTGAAATAAGCATTTCAGCGACACCAGCATCAAAAGCTCTGTCATTTGGCTAATCTGACATTTTGTTGTTCTGAAGCGCTGATCTCACTGAAATAAGCATTTGAATGTAACGAGAATCGAAAGTTGAGACATTTCTTGAAGTTGTGTTTTTGATCGTCTGCAGTGCTTATCTCACTGAAATAAGCATTTCAGCGAGACCAGCATCAAAAGCTGAGTCATTTGGTGACTTAGAGATTTTGGTCTTCTAAAGTGCTTAACTCAATGTAATAAGCATTTCTGTCAAACCAGCAACAACAGATGATTCATTTCAAACAACTGAGATTTTGGTCTTCTAAAGTGCTTATCTCACCGAAACAAGCTTTTCTGTGAAACCTGTATCAACAGGTGATTCATTCGATGAATTAGCGATTTCTGTCTTCTGAAGGGCTTATCTCACTGAAATAAGCATTTCTGTGAAACCAGCATCAAAAGCTGAGTCATTTGGTGAATTTGAGACTTTGGTGATCTGAAGTGCTTATCTCACTGAAATAAGCATTTTATTGCAACCAGCATGAAAAGTTGAGTCATTTGTTGAAGATGAGTTTTTGATCGTCTGAAGTGCTTATCTTACTGAAATAAGCATATGTGTGAAACGAGCATCAAGCGTTGAGTCATTTTGGTGAAGTTGAGATATTGGTCTGCTAAAGTGCTTATCTCACTGAAATAAGCATATCCGCGAGACAAGCATCAAAAGCTGTGTCATTTGGTGACTTTCAGATTGAAGTGTTCTGAAATGCTTATCTCACTGAAATAAGCATTTGATTGTAACCAGCATCAAAAGTTGAGTCATTTGTTCAAGTTGAGTTTTGATCGTCTGCATTATATCACTGAAGTAAGCTTTTCAGCGAGACCAGCTTCAAAAACTGAGTCATTTCGTGACTTTCTGATGTTGGTGTTCTGAAGTGCTTATCTCACTGAAAAAAGCATTTCTGTGAAACCAGCATGGAATGTTGAGTAATTTGGTGAATGTTAAGATCTTGGTCTTCTGAAGTGCTTGTCTTACTGAAATAAACATATCTGTGAAACGAGCATCAAAATTTGAGACATTTTGGTGAAGTTGAGATATTGGTCTTCTAAAGTGCTTATCTCACTGAAATAAGCATTTCAGCGACACCAGCATCAAAAACTGAATCATTTGGTGACTTTCAGATTTAAGTGTTCTGAAGTGCTTATCTCACTGAAATAAGCATTTGATTGTAACCAGCATGAAAAGTTGAGTCATTTGTTGAAGATGAGTTTTTGATCGTCTGAAGTGCTTATCATACTGAAATAAGCATATGTGTGAAACGAGCATCAAACGATGAGTCATTTTGGTGAAGTTGTGATCTAGGTCTTCGAAAGTGCTTATCTCACTGAAATAAGCAATATCAGAGAGACAAGCATCAAAAACTGTGTCATTTGGTGACTTAGAGATTTTGGTGTTCTGAAGTGCTTAACTCAATGAAGTAAGCATTTCTGTGAAACCAGCATCAACAGCTCATGCATTTGCAGCAATTGAGATTTTGGTCTACTAAAGTGCTTATCTTACTGAAAGAAGCATTTCTGTGAAACCAGCATCAAAAGTTGAGTCATTTTGGTGAAGTTGAGATATTGGTTTGCTAAAGTGCTTATCTCATGAAATAAGCATATCAGCGAGACAAGCATCAAAAGCTGAGTCATTTGGTGACTTTCAGATTTAAGTGTTCTGAAATGCTTATCTCACTGAAATAAGCATTTGATTGTAACCAGCATCAAAAGTTGAGTCATTTGTTCAAGTTGAGTTTTGATCGTCTGCATTATATCACTGAAGTAAGCTTTTCAGCGAGACCAGCTTCAAAAACTGAGTCATTTCGTGACTTTCTGATGTTGGTGTTCTGAAGTGCTTATCTCACTGAAAAAAGCATTTCTGTGAAACCAGCATGGAATGTTGAGTAATTTGGTGAATGTTAAGATCTTGGTCTTCTGAAGTGCTTGTCTTACTGAAATAAACATATCTGTGAAACGAGCATCAAAATTTGAGACATTTTGGTGAAGTTGAGATATTGGTCTTCTAAAGTGCTTATCTCACTGAAATAAGCATTTCAGCGACACCAGCATCAAAAGCTCTGTCATTTGGCTAATCTGACATTTTGTTGTTCTGAAGCGCTGATCTCACTGAAATAAGCATTTGAATGTAACGAGAATCGAAAGTTGAGACATTTCTTGAAGTTGTGTTTTTGATCGTCTGCAGTGCTTATCTCACTGAAATAAGCATTTCAGCGAGACCAGCATCAAAAGCTGAGTCATTTGGTGACTTAGAGATTTTGGTCTTCTAAAGTGCTTAACTCAATGTAATAAGCATTTCTGTCAAACCAGCAACAACAGATGATTCATTTCAAACAACTGAGATTTTGGTCTTCTAAAGTGCTTATCTCACCGAAACAAGCTTTTCTGTGAAACCTGTATCAACAGGTGATTCATTCGATGAATTAGCGATTTCTGTCTTCTGAAGGGCTTATCTCACTGAAATAAGCATTTCTGTGAAACCAGCATATAAAGCTGAGTCATTTGGTGAATTTGAGACTTTGGTGATCTGAAGTGCTTATCTCACTGAAATAAGCATTTTATTGCAACCAGCATGAAAAGTTGAGTCATTTGTTGAAGATGAGTTTTTGATCGTCTGAAGTGCTTATCTTACTGAAATAAGCATATGTGTGAAACGAGCATCAAGCGTTGAGTCATTTTGGTGAAGTTGAGATATTGGTCTGCTAAAGTGCTTATCTCACTGAAATAAGCATATCCGCGAGACAAGCATCAAAAGCTGAGTCATTTGGTGACTTTCAGATTTAAGTGTTCTGAAATGCTTATCTCACTGAAATAAGCATTTGATTGTAACCAGCATCAAAAGTTGAGTCATTTGTTCAAGTTGAGTTTTGATCGTCTGCATTATATCACTGAAGTAAGCTTTTCAGCGAGACCAGCTTCAAAAACTGAGTCATTTCGTGACTTTCTGATGTTGGTGTTCTGAAGTGCTTATCTCACTGAAAAAAGCATTTCTGTGAAACCAGCATGGAATGTTGAGTAATTTGGTAAATGTTAAGATCTTGGTCTTCTGAAGTGCTTGTCTTACTGAAATAAACATATCTGTGAAACGAGCATCAAAATTTGAGACATTTTGGTGAAGTTGAGATATTGGTCTTCTAAAGTGCTTATCTCACTGAAATAAGCATTTCAGCGACACCAGCATCAAAAACTGAATCATTTGGTGACTTTCAGATTTAAGTGTTCTGAAGTGCTTATCTCACTGAAATAAGCATTTGATTGTAACCAGCATGAAAAGTTGAGTCATTTGTTGAAGATGAGTTTTTGATCGTCTGAAGTGCTTATCATACTGAAATAAGCATATGTGTGAAACGAGCATCAAACGATGAGTCATTTTGGTGAAGTTGTGATCTAGGTCTTCGAAAGTGCTTATCTCACTGAAATAAGCAATATCAGAGAGACAAGCATCAAAAACTGTGTCATTTGGTGACTTAGAGATTTTGGTGTTCTGAAGTGCTTAACTCAATGAAGTAAGCATTTCTGTGAAACCAGCATCAACAGCTCATGCATTTGCAGCAATTGAGATTTTGGTCTACTAAAGTGCTTATCTTACTGAAAGAAGCATTTCTGTGAAACCAGCATCAAAAGTTGAGTCATTTTGGTGAAGTTGAGATATTGGTTTGCTAAAGTGCTTATCTCATGAAATAAGCATATCAGCGAGACAAGCATCAAAAGCTGAGTCATTTGGTGACTTTCAGATTTAAGTGTTCTGAAATGCTTATCTCACTGAAATAAGCATTTGATTGTAACCAGCATCAAAAGTTGAGTCATTTGTTCAAGTTGAGTTTTGATCGTCTGCATTATATCACTGAAGTAAGCTTTTCAGCGAGACCAGCTTCAAAAACTGAGTCATTTCGTGACTTTCTGATGTTGGTGTTCTGAAGTGCTTATCTCACTGAAAAAAGCATTTCTGTGAAACCAGCATGGAATGTTGAGTAATTTGGTGAATGTTAAGATCTTGGTCTTCTGAAGTGCTTGTCTTACTGAAATAAACATATCTGTGAAACGAGCATCAAAATTTGAGACATTTTGGTGAAGTTGAGATATTGGTCTTCTAAAGTGCTTATCTCACTGAAATAAGCATTTCAGCGACACCAGCATCAAAAGCTCTGTCATTTGGCTAATCTGACATTTTGTTGTTCTGAAGCGCTGATCTCACTGAAATAAGCATTTGAATGTAACGAGAATCGAAAGTTGAGACATTTCTTGAAGTTGTGTTTTTGATCGTCTGCAGTGCTTATCTCACTGAAATAAGCATTTCAGCGAGACCAGCATCAAAAGCTGAGTCATTTGGTGACTTAGAGATTTTGGTCTTCTAAAGTGCTTAACTCAATGTAATAAGCATTTCTGTCAAACCAGCAACAACAGATGATTCATTTCAAACAACTGAGATTTTGGTCTTCTAAAGTGCTTATCTCACCGAAACAAGCTTTTCTGTGAAACCTGTATCAACAGGTGATTCATTCGATGAATTAGCGATTTCTGTCTTCTGAAGGGCTTATCTCACTGAAATAAGCATTTCTGTGAAACCAGCATATAAAGCTGAGTCATTTGGTGAATTTGAGACTTTGGTGATCTGAAGTGCTTATCTCACTGAAATAAGCATTTTATTGCAACCAGCATGAAAAGTTGAGTCATTTGTTGAAGATGAGTTTTTGATCGTCTGAAGTGCTTATCTTACTGAAATAAGCATATGTGTGAAACGAGCATCAAGCGTTGAGTCATTTTGGTGAAGTTGAGATATTGGTCTGCTAAAGTGCTTATCTCACTGAAATAAGCATATCCGCGAGACAAGCATCAAAAGCTGTGTCATTTGGTGACTTTCAGATTGAAGTGTTCTGAAATGCTTATCTCACTGAAATAAGCATTTGATTGTAACCAGCATCAAAAGTTGAGTCATTTGTTCAAGTTGAGTTTTGATCGTCTGCATTATATCACTGAAGTAAGCTTTTCAGCGAGACCAGCTTCAAAAACTGAGTCATTTCGTGACTTTCTGATGTTGGTGTTCTGAAGTGCTTATCTCACTGAAAAAAGCATTTCTGTGAAACCAGCATGGAATGTTGAGTAATTTGGTGAATGTTAAGATCTTGGTCTTCTGAAGTGCTTGTCTTACTGAAATAAACATATCTGTGAAACGAGCATCAAAATTTGAGACATTTTGGTGAAGTTGAGATATTGGTCTTCTAAAGTGCTTATCTCACTGAAATAACCATTTCAGCGAGACCAGCATCAAAAGCTGAGTCATTTGGTGACTTAGAGATTTTGGTCTTCTAAAGTGCTTAACTCAATGTAATAAGCATTTCTGTCAAACCAGCAACAACAGATGATTCATTTCAAACAACTGAGATTTTGGTCTTCTAAAGTGCTTATCTCACCGAAACAAGCTTTTCTGTGAAACCTGTATCAACAGGTGATTCATTCGATGAATTAGCGATTTCTGTCTTCTGAAGGGCTTATCTCACTGAAATAAGCATTTCTGTGAAACCAGCATCAAAAGCTGAGTCATTTGGTGAATTTGAGACTTTGGTGATCTGAAGTGCTTATCTCACTGAAATAAGCATTTTATTGCAACCAGCATGAAAAGTTGAGTCATTTGTTGAAGATGAGTTTTTGATCGTCTGAAGTGCTTATCTTACTGAAATAAGCATATGTGTGAAACGAGCATCAAGCGTTGAGTCATTTTGGTGAAGTTGAGATATTGGTCTGCTAAAGTGCTTATCTCACTGAAATAAGCATATCCGCGAGACAAGCATCAAAAGCTGTGTCATTTGGTGACTTTCAGATTGAAGTGTTCTGAAATGCTTATCTCACTGAAATAAGCATTTGATTGTAACCAGCATCAAAAGTTGAGTCATTTGTTCAAGTTGAGTTTTGATCGTCTGCATTATATCACTGAAGTAAGCTTTTCAGCGAGACCAGCTTCAAAAACTGAGTCATTTCGTGACTTTCTGATGTTGGTGTTCTGAAGTGCTTATCTCACTGAAAAAAGCATTTCTGTGAAACCAGCATGGAATGTTGAGTAATTTGGTGAATGTTAAGATCTTGGTCTTCTGAAGTGCTTGTCTTACTGAAATAAACATATCTGTGAAACGAGCATCAAAATTTGAGACATTTTGGTGAAGTTGAGATATTGGTCTTCTAAAGTGCTTATCTCACTGAAATAAGCATTTCAGCGACACCAGCATCAAAAACTGAATCATTTGGTGACTTTCAGATTTAAGTGTTCTGAAGTGCTTATCTCACTGAAATAAGCATTTGATTGTAACCAGCATGAAAAGTTGAGTCATTTGTTGAAGATGAGTTTTTGATCGTCTGAAGTGCTTATCATACTGAAATAAGCATATGTGTGAAACGAGCATCAAACGATGAGTCATTTTGGTGAAGTTGTGATCTAGGTCTTCGAAAGTGCTTATCTCACTGAAATAAGCAATATCAGAGAGACAAGCATCAAAAACTGTGTCATTTGGTGACTTAGAGATTTTGGTGTTCTGAAGTGCTTAACTCAATGAAGTAAGCATTTCTGTGAAACCAGCATCAACAGCTCATGCATTTGCAGCAATTGAGATTTTGGTCTACTAAAGTGCTTATCTTACTGAAAGAAGCATTTCTGTGAAACCAGCATCAAAAGTTGAGTCATTTTGGTGAAGTTGAGATATTGGTTTGCTAAAGTGCTTATCTCATGAAATAAGCATATCAGCGAGACAAGCATCAAAAGCTGAGTCATTTGGTGACTTTCAGATTTAAGTGTTCTGAAATGCTTATCTCACTGAAATAAGCATTTGATTGTAACCAGCATCAAAAGTTGAGTCATTTGTTCAAGTTGAGTTTTGATCGTCTGCATTATATCACTGAAGTAAGCTTTTCAGCGAGACCAGCTTCAAAAACTGAGTCATTTCGTGACTTTCTGATGTTGGTGTTCTGAAGTGCTTATCTCACTGAAAAAAGCATTTCTGTGAAACCAGCATGGAATGTTGAGTAATTTGGTGAATGTTAAGATCTTGGTCTTCTGAAGTGCTTGTCTTACTGAAATAAACATATCTGTGAAACGAGCATCAAAATTTGAGACATTTTGGTGAAGTTGAGATATTGGTCTTCTAAAGTGCTTATCTCACTGAAATAAGCATTTCAGCGACACCAGCATCAAAAGCTCTGTCATTTGGCTAATCTGACATTTTGTTGTTCTGAAGCGCTGATCTCACTGAAATAAGCATTTGAATGTAACGAGAATCGAAAGTTGAGACATTTCTTGAAGTTGTGTTTTTGATCGTCTGCAGTGCTTATCTCACTGAAATAAGCATTTCAGCGAGACCAGCATCAAAAGCTGAGTCATTTGGTGACTTAGAGATTTTGGTCTTCTAAAGTGCTTAACTCAATGTAATAAGCATTTCTGTCAAACCAGCAACAACAGATGATTCATTTCAAACAACTGAGATTTTGGTCTTCTAAAGTGCTTATCTCACCGAAACAAGCTTTTCTGTGAAACCTGTATCAACAGGTGATTCATTCGATGAATTAGCGATTTCTGTCTTCTGAAGGGCTTATCTCACTGAAATAAGCATTTCTGTGAAACCAGCATATAAAGCTGAGTCATTTGGTGAATTTGAGACTTTGGTGATCTGAAGTGCTTATCTCACTGAAATAAGCATTTTATTGCAACCAGCATGAAAAGTTGAGTCATTTGTTGAAGATGAGTTTTTGATCGTCTGAAGTGCTTATCTTACTGAAATAAGCATATGTGTGAAACGAGCATCAAGCGTTGAGTCATTTTGGTGAAGTTGAGATATTGGTCTGCTAAAGTGCTTATCTCACTGAAATAAGCATATCCGCGAGACAAGCAATCAAAAGCTGAGTCATTTGGTGACTTTCAGATTTAAGTGTTCTGAAATGCTTATCTCACTGAAATAAGCATTTGATTGTAACCAGCATCAAAAGTTGAGTCATTTGTTCAAGTTGAGTTTTGATCGTCTGCATTATATCACTGAAGTAAGCTTTTCAGCGAGACCAGCTTCAAAAACTGAGTCAATTCGTGACTTTCTGATGTTGGTGTTCTGAAGTGCTTATCTCACTGAAAAAAGCATTTCTGTGAAACCAGCATGGAATGTTGAGTAATTTGGTAAATGTTAAGATCTTGGTCTTCTGAAGTGCTTGTCTTACTGAAATAAACATATCTGTGAAACGAGCATCAAAATTTGAGACATTTTGGTGAAGTTGAGATATTGGTCTTCTAAAGTGCTTATCTCACTGAAATAAGCATTTCAGCGACACCAGCATCAAAAACTGAATCATTTGGTGACTTTCAGATTTAAGTGTTCTGAAGTGCTTATCTCACTGAAATAAGCATTTGATTGTAACCAGCATGAAAAGTTGAGTCATTTGTTGAAGATGAGTTTTTGATCGTCTGAAGTGCTTATCATACTGAAATAAGCATATGTGTGAAACGAGCATCAAACGATGAGTCATTTTGGTGAAGTTGTGATCTAGGTCTTCGAAAGTGCTTATCTCACTGAAATAAGCAATATCAGAGAGACAAGCATCAAAAACTGTGTCATTTGGTGACTTAGAGATTTTGGTGTTCTGAAGTGCTTAACTCAATGAAGTAAGCATTTCTGTGAAACCAGCATCAACAGCTCATGCATTTGCAGCAATTGAGATTTTGGTCTACTAAAGTGCTTATCTTACTGAAAGAAGCATTTCTGTGAAACCAGCATCAAAAGTTGAGTCATTTTGGTGAAGTTGAGATATTGGTTTGCTAAAGTGCTTATCTCATGAAATAAGCATATCAGCGAGACAAGCATCAAAAGCTGAGTCATTTGGTGACTTTCAGATTTAAGTGTTCTGAAATGCTTATCTCACTGAAATAAGCATTTGATTGTAACCAGCATCAAAAGTTGAGTCATTTGTTCAAGTTGAGTTTTGATCGTCTGCATTATATCACTGAAGTAAGCTTTTCAGCGAGACCAGCTTCAAAAACTGAGTCATTTCGTGACTTTCTGATGTTGGTGTTCTGAAGTGCTTATCTCACTGAAAAAAGCATTTCTGTGAAACCAGCATGGAATGTTGAGTAATTTGGTGAATGTTAAGATCTTGGTCTTCTGAAGTGCTTGTCTTACTGAAATAAACATATCTGTGAAACGAGCATCAAAATTTGAGACATTTTGGTGAAGTTGAGATATTGGTCTTCTAAAGTGCTTATCTCACTGAAATAAGCATTTCAGCGACACCAGCATCAAAAGCTCTGTCATTTGGCTAATCTGACATTTTGTTGTTCTGAAGCGCTGATCTCACTGAAATAAGCATTTGAATGTAACGAGAATCGAAAGTTGAGACATTTCTTGAAGTTGTGTTTTTGATCGTCTGCAGTGCTTATCTCACTGAAATAAGCATTTCAGCGAGACCAGCATCAAAAGCTGAGTCATTTGGTGACTTAGAGATTTTGGTCTTCTAAAGTGCTTAACTCAATGTAATAAGCATTTCTGTCAAACCAGCAACAACAGATGATTCATTTCAAACAACTGAGATTTTGGTCTTCTAAAGTGCTTATCTCACCGAAACAAGCTTTTCTGTGAAACCTGTATCAACAGGTGATTCATTCGATGAATTAGCGATTTCTGTCTTCTGAAGGGCTTATCTCACTGAAATAAGCATTTCTGTGAAACCAGCATATAAAGCTGAGTCATTTGGTGAATTTGAGACTTTGGTGATCTGAAGTGCTTATCTCACTGAAATAAGCATTTTATTGCAACCAGCATGAAAAGTTGAGTCATTTGTTGAAGATGAGTTTTTGATCGTCTGAAGTGCTTATCTTACTGAAATAAGCATATGTGTGAAACGAGCATCAAGCGTTGAGTCATTTTGGTGAAGTTGAGATATTGGTCTGCTAAAGTGCTTATCTCACTGAAATAAGCATATCCGCGAGACAAGCATCAAAAGCTGTGTCATTTGGTGACTTTCAGATTGAAGTGTTCTGAAATGCTTATCTCACTGAAATAAGCATTTGATTGTAACCAGCATCAAAAGTTGAGTCATTTGTTCAAGTTGAGTTTTGATCGTCTGCATTATATCACTGAAGTAAGCTTTTCAGCGAGACCAGCTTCAAAAACTGAGTCATTTCGTGACTTTCTGATGTTGGTGTTCTGAAGTGCTTATCTCACTGAAAAAAGCATTTCTGTGAAACCAGCATGGAATGTTGAGTAATTTGGTGAATGTTAAGATCTTGGTCTTCTGAAGTGCTTGTCTTACTGAAATAAACATATCTGTGAAACGAGCATCAAAATTTGAGACATTTTGGTGAAGTTGAGATATTGGTCTTCTAAAGTGCTTATCTCACTGAAATAACCATTTCAGCGAGACCAGCATCAAAAGCTGAGTCATTTGGTGACTTAGAGATTTTGGTCTTCTAAAGTGCTTAACTCAATGTAATAAGCATTTCTGTCAAACCAGCAACAACAGATGATTCATTTCAAACAACTGAGATTTTGGTCTTCTAAAGTGCTTATCTCACCGAAACAAGCTTTTCTGTGAAACCTGTATCAACAGGTGATTCATTCGATGAATTAGCGATTTCTGTCTTCTGAAGGGCTTATCTCACTGAAATAAGCATTTCTGTGAAACCAGCATCAAAAGCTGAGTCATTTGGTGAATTTGAGACTTTGGTGATCTGAAGTGCTTATCTCACTGAAATAAGCATTTTATTGCAACCAGCATGAAAAGTTGAGTCATTTGATGAAGATGAGTTTTTGATCATCTGAAGTGCTTATCTTACTGAAATAAGCATATGTGTGAAACGAGCATCAAGCGTTGAGTCATTTTGGTGAAGTTGAGATATTGGTCTGCTAAAGTGCTTGTCTCACTGAAATAAGCATATCAGCGAGACAAGCATCAAAAGCTGAGTCATTTGGTGACTTAGAGATTTTGGTTTTCAGAAGTGCTTAATTCAATGAAGTAAGCATTTCTGTGAAACCAGCATCAACCGATGATGCATTTGAAGCAAATGAGATTTTGGTCTACTAAAGTGCTTATCTTACTGATAGAAGCATTTCTGTGAAACCAGCATCAAAAGTTGAGTCATTTTGGTGAAGTTGAGATATTGGTCTGGTAAAGTGCTTATCTCACTGAAATAAGCATTTCAGCGAGACAAGCATCAACAGCTGAGTCATTTGGTGACTTTCAGATTTAAGTGTTCTGAAGTGCTTATCTCACTGAAATAAGCATTTGATTGTAACCAGCATCAAAAGTTGAGTCATTTGTTGAAGATGAGTTTTTGATCGTCTGAAGTGCTTATCATACTGAAATAAGCATATGTGTGAAACGAGCATCAAACG
Organism: Stegostoma tigrinum; assembly: GCF_030684315.1. NCBI lineage: Eukaryota > Metazoa > Chordata > Chondrichthyes > Orectolobiformes > Stegostomatidae > Stegostoma > Stegostoma tigrinum. Next base: position 757,848 of record NW_026728050.1, read on the forward strand.
ATGAGTCATTTTGGTGAAGTTGTGATCTAGGTCTTCGAAAGTCCTTATCTCACTGAAATAAGCAATATGAGAGAGACAAGCATCAAAAGCTGTGTCATTTGGTTATTTAGAGATTTTGGTGTTCTGAAGTGCTTAACTCAATGAAGTAAGCATTTCTGTGAAACCAGCATCAACAGATGATGCATTTGAAACAATTGAGATTTTGTTCTACTAAAGTGCTTATCTTACTGAAAGAAGCATTTCTGTCAAACCAGCATCAAAAGTTGAGTCATTTTGGAGAAGTTGAGATATTGGTCTGCTAAAGTGCTTATCTCACTGAAATAAGCATATCAGCGAGACAAGCATCAACAGCTGAGTCATTTGGTGACTAGGAGATTTTGGTCCTCAGAAGTGCTTATCTCAATGTAGTAAGCTTTTCAGTGAAAGCAGCATCAACAGATCATGCATTTGAAGCAATTGAGATTTTGTCTACTAAAGTGCTTATCTTACTGAAATAAGCATATCAGCGAGACAAGCATCAAAAGCTGAGTCATTTGGTGACTTTCAGATTTAAGTGTTCTGAAGTGCTTATCTCACTGAAATAAGCATTTGATTGTAACCAGCATCAAACGTTGAGTCATTTGTTCAAGTTGAGTTTTGATCGTCTGCATAATATCACTGAAGTAAGCTTTTCAGCGAGACCAGCTTCAAAAACTGAGTCATTTCGTGACTTTCTGAAGTTGGTGTTCTGAAGTGCTTATCTCACTGAAAAAAGCATTTCTGTGAAACCAGCATGGAATGTTGAGTAATTTGGTGAATGTTAAGATCTTGGTCTTCTGACGTGCTTGTCTTACTGAAATAAACATATCTGTGAAACGAGCATCAAAATTTGAGACATTTTGGTGAAGTTGAGATATTGGTCTTCTAAAGTGCTTATCTCACTGAAATAAGCATTTCAGCGACACCAGCATCAAAAGCTCTGTCATTTGGCTAATCTGACATTTTGTTGTTCTGAAGCGCTGATCTCACTGAAATAAGCATTTGAATGTAACGAGAATCGAAAGTTGAGACATTTCTTGAAGTTGTGTTTTTGATCGTCTGCAGTGCTTATCTCACTGAAATAAGCATTTAGCGAGACCAGCATCAAACGCTGAGTCATTTGGTGACTTAGAGATTTTGGTCTTCTAAAGTGCTTAACTCAATGTAATAAGCATTTCTGTCAAACCAGCAACAACAGATGATTCATTTCAAACAACTGAGATTTTGGTCTTCTAAAGTGCTTATCTCACCGAAACAAGCTTTTCTGTGAAACCTGTATCAACAGGTGATTCATTCGATGAATTAGCGATTTCTGTCTTCTGAAGGGCTTATCTCACTGAAATAAGCATTTCTGTGAAACCAGCATCAAAAGCTGAGTCATTTGGTGAATTTGAGACTTTGGTGATCTGAAGTGCTTATCTCACTGAAATAAGCATTTTATTGCAACCAGCATGAAAAGTTGAGTCATTTGTTGAAGATGAGTTTTTGATCGTCTGAAGTGCTTATCTTACTGAAATAAGCATATGTGTGAAACGAGCATCAAGCGTTGAGTCATTTTGGTGAAGTTGAGATATTGGTCTTCTAAAGTGCTTGTCTCAATGAAATAAGCATATCAGCGAGACAAGCATCAAAAGCTGAGTCATTTGGTGACTTAGAGATTTTGGTTTTCAGAAGTGCTTAATTCAATGAAGTAAGCATTTCTGTGAAACCAGCATCAACCGATGATGCATTTGAAGCAAATGAGATTTTGGTCTACTAAAGTGCTTATCTTACTGAAAGAAGCATTTCTGTGAAACCAGCATCAAAAGTTGAGTCATTTTGGTGAAGTTGAGATATTGGTCTGGTAAAGTGCTTATCTCACTGAAATAAGCATTTCAGCGAGACAAGCATCAACAGCTGAGTCATTTGGTGACTTTCAGATTTAAGTGTTCTGAAGTGCTTATCTCACTGAAATAAGCATTTGATTGTAACCAGCATCAAAAGTTGAGTCATTTGTTGAAGATGAGTTTTTGATCGTCTGAAGTGCTTATCATACTGAAATAAGCATATGTGTGAAACGAGCATCAAACGATGAGTCATTTTGGTGAAGTTGTGATCTAGGTCTTCGAAAGTGCTTATCTCACTGAAATAAGCAATATGAGAGAGACAAGCATCAAAAACTGTGTCATTTGGTTATTTAGAGATTTTGGTCTTCAGAAGTGCTTACCTCAATGAAGTAAGCATTTCTGTGAAACCAGCATCAACAGCTCATGCATTTGCAGCAATTGAGATTTTGGTCGAATAAAGTGCTTATCTTACTGAAAGAAGCATTTCTGTCAAACCAGCATCAAAAGTTGAGTCATTTTGGTGAAGTTGAGATATTGGTCTGCTAAAGTGCTTATCTCACTGAAATAAGCATATCAGCGAGACAAGCATCAAAAGCTGAGTCATTTGGTGACTAGGAGATTTTGGTCCTCAGAAGTGCTTATCTCAATGTAGTAAGCTTTTCAGTGAAACCAGCATCAACAGGTCATGCATTTGAAGCTATTGAGATTTTGTCTACTAAAGTGCTTATCTTACTGAAAGAATCATTTCTGTGAAACCAGCATCAAAAGTTGAGTCATTTTGGTGAAGTTGAGATATTGGTCTGCTAAAGTGCTTATCTCACTGAAATAAGCATATCAGCGAGACAAGCATCAAAAGCTGAGTCATTTGGTGACTTTCAGATTTAAGTGTTCTGAAGTGCTTATCTCACTGAAATAAGCATTTGATTGTAACCAGAATCAAACGTTGAGTCATTTGTTCAAGTTGAGTTTTGATCGTCTGCATTATATCACTGAAGTAAGCTTTTCAGCGAGACCAGCTTCAAAAACTGAGTCATTTCGTGACATTCTGATGTTGGTGTTCTGAAGTGCTTATCTCACTGAAAAAAGCATTTCTGTGAAACCAGCAAGGAATGTTGAGTAATTTGTTGAATGTTAAGATCTTGGTCTTCTGAAGTGCTTTGTCTTACTGAAATAAACATATCTGTGAAACGAGCATCAAAATTTGAGACATTTTGGTGAAGTTGAGATATTGGTCTTCTAAAGTGCTTATCTCACTGAAATAAGCATTTCAGCGACGCCAGCATCAAAAGCTCTGTCATTTGGCTAATCTGACATTTTGTTGTTCTGAAGCGCTGATCTCACTGAAATAAGCATTTGAATGTAACGAGAATCGAAAGTTGAGACATTTCTTGAAGTTGTGTTTTTGATCGTCTGCAGTGCTTATCTCACTGAAATAAGCATTTCAGCGAGACCAGCATCAAAGGCTGAGTCATTTGGTGACTTAGAGATTTTGGTCTTCTAAAGTGCTTAACTCAATGTAATAAGCATTTCTGTCAAACCAGCAACAACAGATGATTCATTTCAAACAACTGAGATTTTGGTCTTCTAAAGTGCTTATCTCACCGAAACAAGCTTTTCTGTGAAACCTGTATCAACAGGTGATTCATTCGATGAATTAGCGATTTCTGTCTTCTGAAGGGCTTATCTCACTGAAATAAGCATTTCTGTGAAACCAGCATCAAAAGCTGAGTCATTTGGTGAATTTGAGACTTTGGTGATCTGAAGTGCTTATCTCACTGAAATAAGCATTTTATTGCAACCAGCATGAAAAGTTGAGTCATTTGTTGAAGATGAGTTTTTGATCGTCTGAAGTGCTTATCTTACTGAAATAAGCATATGTGTGAAACGAGCATCAAGCGTTGAGTCATTTTGGTGAAGTTGAGATATTGGTCTGCTAAAGTGCTTGTCTCACTGAAATAAGCATATCAGCGAGACAAGCATCAAAAGCTGAGTCATTTGGTGACTTAGAGATTTTGGTTTTCAGAAGTGCTTAATTCAATGAAGTAAGCATTTCTGTGAAACCAGCATCAACCGATGATGCATTTGAAGCAAATGAGATTTTGGTCTACTAAAGTGCTTATCTTACTGAAAGAAGCATTTCTGTGAAACCAGCATCAAAAGCTGAGTCATTTGGTGAATTTGAGACTTTGGTGATCTGAAGTGCTTATCTCACTGAAATAAGCATTTTATTGCAACCAGCATGAAAAGTTGAGTCATTTGTTGAAGATGAGTTTTTGATCGTCTGAAGTGCTTATCTTACTGAAATAAGCATATGTGTGAAACGAGCATCAAGCGTTGAGTCATTTTGGTGAAGTTGAGATATTGGTCTGCTAAAGTGCTTATCTCACTGAAATAAGCATATCCGCGAGACAAGCATCAAAAGCTGTGTCATTTGGTGACTTTCAGATTGAAGTGTTCTGAAATGCTTATCTCACTGAAATAAGCATTTGATTGTAACCAGCATCAAAAGTTGAGTCATTTGTTCAAGTTGAGTTTTGATCGTCTGCATTATATCACTGAAGTAAGCTTTTCAGCGAGACCAGCTTCAAAAACTGAGTCATTTCGTGACTTTCTGATGTTGGTGTTCTGAAGTGCTTATCTCACTGAAAAAAGCATTTCTGTGAAACCAGCATGGAATGTTGAGTAATTTGGTGAATGTTAAGATCTTGGTCTTCTGAAGTGCTTGTCTTACTGAAATAAACATATCTGTGAAACGAGCATCAAAATTTGAGACATTTTGGTGAAGTTGAGATATTGGTCTTCTAAAGTGCTTATCTCACTGAAATAAGCATTTCAGCGACACCAGCATCAAAAACTGAATCATTTGGTGACTTTCAGATTTAAGTGTTCTGAAGTGCTTATCTCACTGAAATAAGCATTTGATTGTAACCAGCATGAAAAGTTGAGTCATTTGTTGAAGATGAGTTTTTGATCGTCTGAAGTGCTTATCATACTGAAATAAGCATATGTGTGAAACGAGCATCAAACGATGAGTCATTTTGGTGAAGTTGTGATCTAGGTCTTCGAAAGTGCTTATCTCACTGAAATAAGCAATATCAGAGAGACAAGCATCAAAAACTGTGTCATTTGGTGACTTAGAGATTTTGGTGTTCTGAAGTGCTTAACTCAATGAAGTAAGCATTTCTGTGAAACCAGCATCAACAGCTCATGCATTTGCAGCAATTGAGATTTTGGTCTACTAAAGTGCTTATCTTACTGAAAGAAGCATTTCTGTGAAACCAGCATCAAAAGTTGAGTCATTTTGGTGAAGTTGAGATATTGGTTTGCTAAAGTGCTTATCTCATGAAATAAGCATATCAGCGAGACAAGCATCAACAGCTGAGTCATTTGGTGACTTTCAGATTTAAGTGTTCTGAAATGCTTATCTCACTGAAATAAGCATTTGATTGTAACCAGCATCAAAAGTTGAGTCATTTGTTCAAGTTGAGTTTTGATCGTCTGCATTATATCACTGAAGTAAGCTTTTCAGCGAGACCACCTTCAAAAACTGAGTCATTTGGTGACTTTCTGATGTTGGTGTTCTGAAGTGCTTATCTCACTGAAAAAAGCATTTCTGTGAAACCAGCATGGAATGTTGAGTAATTTGGTGAATGTTAAGATCTTGGTCTTCTGAAGTGCTTGTCTTACTGAAATAAACATATCTGTGAAACGAGCATCAAAATTTGAGACATTTTGGTGAAGTTGAGATATTGGTCTTCTAAAGTGCTTATCTCACTGAAATAAGCATTTCAGCGACACCAGCATCAAAAGCTCTGTCATTTGGCTAATCTGACATTTTGTTGTTCTGAAGCGCTGATCTCACTGAAATAAGCATTTGAATGTAACGAGAATCGAAAGTTGAGACATTTCTTGAAGTTGTGTTTTTGATCGTCTGCAGTGCTTATCTCACTGAAATAAGCATTTCAGCGAGACCAGCATCAAAAGCTGAGTCATTTGGTGACTTAGAGATTTTGGTCTTCTAAAGTGCTTAACTCAATGTAATAAGCATTTCTGTCAAACCAGCAACAACAGATGATTCATTTCAAACAACTGAGATTTTGTTCTTCTAAAGTGCTTATCTCACCGAAACAAGCTTTTCTGTGAAACCTGTATCAACAGGTGATTCATTCGATGAATTAGCGATTTCTGTCTTCTGAAGGGCTTATCTCACTGAAATAAGCATTTCTGTGAAACCAGCATCAAAAGCTGAGTCATTTGGTGAATTTGAGACTTTGGTGATCTGAAGTGCTTATCTCACTGAAATAAGCATTTTATTGCAACCAGCATGAAAAGTTGAGTCATTTGTTGAAGATGAGTTTTTGATCGTCTGAAGTGCTTATCTTACTGAAATAAGCATATGTGTGAAACGAGCATCAAGCGTTGAGTCATTTTGGTGAAGTTGAGATATTGGTCTGCTAAAGTGCTTATCTCACTGAAATAAGCATATCCGCGAGACAAGCATCAAAAGCTGTGTCATTTGGTGACTTTCAGATTGAAGTGTTCTGAAATGCTTATCTCACTGAAATAAGCATTTGATTGTAACCAGCATCAAAAGTTGAGTCATTTGTTCAAGTTGAGTTTTGATCGTCTGCATTATATCACTGAAGTAAGCTTTTCAGCGAGACCAGCTTCAAAAACTGAGTCATTTCGTGACTTTCTGATGTTGGTGTTCTGAAGTGCTTATCTCACTGAAAAAAGCATTTCTGTGAAACCAGCATGGAATGTTGAGTAATTTGGTGAATGTTAAGATCTTGGTCTTCTGAAGTGCTTGTCTTACTGAAATAAACATATCTGTGAAACGAGCATCAAAATTTGAGACATTTTGGTGAAGTTGAGATATTGGTCTTCTAAAGTGCTTATCTCACTGAAATAAGCATTTCAGCGACACCAGCATCAAAAACTGAATCATTTGGTGACTTTCAGATTTAAGTGTTCTGAAGTGCTTATCTCACTGAAATAAGCATTTGATTGTAACCAGCATGAAAAGTTGAGTCATTTGTTGAAGATGAGTTTTTGATCGTCTGAAGTGCTTATCATACTGAAATAAGCATATGTGTGAAACGAGCATCAAACGATGAGTCATTTTGGTGAAGTTGTGATCTAGGTCTTCGAAAGTGCTTATCTCACTGAAATAAGCAATATCAGAGAGACAAGCATCAAAAACTGTGTCATTTGGTGACTTAGAGATTTTGGTGTTCTGAAGTGCTTAACTCAATGAAGTAAGCATTTCTGTGAAACCAGCATCAACAGCTCATGCATTTGCAGCAATTGAGATTTTGGTCTACTAAAGTGCTTATCTTACTGAAAGAAGCATTTCTGTGAAACCAGCATCAAAAGTTGAGTCATTTTGGTGAAGTTGAGATATTGGTTTGCTAAAGTGCTTATCTCATGAAATAAGCATATCAGCGAGACAAGCATCAACAGCTGAGTCATTTGGTGACTTTCAGATTTAAGTGTTCTGAAATGCTTATCTCACTGAAATAAGCATTTGATTGTAACCAGCATCAAAAGTTGAGTCATTTGTTCAAGTTGAGTTTTGATCGTCTGCATTATATCACTGAAGTAAGCTTTTCAGCGAGACCAGCTTCAAAAACTGAGTCATTTCGTGACTTTCTGATGTTGGTGTTCTGAAGTGCTTATCTCACTGAAAAAAGCATTTCTGTGAAACCAGCATGGAATGTTGAGTAATTTGGTGAATGTTAAGATCTTGGTCTTCTGAAGTGCTTGTCTTACTGAAATAAACATATCTGTGAAACGAGCATCAAAATTTGAGACATTTTGGTGAAGTTGAGATATTGGTCTTCTAAAGTGCTTATCTCACTGAAATAAGCATTTCAGCGACACCAGCATCAAAAGCTCTGTCATTTGGCTAATCTGACATTTTGTTGTTCTGAAGCGCTGATCTCTCTGAAATAAGCATTTGAATGTAACGAGAATCGAAAGTTGAGACATTTCTTGAAGTTGTGTTTTTGATCGTCTGCAGTGCTTATCTCACTGAAATAAGCATTTCAGCGAGACCAGCATCAAAAGCTGAGTCATTTGGTGACTTAGAGATTTTGGTCTTCTAAAGTGCTTAACTCAATGTAATAAGCATTTCTGTCAAACCAGCAACAACAGATGATTCATTTCAAACAACTGAGATTTTGTTCTTCTAAAGTGCTTATCTCACCGAAACAAGCTTTTCTGTGAAACCTGTATCAACAGGTGATTCATTCGATGAATTAGCGATTTCTGTCTTCTGAAGGGCTTATCTCACTGAAATAAGCATTTCTGTGAAACCAGCATCAAAAGCTGAGTCATTTGGTGAATTTGAGACTTTGGTGATCTGAAGTGCTTATCTCACTGAAATAAGCATTTTATTGCAACCAGCATGAAAAGTTGAGTCATTTGTTGAAGATGAGTTTTTGATCGTCTGAAGTGCTTATCTTACTGAAATAAGCATATGTGTGAAACGAGCATCAAGCGTTGAGTCATTTTGGTGAAGTTGAGATATTGGTCTGCTAAAGTGCTTATCTCACTGAAATAAGCATATCCGCGAGACAAGCATCAAAAGCTGTGTCATTTGGTGACTTTCAGATTGAAGTGTTCTGAAATGCTTATCTCACTGAAATAAGCATTTGATTGTAACCAGCATCAAAAGTTGAGTCATTTGTTCAAGTTGAGTTTTGATCGTCTGCATTATATCACTGAAGTAAGCTTTTCAGCGAGACCAGCTTCAAAAACTGAGTCATTTCGTGACTTTCTGATGTTGGTGTTCTGAAGTGCTTATCTCACTGAAAAAAGCATTTCTGTGAAACCAGCATGGAATGTTGAGTAATTTGGTGAATGTTAAGATCTTGGTCTTCTGAAGTGCTTGTCTTACTGAAATAAACATATCTGTGAAACGAGCATCAAAATTTGAGACATTTTGGTGAAGTTGAGATATTGGTCTTCTAAAGTGCTTATCTCACTGAAATAAGCATTTCAGCGACACCAGCATCAAAAACTGAATCATTTGGTGACTTTCAGATTTAAGTGTTCTGAAGTGCTTATCTCACTGAAATAAGCATTTGATTGTAACCAGCATGAAAAGTTGAGTCATTTGTTGAAGATGAGTTTTTGATCGTCTGAAGTGCTTATCATACTGAAATAAGCATATGTGTGAAACGAGCATCAAACGATGAGTCATTTTGGTGAAGTTGTGATCTAGGTCTTCGAAAGTGCTTATCTCACTGAAATAAGCAATATCAGAGAGACAAGCATCAAAAACTGTGTCATTTGGTGACTTAGAGATTTTGGTGTTCTGAAGTGCTTAACTCAATGAAGTAAGCATTTCTGTGAAACCAGCATCAACAGCTCATGCATTTGCAGCAATTGAGATTTTGGTCTACTAAAGTGCTTATCTTACTGAAAGAAGCATTTCTGTGAAACCAGCATCAAAAGTTGAGTCATTTTGGTGAAGTTGAGATATTGGTTTGCTAAAGTGCTTATCTCATGAAATAAGCATATCAGCGAGACAAGCATCAACAGCTGAGTCATTTGGTGACTTTCAGATTTAAGTGTTCTGAAATGCTTATCTCACTGAAATAAGCATTTGATTGTAACCAGCATCAAAAGTTGAGTCATTTGTTCAAGTTGAGTTTTGATCGTCTGCATTATATCACTGAAGTAAGCTTTTCAGCGAGACCAGCTTCAAAAACTGAGTCATTTCGTGACTTTCTGATGTTGGTGTTCTGAAGTGCTTATCTCACTGAAAAAAGCATTTCTGTGAAACCAGCATGGAATGTTGAGTAATTTGGTGAATGTTAAGATCTTGGTCTTCTGAAGTGCTTGTCTTACTGAAATAAACATATCTGTGAAACGAGCATCAAAATTTGAGACATTTTGGTGAAGTTGAGATATTGGTCTTCTAAAGTGCTTATCTCACTGAAATAAGCATTTCAGCGACACCAGCATCAAAAGCTCTGTCATTTGGCTAATCTGACATTTTGTTGTTCTGAAGCGCTGATCTCACTGAAATAAGCATTTGAATGTAACGAGAATCGAAAGTTGAGACATTTCTTGAAGTTGTGTTTTTGATCGTCTGCAGTGCTTATCTCACTGAAATAAGCATTTCAGCGAGACCAGCATCAAAAGCTGAGTCATTTGGTGACTTAGAGATTTTGGTCTTCTAAAGTGCTTAACTCAATGTAATAAGCATTTCTGTCAAACCAGCAACAACAGATGATTCATTTCAAACAACTGAGATTTTGTTCTTCTAAAGTGCTTATCTCACCGAAACAAGCTTTTCTGTGAAACCTGTATCAACAGGTGATTCATTCGATGAGTTAGCGATTTCTGTCTTCTGAAGGGCTTATCTCACTGAAAGAAGCATTTCTGTGAAACCAGCATCAAAAGCTGAGTCATTTGGTGAATTTGAGACTTTGGTGATCTGAAGTGCTTATCTCACTGAAATAAGCATTTTATTGCAACCAGCATGAAAAGTTGAGTCATTTGTTGAAGATGAGTTTTTGATCGTCTGAAGTGCTTATCTTACTGAAATAAGCATATGTGTGAAACGAGCATCAAGCGTTGAGTCATTTTGGTGAAGTTGAGATATTGGTCTGCTAAAGTGCTTATCTCACTGAAATAAGCATATCCGCGAGACAAGCATCAAAAGCTGTGTCATTTGGTGACTTTCAGATTGAAGTGTTCTGAAATGCTTATCTCACTGAAATAAGCATTTGATTGTAACCAGCATCAAAAGTTGAGTCATTTGTTCAAGTTGAGTTTTGATCGTCTGCATTATATCACTGAAGTAAGCTTTTCAGCGAGACCAGCTTCAAAAACTGAGTCATTTCGTGACTTTCTGATGTTGGTGTTCTGAAGTGCTTATCTCACTGAAAAAAGCATTTCTGTGAAACCAGCATGGAATGTTGAGTAATTTGGTGAATGTTAAGATCTTGGTCTTCTGAAGTGCTTGTCTTACTGAAATAAACATATCTGTGAAACGAGCATCAAAATTTGAGACATTTTGGTGAAGTTGAGATATTGGTCTTCTAAAGTGCTTATCTCACTGAAATAAGCATTTCAGCGACACCAGCATCAAAAACTGAATTATTTGGTGACTTTCAGATTTAAGTGTTCTGAAGTGCTTATCTCACTGAAATAAGCATTTGATTGTAACCAGCATGAAAAGTTGAGTCATTTGTTGAAGATGAGTTTTTGATCGTCTGAAGTGCTTATCATACTGAAATAAGCATATGTGTGAAACGAGCATCAAACGATGAGTCATTTTGGTGAAGTTGTGATCTAGGTCTTCGAAAGTGCTTATCTCACTGAAATAAGCAATATCAGAGAGACAAGCATCAAAAACTGTGTCATTTGGTGACTTAGAGATTTTGGTGTTCTGAAGTGCTTAACTCAATGAAGTAAGCATTTCTGTGAAACCAGCATCAACAGCTCATGCATTTGCAGCAATTGAGATTTTGGTCTACTAAAGTGCTTATCTTACTGAAAGAAGCATTTCTGTGAAACCAGCATCAAAAGTTGAGTCATTTTGGTGAAGTTGAGATATTGGTTTGCTAAAGTGCTTATCTCATGAAATAAGCATATCAGCGAGACAAGCATCAACAGCTGAGTCATTTGGTGACTTTCAGATTTAAGTGTTCTGAAATGCTTATCTCACTGAAATAAGCATTTGATTGTAACCAGCATCAAAAGTTGAGTCATTTGTTCAAGTTGAGTTTTGATCGTCTGCATTATATCACTGAAGTAAGCTTTTCAGCGAGACCAGCTTCAAAAACTGAGTCATTTGGTGACTTTCTGATGTTGGTGTTCTGAAGTGCTTATCTCACTGAAAAAAGCATTTCTGTGAAACCAGCATGGAATGTTGAGTAATTTGGTGAATGTTAAGATCTTGGTCTTCTGAAGTGCTTGTCTTACTGAAATAAACATATCTGTGAAACGAGCATCAAAATTTGAGACATTTTGGTGAAGTTGAGATATTGGTCTTCTAAAGTGCTTATCTCACTGAAATAAGCATTTCAGCGACACCAGCATCAAAAGCTCTGTCATTTGGCTAATCTGACATTTTGTTGTTCTGAAGCGCTGATCTCTCTGAAATAAGCATTTGAATGTAACGAGAATCGAAAGTTGAGACATTTCTTGAAGTTGTGTTTTTGATCGTCTGCAGTGCTTATCTCACTGAAATAAGCATTTCAGCGAGACCAGCATCAAAAGCTGAGTCATTTGGTGACTTAGAGATTTTGGTCTTGTAAAGTGCTTAACTCAATGTAATAAGCATTTCTGTCAAACCAGCAACAACAGATGATTCATTTCAAACAACTGAGATTTTGTTCTTCTAAAGTGCTTATCTCACCGAAACAAGCTTTTCTGTGAAACCTGTATCAACAGGTGATTCATTCGATGAATTAGCGATTTCTGTCTTCTGAAGGGCTTATCTCACTGAAATAAGCATTTCTGTGAAACCAGCATCAAAAGCTGAGTCATTTGGTGAATTTGAGACTTTGGTGATCTGAAGTGCTTATCTCACTGAAATAAGCATTTTATTGCAACCAGCATGAAAAGTTGAGTCATTTGTTGAAGATGTGTTTTTGATCGTCTGAAGTGCTTATCTTACTGAAATAAGCATATGTGTGAAACGAGCATCAAGCGTTGAGTCATTTTGGTGAAGTTGAGATATTGGTCTGCTAAAGTGCTTATCTCACTGAAATAAGCATATCCGCGAGACAAGCATCAAAAGCTGTGTCATTTGGTGACTTTCAGATTGAAGTGTTCTGAAATGCTTATCTCACTGAAATAAGCATTTGATTGTAACCAGCATCAAAAGTTGAGTCATTTGTTCAAGTTGAGTTTTGATCGTCTGCATTATATCACTGAAGTAAGCTTTTCAGCGAGACCAGCTTCAAAAACTGAGTCATTTCGTGACTTTCTGATGTTGGTGTTCTGAAGTGCTTATCTCACTGAAAAAAGCATTTCTGTGAAACCAGCATGGAATGTTGAGTAATTTGGTGAATGTTAAGATCTTGGTCTTCTGAAGTGCTTGTCTTACTGAAATAAACATATCTGTGAAACGAGCATCAAAATTTGAGACATTTTGGTGAAGTTGAGATATTGGTCTTCTAAAGTGCTTATCTCACTGAAATAAGCATTTCAGCGACACCAGCATCAAAAACTGAATCATTTGGTGACTTTCAGATTTAAGTGTTCTGAAGTGCTTATCTCACTGAAATAAGCATTTGATTGTAACCAGCATGAAAAGTTGAGTCATTTGTTGAAGATGAGTTTTTGATCGTCTGAAGTGCTTATCATACTGAAATAAGCATATGTGTGAAACGAGCATCAAACGATGAGTCATTTTGGTGAAGTTGTGATCTAGGTCTTCGAAAGTGCTTATCTCACTGAAATAAGCAATATCAGAGAGACAAGCATCAAAAACTGTGTCATTTGGTGACTTAGAGATTTTGGTGTTCTGAAGTGCTTAACTCAATGAAGTAAGCATTTCTGTGAAACCAGCATCAACAGCTCATGCATTTGCAGCAATTGAGATTTTGTCTACTAAAGTGCTTATCTTACTGAAAGAATCATTTCTGTGAAACCAGCATCAAAAGTTGAGTCATTTTGGTGAAGTTGAGATATTGGTCTGCTAAAGTGCTTATCTCACTGAAATAAGCATATCAGCGAGACAAGCATCAAAAGCTGAGTCATTTGGTGACTAGGAGATTTTGGTCCTCAGAAGTGCTTATCTCAATGTAGTAAGCTTTTCAGTGAAACCAGCATCAACAGATCATGCATTTGAAGCAATTGAGATTTTGTCTACTAAAGTGCTTATCTTACTGAAAGAATCATTTCTGTGAAACCAGCATCAAAAGTTGAGTCATTTTGGTGAAGTTGAGATATTGGTCTGCTAAAGTGCTTATCTCACTGAAATAAGCATATCAGCGAGACAAGCATCAAAAGCTGAGTCATTTGGTGACTTTCAGATTTAAGTGTTCTGAAGTGCTTATCTCACTGAAATAAGCATTTGATTGTAACCAGCATCAAACGTTGAGTCATTTGTTCAAGTTGAGTTTTGATCGTCTGCATTATATCACTGAAGTAAGCTTTTCAGCGAGACCAGCTTCAAAAACTGAGTCATTTCGTGACATTCTGATGTTGGTGTTCTGAAGTGCTTATCTCACTGAAAAAAGCATTTCTGTGAAACCAGCAAGGAATGTTGAGTAATTTGTTGAATGTTAAGATCTTGGTCTTCTGAAGTGCTTTGTCTTACTGAAATAAACATATCTGTGAAACGAGCATCAAAATTTGAGACATTTTGGTGAAGTTGAGATATTGGTCTTCTAAAGTGCTTATCTCACTGAAATAAGCATTTCAGCGACACCAGCATCAAAAGCTCTGTCATTTGGCTAATCTGACATTTTGTTGTTCTGAAGCGCTGATCTCACTGAAATAAGCATTTGAATGTAACGAGAATCGAAAGTTGAGACATTTCTTGAAGTTGTGTTTTTGATCGTCTGCAGTGCTTATCTCACTGAAATAAGCATTTCAGCGAGACCAGCATCAAAAGCTGAGTCATTTGGTGACTTAGAGATTTTGGTCTTCTAAAGTGCTTAACTCAATGTAATAAGCATTTCTGTCAAACCAGCAACAACAGATGATTCATTTCAAACAACTGAGATTTTGGTCTTCTAAAGTGCTTATCTCACCGAAACAAGCTTTTCTGTGAAACCTGTATCAACAGGTGATTCATTCGATGAATTAGCGATTTCTGTCTTCTGAAGGGCTTATCTCACTGAAATAAGCATTTCTGTGAAACCAGCATCAAAAGCTGAGTCATTTGGTGAATTTGAGACTTTGGTGATCTGAAGTGCTTATCTCACTGAAATAAGCATTTTGTTGCAACCAGCATGAAAAGTTGAGTCATTTGTTGAAGATGAGTTTTTGATCGTCTGAAGTGCTTATCTTACTGAAATAAGCATATGTGTGAAACGAGCATCAAGCGTTGAGTCATTTTGGTGAAGTTGAGATATTGGTCTGCTAAAGTGCTTGTCTCACTGAAATAAGCATATCAGCGAGACAAGCATCAAAAGCTGAGTCATTTGGTGACTTAGAGATTTTGGTTTTCAGAAGTGCTTAATTCAACGAAGTAAGCATTTCTGTGAAACCAGCATCAACCGATGATGCATTTGAAGCAAATGAGATTTTGGTCTACTAAAGTGCTTATCTTACTGAAAGAAGCATTTCTGTGAAACCAGCATCAAAAGTTGAGTCATTTTGGTGAAGTTGAGATATTGGTCTGGTAAAGTGCTTATCTCACTGAAATAAGCATTTCAGCGAGACAAGCATCAACAGCTGAGTCATTTGGTGACTTTCAGATTAAAGTGTTCTGAAGTGCTTATCTCACTGAAATAAGCATTTGATTGTAACCAGCATCAAAAGTTGAGTCATTTGTTGAAGATGAGTTTTTGATCGTCTGAAGTGCTTATCATACTGAAATAAGCATATGTGTGAAACGAGCATCAAACGATGAGTCATTTTGGTGAAGTTGTGATCTAGGTCTTCGAAAGTCCTTATCTCACTGAAATAAGCATATCAGCGAGACAAACATCAAAAGCTCAGTCATTTCGTGATTTATAGATTCTGGTCTTCAGAAGTGCTTAACTCAATGAAATAAGCATTTCTGTGAAACCAGCATCAACAGATGATACATTTGAAGCAATTGAGATTTTGCTCTCCTAAAGTGCTTGTCTTTCTGAAAAAAGCATATCAGCGAGACAAGCATCAAAAGCTGAGTCATTTTGTGAATTTCAGATTTTGGTGTTCTGAAGTGCTTATCTCACTGAAATAAGCATTTGATTGTAACCAGCTTCAAAAGTTGAGTCAATTGTTGAAGTTGAGTTTTTGATCGTCTGCAGTGCTTATCTCACTGAAATAAGCATTTCAGCGACACCAGCTTCAAGAGCTGAGTAATTTGGTGACTTTCAGATGTTGGTGTTCTGAAGTGCTTATCTCACTGAAATAAGCATTTGATTGTAATCATCTTCAAAAGTTGAGTTAATTGTTGATGTTGAGTTTTTGATCATCTGCAGTGCTTGTCTCACTGAAATAAGCATTTCAGCGACACCAGCTTCAAAAGCTGAGTCATTTGGTGACTTTCAGATGTTGGTGTTCTGAAGTGCTTGTCTCACTGAAATAAGCATTTCTGTGAATCCAGCATCAACAGGAGATTCATTTGTTGAAGTTGTGATTTTTCTGCCTACATACGTGCTGATAAAACAGATTTAAGCTTTTCGGTGAAACCAGCATGAAATGTTGAGAAATTTGGTGAATGTTAAGATTTTGGTCTTCTGAAGTGCTTATCTTACTGAAATAAACATATCTGTGAAACGAGCATCAAAATTTGAGACATTTTGGTGAGGTTGAGATATTGGTCTTCTAAAGTGCTTATCTCACTGAAATAAGCATATCAGCGACACCAGCATCAAAAGTTGTGTCATTTGGTTAATCTGATATTTTGTTGTTCTGAAGTGCTGATCTCAGTGAAATAAGCATTTGATTGTAACGAGAATCAAAAGTTGAGACATTTCTTGAAGTTGAGTTTTTGATCGTCTGCAGTCCTTATCTCACTGAAATAAGCATTTCATCGAGACCAGCATCAAAAGCTGAGTCATTTGGTGACTTAGAGATTTTGGTCTTCTAAAGTGCTTAACTGAATGTAATAAGCATTTCTGTCAAACCAGCATCAACAGATGATTCTTTTGAAACAACTGAGATTTTGGTCTTCTAAAGTGCTTATCTCACCGAAACAAGCTTCTCTGTGAAACCTGCATCAACAGGTGATTCATTCGATGAATTAGCGATTTCTGTCTTCTGAATGGCTTATCTCACTGAAACAAGCATTTCTGTGAAACCAGCATCAAAAGTTGAGTCATTTTGGTGAAGTTGAGATATTTGTCTGCTAAAGTGCTTATCTCACTGAAATAAGCATATCAGCGAGACAAGCATCAAAAGCTGAGTCATTTGGTGTCTTAGAGATTTTAGTCTTCAGAACTGCTTAACTCAATGAAGTAAGCAAATCTGTGAAACCAGCATCAACAGATGATGCATTTGAAGCAATTGAGATTTTGGTGTTCTGAAGTGCTTATCTCACTGAAATAAGCATATGTGTGAAACGAGCATCAAGCGTTGAGTCATTTTGGTGAAGATTAAATATAGGTCTTTGAAAGTGCTTATCTCACTGAAATAAGCATATCAGAGAGACAAGCATCAAAAGCTGTGTCATTTGGTGATTTAGAGATTTTTGTCTTCAGAAGTGCTTAACTCAATGAAATAAGCATTTCTGTGAAACCAGCATCAACAGATGATGCATTTGAAACAATTGAGATTTTGGTCTGCTAAAGTGCCTATCTCACTGAAATAAGCATATCAGCGAGACAAGCATCAAAAGCTGAGTCATTTGGTGACTCGGAGATTTTGGTCTTCAGAAGTGCTTATCTCAATGAAGTAAGCATTTCAGTGAAACCAGCATCAACAGATCATGCATTTGAAGCAATTGAGATTTTGGTCTACTAAAGTGCTTATCGTACTGAAAGAAGCATTTCTGTGAAACCAGCATCAAAAGTTGAGTCATTTTGGTGAAGTTGAGATATTGGTCTGCTAAAGTGCTAATCTCACTGAAATAAGCATATCAGCGAGACAAGCATCAAAAGCTGAGTCATTTGGTGACTTTCAGATTAAAGTGTTCTGAAGTGCTTATCTGACTGAAATAAGCATTTGATTGTAACCAGCATCAAAAGTTGAGTCATTTGTTCAAGTTGAGTTTTGATCGACTGCATTATATCACTGAAATAAGCTTTTCAGCGAGACCAGCTTCAAAAACTGAGTCATTTCGTGACTTTCTGATGTTGGTGTTCTGAAGTGCTTATCTCACTGAAAAAAGCATTTCTGTGAAACCAGCATGGAATGTTGAGTAATTTGGTGAATGTTAAGATCTTGGTCTTCTGAAGTGCTTGTCTTACTGAAATAAACATATCTGTGAAACGAGCATCAAAATTTGAGACATTTTGGTGAGGTTGAGATATTGGTCTTCTAAAGTGCTTATCTCACTGAAATAAGCATTTCAGCGACACCAGCATCAAAAACTGAATCATTTGGTGACTTTCAGATTTAAGTGTTCTGAAGTGCTTATCTCACTGAAATAAGCATTTGATTGTAACCAGCATGAAAAGTTGAGTCATTTGTTGAAGATGAGTTTTTGATCGTCTGAAGTGCTTATAATACTGAAATAAGCATATGTGTGAAACGAGCATCAAACGATGAGTCATTTTGGTGAAGTTGTGATCTAGGTCTTCGAAAGTGCTTATCTCACTGAAATAAGCAATATCAGAGAGACAAGCATCAAAAACTGTGTCATTTGGTGACTTAGAGATTTTGGTGTTCTGAAGTGCTTAACTCAATGAAGTAAGCATTTCTGTGAAACCAGCCTCAACAGCTCATGCATTTGCAGCAATTGAGATTTTGGTCTACTAAAGTGCTTATCTTACTGAAAGAAGCATTTCTGTGAAACCAGCATCAAAAGTTGAGTCATTTTGGTGAAGTTGAGATATTGGTTTGCTAAAGTGCTTATCTCATGAAATAAGCATATCAGCGAGACAAGCATCAACAGCTGAGTCATTTGGTGACTTTCAGATTTAAGTGTTCTGAAGTGCTTATCTCACTGAAATAAGCATTTGATTGTAACCAGCATCAAAAGTTGAGTCATTTGTTCAAGTTGAGTTTTTGATCGTCTGCATAATATCACTGAAATATGCATTTCAGCGAGACCAGCTTCAAAAACTGAGTCATTTGGTGACTTTCAGATGTTGGTGTTCTGAAGTGATTATCTCACTGAAAAAAGCATTTCATTGAAACCAGCATGGAATGTTGAGTAAATTGGTGAATGTTAAGATTTTGGTCTTCTGAAGTGCTTATCTTACTGAAATAAACAAATCTGTGAAACGAGCATCAAAATTTGAGACATTTTCGTGAGGTTGAGATATTGGTCTTCTAAAGTGCTTATCTCACTGAAATAAGCATATCAGCGACACCAGCATCAAAAGCTGTGTCATTTGGTTAATCTGATATTTTGTTGTTCTGAAGTGCTGATCTCAGTGAAATAAGCATTTGATTGTAACGAGAATCAAAAGTTGAGACATTTCTTGAAGTTGAGTTTTTGATCGTCTGCAGTCCTTATCTCACTGAAATAAGCATTTCATCGAGACCAGCATCAAAAGCTGAGTCATTTGGTAACTGAGAGATTTTGGTCTTCAGATGTGCTTAACTGAATGTAATAAGCATTTCTGTCAAACCAGCATCAACAGATGATTCATTTGAAACAACTGAGATTTTGGTCTTCTAAAGTGCTTATCTCACCGAAACAAGCTTCTCTGTGAAACCTGCATCAACAGGTGATTCATTTGATGAATTAGCGATTTCTGTCTTCTGAACGGCTTATCTCACTGAAACAAGCATTTCTGTGAAACCAGCATCTAAAGTTGAGTCATTTTGGTGAAGTTGAGATATTTGTCTGCTAAAGTGCTTATCTCACTGAAATAAGCATATCAGCGAGACAAGCATTCAAAAGCTGAGTCATTTGGTCTCTTAGAGATTTTGGTCTTCAGAACTGCTTAACTCAATGAATTAAGCAAATCTGTGATACCAACATCAACAGATGATGCATTTGAAGCAATTGAGATTTTGGTGTTCTGAAGTGCTTATCTCACTGAAATAAGCATATGTGTGAAACAAGCATCAAGCGTTGAGTCATTTTGGTGAAGTTTAAATATAGGTCTTTGAAAGCGCTTATCTCACTGAAATAAGCATATCAGAAAGACAAGCATCAAAAGCTGTGTCATTTGGTGATTTCGAGATTTTTGTCTTCAGAAGTGCTTAACTCAATGAAATAAGCATTTCTGTGTAACCAGCATCAACAGATGATGCATTTGAAACAATTGAGATTTTGGTCTGCTAAAGTGCTTATCTCATTGAAATAAGCATATCAGAGAGACAAGCATCAAAAGCTGTGTCATTTGGTGATTTAGAGATTTTGGTCTTCAGACGTGCTTAACTCATTGAAATAAGCATTTCTGTGAAACCAGCATCAACAGATGATGCATTTGAAGCAATTGAGATTTTGGTCTACGAAAGTGCTTATCTTAGTGACGTAAGCATTTCTGTGAAACCAGCATCTAAAGTTGAGTCATTTTCGTGAAGTTGAGATATTGGTCTGCTAAAGTGCTTATCTCACTGAAATAAGCATTTCAGCGAGACAGGCATCAAAAACTGAATCATTTGGTGACTTTCAGATTGAAGTGTTCTGAAGTGCTTATCTCACTGAAATAAGCATTTGATTGTAACCAGCATGAAAAGTTGAGCCATTTGGTGAAGATGAGTTTTTGATCGTCTGAAGTGCTTATCATACTGAAATAAGCACATGTGTGAAACGAGCATCAAACGTTGAGTCATTTTGGTGAAGTTGTGATCTAGGTCTTCGAAAGTGCTTATCTCACTGAAATAAGCAATATCAGTGAGACAAGCATCAAAAGCTGAGTCATTTGGTGACTTCGAGATTTTGGTGTCCTGAAGTGCTTTACTCAATGAAGTAAGCATTTCTGTGAAACCAGCATCAACAGCTCATGCATTTGCAACAATTGAGATTTTGGTTCTGCTAAAGTGCTTATCTCACTGAAATAAGCATATCAGCGAGACAAGCATCAAAAGCTGAGTCATTTGGTGTCTTAGAGATTTTAGTCTTCAGAACTGCTTAACTCAATGAAGTAAGCAAATCTGTGAAACCAGCATCAACAGATGATGCATTTGAAGCAATTGAGATTTTGGTGTTCTGAAGTGCTTATCTCACTGAAATAAGCATATGTGTGAAACGAGCATCAAGCGTTGAGTCATTTTGGTGAAGTTTAAATATAGGTCTTTGAAAGTGCTTATCTCACTGAAATAAGCATATCAGAGAGACAAGCATCAAAAGCTGTGTCATTTGGTGATTTAGAGATTTGGGTCTTCAGAAGTGCTGAACTCAATGAAATAAGCATTTCTGTGAAACCAGCATCAACAGATGATGCATTTGAAACAATTGAGATTTTGGTCTGCTAATGTGCCTATCTCACTGAAATAAGCATATCAGCGAGACAAGCATCAAAAGCTGAGTCATTTGGTGACTCGGAGATTTTGGTCTTCAGAAGTGCTTATCTCAATGAAGTAAGCATTTCAGTGAAACCAGCATCAACAGATCATGCATTTGAAGCAATTGAGATTTTGGTCTACTAAAGTGCTTATCGTACTGAAATAAGCATATCAGCGAGACAAGCATCAAAAGCTGAGTCATTTGGTGACTTTCAGATTAAAGTGTTCTGAAGTGCTTATCTGACTGAAATAAGCATTTGATTGTAACCAGCATCAAAAGTTGAGTCATTTGTTCAAGTTGAGTTTTGATCGTCTGCATTATATCACTGAAATAAGCTTTTCAGCGAGACCAGCTTCAAAAACTGAGTCATTTCGTGACTTTCTGATGTTGGTGTTCTGAAGTGCTTATCTCACTGAAAAAAGCATTTCTGTGAAACCAGCATGGAATGTTGAGAAATTTGGTGAATGTTAAGATCTTGGTCTTCTGAAGTGCTTGTCTTACTGAAATAAACATATCTGTGAAACGAGCATCAAAATTTGAGACATTTTGGTGAAGTTGAGATATTGGTCTTCTAAAGTGCTTATCTCACTGAAATAAGCATATCAGCGACACCAGCATCAAAAACTGAATCATTTGGTGACTTTCAGATTTAAGTGTTCTGAAGTGCTTATCTCACTGAAATAAGCATTTGATTGTAACCAGCATGAAAAGTTGAGTCATTTGTTGAAGATGAGTTTTTGATCGTCTGAAGTGCTTATCATACTGAAATAAGCATATGTGTGAAACGAGCATCAAACGATGAGTCATTTTGGTGAAGTTGTGATCTAGGTCTTCGAAAGTGCTTATCTCACTGAAATAAGCAATATCAGAGAGACAAGCATCAAAAACTGTGTCATTTGGTGACTTAGAGATTTTGGTGTTCTGAAGTGCTTAACTCAATGAAGTAAGCATTTCTGTGAAACCAGCATCAACAGCTCATGCATTTGCAGCAATTGAGATTTTGGTCTACTAAAGTGCTTATCTTACTGAAAGAAGCATTTCTGTGAAACCAGCATCAAAAGTTGAGTCATTTTGGTGAAGTTGAGATATTGGTTTGCTAAAGTGCTTATCTCATGAAATAAGCATATCAGCGAGACAAGCATCAACAGCTGAGTCATTTGGTGACTTTCAGATTTAAGTGTTCTGAAGTGCTTATCTCACTGAAATAAGCATTTGATTGTAACCAGCATCAAAAGTTGAGTCATTTGTTCAAGTTGAGTTTTTGATCGTCTGCATTATATCACTGAAATATGCATTTCAGCGAGACCAGCTTCAAAAACTGAGTCATTTGGTGACTTTCAGATGTTGGTGTTCTGAAGTGATTATCTCACTGAAAAAAGCATTTCATTGAAACCAGCATGGAATGTTGAGTAAATTGGTGAATGTTAAGATTTTGGTCTTCTGAAGTGCTTATCTTACTGAAATAAACATATCTGTGAAACGAGCATCAAAATTTGAGACATTTTCGTGAGGTTGAGATATTGGTCTTCTAAAGTGCTTATCTCACTGAAATAAGCATATCAGCGACACCAGCATCAGAAGCTGTGTCATTTGGTTAATCTGATATTTTGTTGTTCTGAAGTGCTGATCTCAGTGAAATAAGCATTTGATTGTTACGAGAATCAAAAGTTGATAAATTTCGTGAAGTTGAGTTTTTGATCGTCTGCAGTCCTTATCTCACTGAAATAAGCATTTCATCGAGACCAGCATCAAAAGCTGAGTCATTTGGTGACTTAGAGATTTTGGTCTTCTAAAGTGCTTAACTGAATGTAATAAGCATTTCTGTCAAACCAGCATCAACAGATGATTCTTTTGAAACAACTGAGATTTTGGTCTTCTAAAGTGCTTATCTCACCGAAACAAGCTTCTCTGTGAAACCTGCATCAACAGGTGATTCATTCGATGAATTAGCGATTTCTGTCTTCTGAAGGGCTTATCTCACTTGAAACAAGCATTTCTCAGAAACCAGCATCAAAAGTTGAGTCAGTTTGGTGAAGTTGAGATATTTGTCTGCTAAAGTGCTTATCTCACTGAAATAAGCATATCAGCGAGACACGCATCAAAAGCTGAGTCATTTGGTGTCTTAGAGATTTTGGTCTTCAGAACTGCTTAACTCAATGAAGTAAGCAAATCTGTGAAAACAACATCAACAGATGATGCATTTGAAGCAATTGAGATTTTGGTGTTCTGAAGTGCTTATCTCACTGAAATAAGCATATGTGTGAAACGAGCATCAAGCGTTGAGTCATTTTGGTGAAGTTTAAATATAGGTCTTTGAAAGTGCTTATCTCACTGAAATAAGCATATCAGAGAGACAAGCATCAAAAGCTGTGTCATTTGGTGATTTAGAGATTTTGGCCTTCAGAAGTGCTTAACTCAATGAAATAAGCATTTCTGTGAAACCAGCATCAACAGATGATGCATTTGAAACAATTGAGATTTTGGTCTACTAAAGTGCTTATCTCACTGAAATAAGCATATCAGAGAGACAAGCATCAAAATCTGTGTCATTTGGTGATTTAGAGATTTTGGTCTTCAGAAGTGCTTACCTCAATGAAATAAGCATTTCTGTGAAACCAGCATCAACAGATGATGCATTTGAAACAATTGAGATTTTGGTTCTGCTAAAGTGCTTATCTCACAGAAATAAGCATATCAGCGACACAAGCATCAAAAGCTGAGTCATTTGCTGACTTAGAGATTTTGGTGTTCTGAAGTGCTTACCTCAATGAAGTAAGCATTTCAGTTAAACCAGCATCAACAGATCATGCATTTGAAGCAATTGAGATTTTGTCTACTAAAGTGCTTATCGTACTGAAAGAAGCATTTCTGTGAAACCAGCATCAAAAGTTGAGTCATTTTGGTGAAGTTGAGATATTGTTCTGCTAAAGTGTTTATCTCACTGAAATTAGCATATCAGCGAGACAAGCATCAAAAGCTGTGTCATTTGGTGACTTTCAGATTGAAGTGTTCTGAAATGCTTATCTCACTGAAATAAGCATTTGATTGTAACCAGCATCAAAAGTTGAGTCATTTGTTCAAGTTGAGTTTTGATCGTCTGCATTATATCACTGAAGTAAGCTTTTCAGCGAGACCAGCTTCAAAAACTGAGTCATTTCGTGACTTTCTGATGTTGGTGTTCTGAAGTGCTTATCTCACTGAAAAAAGCATTTCTGTGAAACCAGCATGGAATGTTGAGTAATTTGGTGAATGTTAAGATCTTGGTCTTCTGAAGTGCTTGTCTTACTGAAATAAACATATCTGTGAAACGAGCATCAAAATTTGAGACATTTTGGTGAAGTTGAGATATTGGTCTTCTAAAGTGCTTATCTCACTGAAATAAGCATTTCAGCGACACCAGCATCAAAAGCTCTGTCATTTGGCTAATCTGACATTTTGTTGTTCTGAAGCGCTGATCTCACTGAAATAAGCATTTGAATGTAACGAGAATCGAAAGTTGAGACATTTCTTGAAGTTGTGTTTTTGATCGTCTGCAGTGCTTATCTCACTGAAATAAGCATTTCAGCGAGACCAGCATCAAAAGCTGAGTCATTTGGTGACTTAGAGATTTTGGTCTTCTAAAGTGCTTAACTCAATGTAATAAGCATTTCTGTCAAACCAGCAACAACAGATGATTCATTTCAAACAACTGAGATTTTGGTCTTCTAAAGTGCTTATCTCACCGAAACAAGCTTTTCTGTGAAACCTGTATCAACAGGTGATTCATTCGATGAATTAGCGATTTCTGTCTTCTGAAGGGCTTATCTCACTGAAATAAGCATTTCTGTGAAACCAGCATCAAAAGCTGAGTCATTTGGTGAATTTGAGACTTTGGTGATCTGAAGTGCTTATCTCACTGAAATAAGCATTTTATTGCAACCAGCATGAAAAGTTGAGTCATTTGTTGAAGATGAGTTTTTGATCGTCTGAAGTGCTTATCTTACTGAAATAAGCATATGTGTGAAACGAGCATCAAGCGTTGAGTCATTTTGGTGAAGTTGAGATATTGGTCTGCTAAAGTGCTTGTCTCACTGAAATAAGCATATCCGCGAGACAAGCATCAAAAGCTGAGTCATTTGGTGACTTAGAGATTTTGGTTTTCAGAAGTGCTTAATTCAATGAAGTAAGCATTTCTGTGAAACCAGCATCAACCGATGATGCATTTGAAGCAAATGAGATTTTGGTCTACTAAAGTGCTTATCTTACTGAAAGAAGCATTTCTGTGAAACCAGCATCAAAAGTTGAGTCATTTTGGTGAAGTTGAGATATTGGTCTGGTAAAGTGCTTATCTCACTGAAATAAGCATTTCAGCGAGACAAGCATCAACAGCTGAGTCATTTGGTGACTTTCAGATTAAAGTGTTCTGAAGTGCTTATCTCACTGAAATAAGCATTTGATTGTAACCAGCATCAAAAGTTGAGTCATTTGTTGAAGATGAGTTTTTGATCGTCTTAGTGCTTATCATACTGAAATAAGCATATGTGTGAAACGAGCATCAAACGATGAGTCATTTTGGTGAAGTTGTGATCTAGGTCTTCGAAAGTCCTTATCTCACTGAAATAAGCATATCAGCGAGACAAACATCAAAAGCTCAGTCATTTCGTGATTTATAGATTCTGGTCTTCAGAAGTGCTTAACTCAATGAAATAAGCATTTCTGTGAAACCAGCATCAACAGATGATACATTTGAAGCAATTGAGATTTTGCTCTCCTAAAGTGCTTGTCTTTCTGAAAAAAGCATTTCAGCGAGACAAGCATCAAAAGCTGAGTCATTTTGTGAATTTCAGATTTTGGTGTTCTGAAGTGCTTATCTCACTGAAATAAGCATTTGATTGTAACCAGCTTCAAAAGTTGAGTCAATTGTTGAAGTTGAGTTTTTGATCGTCTGCAGTGCTTATCTCACTGAAATAAGCATTTCAGCGACACCAGCTTCAAGAGCTGAGTAATTTGGTGACTTTCAGATGTTGGTGTTCTGAAGTGCTTATCTCACTGAAATAAGCATTTGATTGTAATCATCTTCAAAAGTTGAGTTAATTGTTGATGTTGAGTTTTTGATCATCTGCAGTGCTTGTCTCACTGAAATAAGCATTTCAGCGACACCAGCTTCAAAAGCTGAGTCATTTGGTGACTTTCAGATGTTGGTGTTCTGAAGTGCTTGTCTCACTGAAATAAGCATTTCTGTGAATCCAGCATCAACAGGAGATTCATTTGTTGAAGTTGTGATTTTTCTGCCTACATACGTGCTGATAAAACAGATTTAAGCTTTTCGGTGAAACCAGCATGAAATGTTGAGAAATTTGGTGAATGTTAAGATTTTGGTCTTCTGAAGTGCTTATCTTACTGAAATAAACATATCTGTGAAACGAGCATCAAAATTTGAGACATTTTGGTGAGGTTGAGATATTGGTCTTCTAAAGTGCTTATCTCACTGAAATAAGCATATCAGCGACACCAGCATCAAAAGTTGTGTCATTTGGTTAATCTGATATTTTGTTGTTCTGAAGTGCTGATCTCAGTGAAATAAGCATTTGATTGTAACGAGAATCAAAAGTTGAGACATTTCTTGAAGTTGAGTTTTTGATCGTCTGCAGTCCTTATCTCACTGAAATAAGCATTTCATCGAGACCAGCATCAAAAGCTGAGTCATTTGGTGACTTAGAGATTTTGGTCTTCTAAAGTGCTTAACTGAATGTAATAAGCATTTCTGTCAAACCAGCATCAACAGATGATTCTTTTGAAACAACTGAGATTTTGGTCTTCTAAAGTGCTTATCTCACCGAAACAAGCTTCTCTGTGAAACCTGCATCAACAGGTGATTCATTCGATGAATTAGCGATTTCTGTCTTCTGAATGGCTTATCTCACTGAAACAAGCATTTCTGTGAAACCAGCATCAAAAGTTGAGTCATTTTGGTGAAGTTGAGATATTTGTCTGCTAAAGTGCTTATCTCACTGAAATAAGCATATCAGCGAGACAAGCATCAAAAGCTGAGTCATTTGGTGTCTTAGAGATTTTAGTCTTCAGAACTGCTTAACTCAATGAAGTAAGCAAATCTGTGAAACCAGCATCAACAGATGATGCATTTGAAGCAATTGAGATTTTGGTGTTCTGAAGTGCTTATCTCACTGAAATAAGCATATGTGTGAAACGAGCAACAAGCGTTGAGTCATTTTGGTGAAGTTTAAATATAGGTCTTTGAAAGTGCTTATCTCACTGAAATAAGCATATCAGAGAGACAAGCATCAAAAGCTGTGTCATTTGGTGATTTAGAGATTTGGGTCTTCAGAAGTGCTTAACTCAATGAAATAAGCATTTCTGTGAAACCAGCATCAACAGATGATGCATTTGAAACAATTGAGATTTTGGTCTGCTAAAGTGCCTATCTCACTGAAATAAGCATATCAGCGAGACAAGCATCAAAAGCTGAGTCATTTGGTGACTCGGAGATTTTGGTCTTCAGAAGTGCTTATCTCAATGAAGTAAGCATTTCTGTGAAACCAGCATCAACAGATGATGCATTTGAAGCAATTGAGATTTTGGTCGACTAAAGTGCTTATCGTACTGAAAGAAGCATTTCTGTGAAACCAGCATCAAAAGTTGAGTCATTTTGGTGAAGTTGAGATATTGGTCTGCTAAAGTGCTTATCTCACTGAAATAAGCATATCAGCGAGACAAGCATCAAAAGCTGAGTCATTTGGTGACTTTCAGATTAAAGTGTTCTGAAGTGCTTATCTGACTGAAATAAGCATTTGATTGTAACCAGCATCAAAAGTTGAGTCATTTGTTCAAGTTGAGTTTTGATCGTCTGCATTATATCACTGAAATAAGCTTTTCAGCGAGACCAGCTTCAAAAACTGAGTCATTTCGTGACTTTCTGATGTTGGTGTTCTGAAGTGCTTATCTCACTGAAAAAAGCATTTCTGTGAAACCAGCATGGAATGTTGAGAAATTTGGTGAATGTTAAGATCTTGGTCTTCTGAAGTGCTTGTCTTACTGAAATAAACATATCTGTGAAACGAGCATCAAAATTTGAGACATTTTGGTGAAGTTGAGATATTGGTCTTCTAAAGTGCTTATCTCACTGAAATAAGCATTTCAGCGACACCAGCATCAAAAACTGAATCATTTGGTGACTTTCAGATTTAAGTGTTCTGAAGTGCTTATCTCACTGAAATAAGCATTTGATTGTAACCAGCATGAAAAGTTGAGTCATTTGTTGAAGATGAGTTTTTGATCGTCTGAAGTGCTTATCATACTGAAATAAGCATATGTGTGAAACGAGCATCAAACGATGAGTCATTTTGGTGAAGTTGTGATCTAGGTCTTCGAAAGTGCTTATCTCACTGAAATAAGCAATATCAGAGAGACAAGCATCAAAAACTGTGTCATTTGGTGACTTAGAGATTTTGGTGTTCTGAAGTGCTTAACTCAATGAAGTAAGCATTTCTGTGAAACCAGCATCAACAGCTCATGCATTTGCAGCAATTGAGATTTTGGTCTACTAAAGTGCTTATCTTACTGAAAGAAGCATTTCTGTGAAACCAGCATCAAAAGTTGAGTCATTTTGGTGAAGTTGAGATATTGGTTTGCTAAAGTGCTTATCTCATGAAATAAGCATATCAGCGAGACAAGCATCAACAGCTGAGTCATTTGGTGACTTTCAGATTTAAGTGTTCTGAAGTGCTTATCTGACTGAAATAAGCATTTGATTGTAACCAGCATCAAAAGTTGAGTCATTTGTTCAAGTTGAGTTTTGATCGTCTGCATTATATCACTGAAATAAGCTTTTCAGCGAGACCAGCTTCAAAAACTGAGTCATTTCGTGACTTTCTGATGTTGGTGTTCTGAAGTGCTTATCTCACTGAAAAAAGCATTTCTGTGAAACCAGCATGGAATGTTGAGAAATTTGGTGAATGTTAAGATCTTGGTCTTCTGAAGTGCTTGTCTTACTGAAATAAACATATCTGTGAAACGAGCATCAAAATTTGAGACATTTTGGTGAAGTTGAGATATTGGTCTTCTAAAGTGCTTATCTCACTGAAATAAGCATTTCAGCGACACCAGCATCAAAAACTGAATCATTTGGTGACTTTCAGATTTAAGTGTTCTGAAGTGCTTATCTCACTGAAATAAGCATTTGATTGTAACCAGCATGAAAAGTTGAGTCATTTGTTGAAGATGAGTTTTTGATCGTCTGAAGTGCTTATCATACTGAAATAAGCATATGTGTGAAACGAGCATCAAACGATGAGTCATTTTGGTGAAGTTGTGATCTAGGTCTTCGAAAGTGCTTATCTCACTGAAATAAGCAATATCAGAGAGACAAGCATCAAAAACTGTGTCATTTGGTGACTTAGAGATTTTGGTGTTCTGAAGTGCTTAACTCAATGAAGTAAGCATTTCTGTGAAACCAGCATCAACAGCTCATGCATTTGCAGCAATTGAGATTTTGGTCTACTAAAGTGCTTATCTTACTGAAAGAAGCATTTCTGTGAAAGCAGCATCAAAAGTTGAGTCATTTTGGTGAAGTTGAGATATTGGTTTGCTAAAGTGCTTATCTCATGAAATAAGCATATCAGCGAGACAAGCATCAACAGCTGAGTCATTTGGTGACTTTCAGATTTAAGTGTTCTGAAGTGCTTATCTCACTGAAATAAGCATTTGATTGTAACCAGCATCAAAAGTTGAGTCATTTGTTCAAGTTGAGTTTTTGATCGTCTGCATTATATCACTGAAATATGCATTTCAGCGAGACCAGCTTCAAAAACTGAGTCATTTGGTGACTTTCAGATGTTGGTGTTCAGAAGTGATTATCTCACTGAAAAAAGCATTTCATTGAAACCAGCATGGAATGTTGAGTAAATTGGTGAATGTTAAGATTTTGGTCTTCTGAAGTGCTTATCTTACTGAAATAAACATATCTGTGAAACGAGCATCAAAATTTGAGACATTTTCGTGAGGTTGAGATATTGGTCTTCTAAAGTGCTTATCTCACTGAAATAAGCATATCAGCGACACCAGCATCAAAAGCTGTGTCATTTGGTTAATCTGATATTTTGTTGTTCTGAAGTGCTGATCTCAGTGAAATAAGCATTTGATTGTAACGAGAATCAAAAGTTGAGACATTTCTTGAAGTTGAGTTTTTGATCGTCTGCAGTCCTTATCTCACTGAAATAAGCATTTCATCGAGACCAGCATCAAAAGCTGAGTCATTTGGTAACTGAGAGATTTTGGTCTTCAGATGTGCTTAACTGAATGTAATAAGCATTTCTGTCAAACCAGCATCAACAGATGATTCATTTGAAACAACTGAGATTTTGGTCTTCTAAAGTGCTCATCTCACCGAAACAAGCTTCTCTGTGAAACCTGCATCAACAGGTGATTCATTTGATGAATTAGCGATTTCTGTCTTCTGAACGGCTTATCTCACTGAAACAAGCATTTCTGTGAAACCAGCATCTAAAGTTGAGTCATTTTGGTGAAGTTGAGATATTTGTCTGCTAAAGTGCTTATCTCACTGAAATAAGCATATCAGCGAGACAAGCATTCAAAAGCTGAGTCATTTGGTCTCTTAGAGATTTTGGTCTTCAGAACTGCTTAACTCAATGAATTAAGCAAATCTGTGATACCAACATCAACAGATGATGCATTTGAAGCAATTGAGATTTTGGTGTTCTGAAGTGCTTATCTCACTGAAATAAGCATATGTGTGAAACAAGCATCAAGCGTTGAGTCATTTTGGTGAAGTTTAAATATAGGTCTTTGAAAGCGCTTATCTCACTGAAATAAGCATATCAGAAAGACAAGCATCAAAAGCTGTGTCATTTGGTGATTTCGAGATTTTTGTCTTCAGAAGTGCTTAACTCAATGAAATAAGCATTTCTGTGTAACCAGCATCAACAGATGATGCATTTGAAACAATTGAGATTTTGGTCTGCTAAAGTGCTTATCTCATTGAAATAAGCATATCAGAGAGACAAGCATCAAAAGCTGTGTCATTTGGTGATTTAGAGATTTTGGTCTTCAGACGTGCTTAACTCATTGAAATAAGCATTTCTGTGAAACCAGCATCAACAGATGATGCATTTGAAGCAATTGAGATTTTGGTCTACGAAAGTGCTTATCTTAGTGACGTAAGCATTTCTGTGAAACCAGCATCAAAAGTTGAGTCATTTTCGTGAAGTTGAGATATTGGTCTGCTAAAGTGCTTATCTCACTGAAATAAGCATTTCAGCGAGACAGGCATCAAAAACTGAATCATTTGGTGACTTTCAGATTTGAGTGTTCTGAAGTGCTTATCTCACTGAAATAAGCATTTGATTGTAACCAGCATGAAAAGTTGAGTCATTTGGTGAAGTTGTGATCTAGGTCTTCGAAAGTGCTTATCTCACTGAAATAAGCAATATCAGTGAGACAAGCATCAAAAGCTGAGTCAT
Source organism: Stegostoma tigrinum (assembly GCF_030684315.1). Taxonomy (NCBI): domain Eukaryota; kingdom Metazoa; phylum Chordata; class Chondrichthyes; order Orectolobiformes; family Stegostomatidae; genus Stegostoma; species Stegostoma tigrinum. The sequence goes on from NW_026728050.1 coordinate 789,362, forward strand.
TTGGTGACTTCGAGATTTTGGTGTCCTGAAGTGCTTTACTCAATGAAGTAAGCATTTCTGTGAAACACGCATCAACAGCTCATGCATTTGCAACAATTGAGATTTTGGTTCTGCTAAAGTGCTTATCTCACTGAAATAAGCATATCAGCGAGACAAGCATCAAAAGCTGAGTCATTTGGTGTCTTAGAGATTTTAGTCTTCAGAACTGCTTAACTCAATGAAGTAAGCAAATCTGTGAAACCAGCATCAACAGATGATGCATTTGAAGCAATTGAGATTTTGGTGTTCTGAAGTGCTTATCTCACTGAAATAAGCATATGTGTGAAACGAGCATCAAGCGTTGAGTCATTTTGGTGAAGTTTAAATATAGGTCTTTGAAAGTGCTTATCTCACTGAAATAAGCATATCAGAGAGACAAGCATCAAAAGCTGTGTCATTTGGTGATTTAGAGATTTGGGTCTTCAGAAGTGCTGAACTCAATGAAATAAGCATTTCTGTGAAACCAGCATCAACAGATGATGCATTTGAAACAATTGAGATTTTGGTCTGCTAAAGTGCCTATCTCACTGAAATAAGCATATCAGCGAGACAAGCATCAAAAGCTGAGTCATTTGGTGACTCGGAGATTTTGGTCTTCAGAAGTGCTTATCTCAATGAAGTAAGCATTTCAGTGAAACCAGCATCAACAGATCATGCATTTGAAGCAATTGAGATTTTGGTCTACTAAAGTGCTTATCGTACTGAAAGAAGCATTTCTGTGAAACCAGCATCAAAAGTTGAGTCATTTTGGTGAAGTTGAGATATTGGTCTGCTAAAGTGCTAATCTCACTGAAATAAGCATATCAGCGAGACAAGCATCAAAAGCTGAGTCATTTGGTGACTTTCAGATTAAAGTGTTCTGAAGTGCTTATCTGACTGAAATAAGCATTTGATTGTAACCAGCATCAAAAGTTGAGTCATTTGTTCAAGTTGAGTTTTGATCGACTGCATTATATCACTGAAATAAGCTTTTCAGCGAGACCAGCTTCAAAAACTGAGTCATTTCGTGACTTTCTGATGTTGGTGTTCTGAAGTGCTTATCTCACTGAAAAAAGCATTTCTGTGAAACCAGCATGGAATGTTGAGTAATTTGGTGAATGTTAAGATCTTGGTCTTCTGAAGTGCTTGTCTTACTGAAATAAACATATCTGTGAAACGAGCATCAAAATTTGAGACATTTTGGTGAGGTTGAGATATTGGTCTTCTAAAGTGCTTATCTCACTGAAATAAGCATTTCATCGACACCAGCATCAAAAACTGAATCATTTGGTAACTTTCAGATTTAAGTGTTCTGAAGTGCTTATCTCACTGAAATAAGCATTTGATTGTAACCAGCATGAAAAGTTGAGTCATTTGTTGAAGATGAGTTTTTGATCGTCTGAAGTGCTTATAATACTGAAATAAGCATATGTGTGAAACGAGCATCAAACGATGAGTCATTTTGGTGAAGTTGTGATCTAGGTCTTCGAAAGTGCTTATCTCACTGAAATAAGCAATATCAGAGAGACAAGCATCAAAAACTGTGTCATTTGGTGACTTAGAGATTTTGGTGTTCTGAAGTGCTTAACTCAATGAAGTAAGCATTTCTGTGAAACCAGCATCAACAGCTCATGCATTTGCAGCAATTGAGATTTTGTCTACTAAAGTGCTTATCTTACTGAAAGAATCATTTCTGTGAAACCAGCATCAAAAGTTGAGTCATTTTGGTGAAGTTGAGATATTGGTCTGCTAAAGTGCTTATCTCACTGAAATAAGCATATCAGCGAGACAAGCATCAAAAGCTGAGTCATTTGGTGACTAGGAGATTTTGGTCCTCAGAAGTGCTTATCTCAATGTAGTAAGCTTTTCAGTGAAACCAGCATCAACAGATCATGCATTTGAAGCAATTGAGATTTTGTCTACTAAAGTGCTTATCTTACTGAAAGAATCATTTCTGTGAAACCAGCATCAAAAGTTGAGTCATTTTGGTGAAGTTGAGATATTGGTCTGCTAAAGTGCTTATCTCACTGAAATAAGCATATCAGCGAGACAAGCATCAAAAGCTGAGTCATTTGGTGACTTTCAGATTTAAGTGTTCTGAAGTGCTTATCTCACTGAAATAAGCATTTGATTGTAACCAGCATCAAACGTTGAGTCATTTGTTCAAGTTGAGTTTTGATCGTCTGCATTATATCACTGAAGTAAGCTTTTCAGCGAGACCAGCTTCAAAAACTGAGTCATTTCGTGACATTCTGATGTTGGTGTTCTGAAGTGCTTATCTCACTGAAAAAAGCATTTCTGTGAAACCAGCAAGGAATGTTGAGTAATTTGTTGAATGTTAAGATCTTGGTCTTCTGAAGTGCTTTGTCTTACTGAAATAAACATATCTGTGAAACGAGCATCAAAATTTGAGACATTTTGGTGAAGTTGAGATATTGGTCTTCTAAAGTGCTTATCTCACTGAAATAAGCATTTCAGCGACACCAGCATCAAAAGCTCTGTCATTTGGCTAATCTGACATTTTGTTGTTCTGAAGCGCTGATCTCACTGAAATAAGCATTTGAATGTAACGAGAATCGAAAGTTGAGACATTTCTTGAAGTTGTGTTTTTGATCGTCTGCAGTGCTTATCTCACTGAAATAAGCATTTCAGCGAGACCAGCATCAAAAGCTGAGTCATTTGGTGACTTAGAGATTTTGGTCTTCTAAAGTGCTTAACTCAATGTAATAAGCATTTCTGTCAAACCAGCAACAACAGATGATTCATTTCAAACAACTGAGATTTTGGTCTTCTAAAGTGCTTATCTCACCGAAACAAGCTTTTCTGTGAAACCTGTATCAACAGGTGATTCATTCGATGAATTAGCGATTTCTGTCTTCTGAAGGGCTTATCTCACTGAAATAAGCATTTCTGTGAAACCAGCATCAAAAGCTGAGTCATTTGGTGAATTTGAGACTTTGGTGATCTGAAGTGCTTATCTCACTGAAATAAGCATTTTGTTGCAACCAGCATGAAAAGTTGAGTCATTTGTTGAAGATGAGTTTTTGATCGTCTGAAGTGCTTATCTTACTGAAATAAGCATATGTGTGAAACGAGCATCAAGCGTTGAGTCATTTTGGTGAAGTTGAGATATTGGTCTGCTAAAGTGCTTGTCTCACTGAAATAAGCATATCAGCGAGACAAGCATCAAAAGCTGAGTCATTTGGTGACTTAGAGATTTTGGTTTTCAGAAGTGCTTAATTCAACGAAGTAAGCATTTCTGTGAAACCAGCATCAACCGATGATGCATTTGAAGCAAATGAGATTTTGGTCTACTAAAGTGCTTATCTTACTGAAAGAAGCATTTCTGTGAAACCAGCATCAAAAGTTGAGTCATTTTGGTGAAGTTGAGATATTGGTCTGGTAAAGTGCTTATCTCACTGAAATAAGCATTTCAGCGAGACAAGCATCAACAGCTGAGTCATTTGGTGACTTTCAGATTAAAGTGTTCTGAAGTGCTTATCTCACTGAAATAAGCATTTGATTGTAACCAGCATCAAAAGTTGAGTCATTTGTTGAAGATGAGTTTTTGATCGTCTGAAGTGCTTATCATACTGAAATAAGCATATGTGTGAAACGAGCATCAAACGATGAGTCATTTTGGTGAAGTTGTGATCTAGGTCTTCGAAAGTCCTTATCTCACTGAAATAAGCATATCAGCGAGACAAACATCAAAAGCTCAGTCATTTCGTGATTTATAGATTCTGGTCTTCAGAAGTGCTTAACTCAATGAAATAAGCATTTCTGTGAAACCAGCATCAACAGATGATACATTTGAAGCAATTGAGATTTTGCTCTCCTAAAGTGCTTGTCTTTCTGAAAAAAGCATATCAGCGAGACAAGCATCAAAAGCTGAGTCATTTTGTGAATTTCAGATTTTGGTGTTCTGAAGTGCTTATCTCACTGAAATAAGCATTTGATTGTAACCAGCTTCAAAAGTTGAGTCAATTGTTGAAGTTGAGTTTTTGATCGTCTGCAGTGCTTATCTCACTGAAATAAGCATTTCAGCGACACCAGCTTCAAGAGCTGAGTAATTTGGTGACTTTCAGATGTTGGTGTTCTGAAGTGCTTATCTCACTGAAATAAGCATTTGATTGTAATCATCTTCAAAAGTTGAGTTAATTGTTGATGTTGAGTTTTTGATCATCTGCAGTGCTTGTCTCACTGAAATAAGCATTTCAGCGACACCAGCTTCAAAAGCTGAGTCATTTGGTGACTTTCAGATGTTGGTGTTCTGAAGTGCTTGTCTCACTGAAATAAGCATTTCTGTGAATCCAGCATCAACAGGAGATTCATTTGTTGAAGTTGTGATTTTTCTGCCTACATACGTGCTGATAAAACAGATTTAAGCTTTTCGGTGAAACCAGCATGAAATGTTGAGAAATTTGGTGAATGTTAAGATTTTGGTCTTCTGAAGTGCTTATCTTACTGAAATAAACATATCTGTGAAACGAGCATCAAAATTTGAGACATTTTGGTGAGGTTGAGATATTGGTCTTCTAAAGTGCTTATCTCACTGAAATAAGCATATCAGCGACACCAGCATCAAAAGTTGTGTCATTTGGTTAATCTGATATTTTGTTGTTCTGAAGTGCTGATCTCAGTGAAATAAGCATTTGATTGTAACGAGAATCAAAAGTTGAGACATTTCTTGAAGTTGAGTTTTTGATCGTCTGCAGTCCTTATCTCACTGAAATAAGCATTTCATCGAGACCAGCATCAAAAGCTGAGTCATTTGGTGACTTAGAGATTTTGGTCTTCTAAAGTGCTTAACTGAATGTAATAAGCATTTCTGTCAAACCAGCATCAACAGATGATTCTTTTGAAACAACTGAGATTTTGGTCTTCTAAAGTGCTTATCTCACCGAAACAAGCTTCTCTGTGAAACCTGCATCAACAGGTGATTCATTCGATGAATTAGCGATTTCTGTCTTCTGAATGGCTTATCTCACTGAAACAAGCATTTCTGTGAAACCAGCATCAAAAGTTGAGTCATTTTGGTGAAGTTGAGATATTTGTCTGCTAAAGTGCTTATCTCACTGAAATAAGCATATCAGCGAGACAAGCATCAAAAGCTGAGTCATTTGGTGTCTTAGAGATTTTAGTCTTCAGAACTGCTTAACTCAATGAAGTAAGCAAATCTGTGAAACCAGCATCAACAGATGATGCATTTGAAGCAATTGAGATTTTGGTGTTCTGAAGTGCTTATCTCACTGAAATAAGCATATGTGTGAAACGAGCATCAAGCGTTGAGTCATTTTGGTGAAGATTAAATATAGGTCTTTGAAAGTGCTTATCTCACTGAAATAAGCATATCAGAGAGACAAGCATCAAAAGCTGTGTCATTTGGTGATTTAGAGATTTTTGTCTTCAGAAGTGCTTAACTCAATGAAATAAGCATTTCTGTGAAACCAGCATCAACAGATGATGCATTTGAAACAATTGAGATTTTGGTCTGCTAAAGTGCCTATCTCACTGAAATAAGCATATCAGCGAGACAAGCATCAAAAGCTGAGTCATTTGGTGACTCGGAGATTTTGGTCTTCAGAAGTGCTTATCTCAATGAAGTAAGCATTTCAGTGAAACCAGCATCAACAGATCATGCATTTGAAGCAATTGAGATTTTGGTCTACTAAAGTGCTTATCGTACTGAAAGAAGCATTTCTGTGAAACCAGCATCAAAAGTTGAGTCATTTTGGTGAAGTTGAGATATTGGTCTGCTAAAGTGCTAATCTCACTGAAATAAGCATATCAGCGAGACAAGCATCAAAAGCTGAGTCATTTGGTGACTTTCAGATTAAAGTGTTCTGAAGTGCTTATCTGACTGAAATAAGCATTTGATTGTAACCAGCATCAAAAGTTGAGTCATTTGTTCAAGTTGAGTTTTGATCGACTGCATTATATCACTGAAATAAGCTTTTCAGCGAGACCAGCTTCAAAAACTGAGTCATTTCGTGACTTTCTGATGTTGGTGTTCTGAAGTGCTTATCTCACTGAAAAAAGCATTTCTGTGAAACCAGCATGGAATGTTGAGTAATTTGGTGAATGTTAAGATCTTGGTCTTCTGAAGTGCTTGTCTTACTGAAATAAACATATCTGTGAAACGAGCATCAAAATTTGAGACATTTTGGTGAGGTTGAGATATTGGTCTTCTAAAGTGCTTATCTCACTGAAATAAGCATTTCAGCGACACCAGCATCAAAAACTGAATCATTTGGTGACTTTCAGATTTAAGTGTTCTGAAGTGCTTATCTCACTGAAATAAGCATTTGATTGTAACCAGCATGAAAAGTTGAGTCATTTGTTGAAGATGAGTTTTTGATCGTCTGAAGTGCTTATAATACTGAAATAAGCATATGTGTGAAACGAGCATCAAACGATGAGTCATTTTGGTGAAGTTGTGATCTAGGTCTTCGAAAGTGCTTATCTCACTGAAATAAGCAATATCAGAGAGACAAGCATCAAAAACTGTGTCATTTGGTGACTTAGAGATTTTGGTGTTCTGAAGTGCTTAACTCAATGAAGTAAGCATTTCTGTGAAACCAGCCTCAACAGCTCATGCATTTGCAGCAATTGAGATTTTGGTCTACTAAAGTGCTTATCTTACTGAAAGAAGCATTTCTGTGAAACCAGCATCAAAAGTTGAGTCATTTTGGTGAAGTTGAGATATTGGTTTGCTAAAGTGCTTATCTCATGAAATAAGCATATCAGCGAGACAAGCATCAACAGCTGAGTCATTTGGTGACTTTCAGATTTAAGTGTTCTGAAGTGCTTATCTCACTGAAATAAGCATTTGATTGTAACCAGCATCAAAAGTTGAGTCATTTGTTCAAGTTGAGTTTTTGATCGTCTGCATAATATCACTGAAATATGCATTTCAGCGAGACCAGCTTCAAAAACTGAGTCATTTGGTGACTTTCAGATGTTGGTGTTCTGAAGTGATTATCTCACTGAAAAAAGCATTTCATTGAAACCAGCATGGAATGTTGAGTAAATTGGTGAATGTTAAGATTTTGGTCTTCTGAAGTGCTTATCTTACTGAAATAAACAAATCTGTGAAACGAGCATCAAAATTTGAGACATTTTCGTGAGGTTGAGATATTGGTCTTCTAAAGTGCTTATCTCACTGAAATAAGCATATCAGCGACACCAGCATCAAAAGCTGTGTCATTTGGTTAATCTGATATTTTGTTGTTCTGAAGTGCTGATCTCAGTGAAATAAGCATTTGATTGTAACGAGAATCAAAAGTTGAGACATTTCTTGAAGTTGAGTTTTTGATCGTCTGCAGTCCTTATCTCACTGAAATAAGCATTTCATCGAGACCAGCATCAAAAGCTGAGTCATTTGGTAACTGAGAGATTTTGGTCTTCAGATGTGCTTAACTGAATGTAATAAGCATTTCTGTCAAACCAGCATCAACAGATGATTCATTTGAAACAACTGAGATTTTGGTCTTCTAAAGTGCTTATCTCACCGAAACAAGCTTCTCTGTGAAACCTGCATCAACAGGTGATTCATTTGATGAATTAGCGATTTCTGTCTTCTGAACGGCTTATCTCACTGAAACAAGCATTTCTGTGAAACCAGCATCTAAAGTTGAGTCATTTTGGTGAAGTTGAGATATTTGTCTGCTAAAGTGCTTATCTCACTGAAATAAGCATATCAGCGAGACAAGCATTCAAAAGCTGAGTCATTTGGTCTCTTAGAGATTTTGGTCTTCAGAACTGCTTAACTCAATGAATTAAGCAAATCTGTGATACCAACATCAACAGATGATGCATTTGAAGCAATTGAGATTTTGGTGTTCTGAAGTGCTTATCTCACTGAAATAAGCATATGTGTGAAACAAGCATCAAGCGTTGAGTCATTTTGGTGAAGTTTAAATATAGGTCTTTGAAAGCGCTTATCTCACTGAAATAAGCATATCAGAAAGACAAGCATCAAAAGCTGTGTCATTTGGTGATTTCGAGATTTTTGTCTTCAGAAGTGCTTAACTCAATGAAATAAGCATTTCTGTGTAACCAGCATCAACAGATGATGCATTTGAAACAATTGAGATTTTGGTCTGCTAAAGTGCTTATCTCATTGAAATAAGCATATCAGAGAGACAAGCATCAAAAGCTGTGTCATTTGGTGATTTAGAGATTTTGGTCTTCAGACGTGCTTAACTCATTGAAATAAGCATTTCTGTGAAACCAGCATCAACAGATGATGCATTTGAAGCAATTGAGATTTTGGTCTACGAAAGTGCTTATCTTAGTGACGTAAGCATTTCTGTGAAACCAGCATCTAAAGTTGAGTCATTTTCGTGAAGTTGAGATATTGGTCTGCTAAAGTGCTTATCTCACTGAAATAAGCATTTCAGCGAGACAGGCATCAAAAACTGAATCATTTGGTGACTTTCAGATTGAAGTGTTCTGAAGTGCTTATCTCACTGAAATAAGCATTTGATTGTAACCAGCATGAAAAGTTGAGCCATTTGGTGAAGATGAGTTTTTGATCGTCTGAAGTGCTTATCATACTGAAATAAGCACATGTGTGAAACGAGCATCAAACGTTGAGTCATTTTGGTGAAGTTGTGATCTAGGTCTTCGAAAGTGCTTATCTCACTGAAATAAGCAATATCAGTGAGACAAGCATCAAAAGCTGAGTCATTTGGTGACTTCGAGATTTTGGTGTCCTGAAGTGCTTTACTCAATGAAGTAAGCATTTCTGTGAAACCAGCATCAACAGCTCATGCATTTGCAACAATTGAGATTTTGGTTCTGCTAAAGTGCTTATCTCACTGAAATAAGCATATCAGCGAGACAAGCATCAAAAGCTGAGTCATTTGGTGTCTTAGAGATTTTAGTCTTCAGAACTGCTTAACTCAATGAAGTAAGCAAATCTGTGAAACCAGCATCAACAGATGATGCATTTGAAGCAATTGAGATTTTGGTGTTCTGAAGTGCTTATCTCACTGAAATAAGCATATGTGTGAAACGAGCATCAAGCGTTGAGTCATTTTGGTGAAGTTTAAATATAGGTCTTTGAAAGTGCTTATCTCACTGAAATAAGCATATCAGAGAGACAAGCATCAAAAGCTGTGTCATTTGGTGATTTAGAGATTTGGGTCTTCAGAAGTGCTGAACTCAATGAAATAAGCATTTCTGTGAAACCAGCATCAACAGATGATGCATTTGAAACAATTGAGATTTTGGTCTGCTAATGTGCCTATCTCACTGAAATAAGCATATCAGCGAGACAAGCATCAAAAGCTGAGTCATTTGGTGACTCGGAGATTTTGGTCTTCAGAAGTGCTTATCTCAATGAAGTAAGCATTTCAGTGAAACCAGCATCAACAGATCATGCATTTGAAGCAATTGAGATTTTGGTCTACTAAAGTGCTTATCGTACTGAAATAAGCATATCAGCGAGACAAGCATCAAAAGCTGAGTCATTTGGTGACTTTCAGATTAAAGTGTTCTGAAGTGCTTATCTGACTGAAATAAGCATTTGATTGTAACCAGCATCAAAAGTTGAGTCATTTGTTCAAGTTGAGTTTTGATCGTCTGCATTATATCACTGAAATAAGCTTTTCAGCGAGACCAGCTTCAAAAACTGAGTCATTTCGTGACTTTCTGATGTTGGTGTTCTGAAGTGCTTATCTCACTGAAAAAAGCATTTCTGTGAAACCAGCATGGAATGTTGAGAAATTTGGTGAATGTTAAGATCTTGGTCTTCTGAAGTGCTTGTCTTACTGAAATAAACATATCTGTGAAACGAGCATCAAAATTTGAGACATTTTGGTGAAGTTGAGATATTGGTCTTCTAAAGTGCTTATCTCACTGAAATAAGCATATCAGCGACACCAGCATCAAAAACTGAATCATTTGGTGACTTTCAGATTTAAGTGTTCTGAAGTGCTTATCTCACTGAAATAAGCATTTGATTGTAACCAGCATGAAAAGTTGAGTCATTTGTTGAAGATGAGTTTTTGATCGTCTGAAGTGCTTATCATACTGAAATAAGCATATGTGTGAAACGAGCATCAAACGATGAGTCATTTTGGTGAAGTTGTGATCTAGGTCTTCGAAAGTGCTTATCTCACTGAAATAAGCAATATCAGAGAGACAAGCATCAAAAACTGTGTCATTTGGTGACTTAGAGATTTTGGTGTTCTGAAGTGCTTAACTCAATGAAGTAAGCATTTCTGTGAAACCAGCATCAACAGCTCATGCATTTGCAGCAATTGAGATTTTGGTCTACTAAAGTGCTTATCTTACTGAAAGAAGCATTTCTGTGAAACCAGCATCAAAAGTTGAGTCATTTTGGTGAAGTTGAGATATTGGTTTGCTAAAGTGCTTATCTCATGAAATAAGCATATCAGCGAGACAAGCATCAACAGCTGAGTCATTTGGTGACTTTCAGATTTAAGTGTTCTGAAGTGCTTATCTCACTGAAATAAGCATTTGATTGTAACCAGCATCAAAAGTTGAGTCATTTGTTCAAGTTGAGTTTTTGATCGTCTGCATTATATCACTGAAATATGCATTTCAGCGAGACCAGCTTCAAAAACTGAGTCATTTGGTGACTTTCAGATGTTGGTGTTCTGAAGTGATTATCTCACTGAAAAAAGCATTTCATTGAAACCAGCATGGAATGTTGAGTAAATTGGTGAATGTTAAGATTTTGGTCTTCTGAAGTGCTTATCTTACTGAAATAAACATATCTGTGAAACGAGCATCAAAATTTGAGACATTTTCGTGAGGTTGAGATATTGGTCTTCTAAAGTGCTTATCTCACTGAAATAAGCATATCAGCGACACCAGCATCAGAAGCTGTGTCATTTGGTTAATCTGATATTTTGTTGTTCTGAAGTGCTGATCTCAGTGAAATAAGCATTTGATTGTTACGAGAATCAAAAGTTGAGACATTTCGTGAAGTTGAGTTTTTGATCGTCTGCAGTCCTTATCTCACTGAAATAAGCATTTCATCGAGACCAGCATCAAAAGCTGAGTCATTTGGTGACTTAGAGATTTTGGTCTTCTAAAGTGCTTAACTGAATGTAATAAGCATTTCTGTCAAACCAGCATCAACAGATGATTCTTTTGAAACAACTGAGATTTTGGTCTTCTAAAGTGCTTATCTCACCGAAACAAGCTTCTCTGTGAAACCTGCATCAACAGGTGATTCATTCGATGAATTAGCGATTTCTGTCTTCTGAAGGGCTTATCTCACTTGAAACAAGCATTTCTCAGAAACCAGCATCAAAAGTTGAGTCAGTTTGGTGAAGTTGAGATATTTGTCTGCTAAAGTGCTTATCTCACTGAAATAAGCATATCAGCGAGACACGCATCAAAAGCTGAGTCATTTGGTGTCTTAGAGATTTTGGTCTTCAGAACTGCTTAACTCAATGAAGTAAGCAAATCTGTGAAAACAACATCAACAGATGATGCATTTGAAGCAATTGAGATTTTGGTGTTCTGAAGTGCTTATCTCACTGAAATAAGCATATGTGTGAAACGAGCATCAAGCGTTGAGTCATTTTGGTGAAGTTTAAATATAGGTCTTTGAAAGTGCTTATCTCACTGAAATAAGCATATCAGAGAGACAAGCATCAAAAGCTGTGTCATTTGGTGATTTAGAGATTTTGGCCTTCAGAAGTGCTTAACTCAATGAAATAAGCATTTCTGTGAAACGAGCATCAACAGATGATGCATTTGAAACAATTGAGATTTTGGTCTACTAAAGTGCTTATCTCACTGAAATAAGCATATCAGAGAGACAAGCATCAAAATCTGTGTCATTTGGTGATTTAGAGATTTTGGTCTTCAGAAGTGCTTACCTCAATGAAATAAGCATTTCTGTGAAACCAGCATCAACAGATGATGCATTTGAAACAATTGAGATTTTGGTTCTGCTAAAGTGCTTATCTCACAGAAATAAGCATATCAGCGACACAAGCATCAAAAGCTGAGTCATTTGCTGACTTAGAGATTTTGGTGTTCTGAAGTGCTTACCTCAATGAAGTAAGCATTTCAGTTAAACCAGCATCAACAGATCATGCATTTGAAGCAATTGAGATTTTGTCTACTAAAGTGCTTATCGTACTGAAAGAAGCATTTCTGTGAAACCAGCATCAAAAGTTGAGTCATTTTGGTGAAGTTGAGATATTGTTCTGCTAAAGTGTTTATCTCACTGAAATTAGCATATCAGCGAGACAAGCATCAAAAGCTGTGTCATTTGGTGACTTTCAGATTGAAGTGTTCTGAAATGCTTATCTCACTGAAATAAGCATTTGATTGTAACCAGCATCAAAAGTTGAGTCATTTGTTCAAGTTGAGTTTTGATCGTCTGCATTATATCACTGAAGTAAGCTTTTCAGCGAGACCAGCTTCAAAAACTGAGTCATTTCGTGACTTTCTGATGTTGGTGTTCTGAAGTGCTTATCTCACTGAAAAAAGCATTTCTGTGAAACCAGCATGGAATGTTGAGTAATTTGGTGAATGTTAAGATCTTGGTCTTCTGAAGTGCTTGTCTTACTGAAATAAACATATCTGTGAAACGAGCATCAAAATTTGAGACATTTTGGTGAAGTTGAGATATTGGTCTTCTAAAGTGCTTATCTCACTGAAATAAGCATTTCAGCGACACCAGCATCAAAAGCTCTGTCATTTGGCTAATCTGACATTTTGTTGTTCTGAAGCGCTGATCTCACTGAAATAAGCATTTGAATGTAACGAGAATCGAAAGTTGAGACATTTCTTGAAGTTGTGTTTTTGATCGTCTGCAGTGCTTATCTCACTGAAATAAGCATTTCAGCGAGACCAGCATCAAAAGCTGAGTCATTTGGTGACTTAGAGATTTTGGTCTTCTAAAGTGCTTAACTCAATGTAATAAGCATTTCTGTCAAACCAGCAACAACAGATGATTCATTTCAAACAACTGAGATTTTGGTCTTCTAAAGTGCTTATCTCACCGAAACAAGCTTTTCTGTGAAACCTGTATCAACAGGTGATTCATTCGATGAATTAGCGATTTCTGTCTTCTGAAGGGCTTATCTCACTGAAATAAGCATTTCTGTGAAACCAGCATCAAAAGCTGAGTCATTTGGTGAATTTGAGACTTTGGTGATCTGAAGTGCTTATCTCACTGAAATAAGCATTTTATTGCAACCAGCATGAAAAGTTGAGTCATTTGTTGAAGATGAGTTTTTGATCGTCTGAAGTGCTTATCTTACTGAAATAAGCATATGTGTGAAACGAGCATCAAGCGTTGAGTCATTTTGGTGAAGTTGAGATATTGGTCTGCTAAAGTGCTTGTCTCACTGAAATAAGCATATCCGCGAGACAAGCATCAAAAGCTGAGTCATTTGGTGACTTAGAGATTTTGGTTTTCAGAAGTGCTTAATTCAATGAAGTAAGCATTTCTGTGAAACCAGCATCAACCGATGATGCATTTGAAGCAAATGAGATTTTGGTCTACTAAAGTGCTTATCTTACTGAAAGAAGCATTTCTGTGAAACCAGCATCAAAAGTTGAGTCATTTTGGTGAAGTTGAGATATTGGTCTGGTAAAGTGCTTATCTCACTGAAATAAGCATTTCAGCGAGACAAGCATCAACAGCTGAGTCATTTGGTGACTTTCAGATTAAAGTGTTCTGAAGTGCTTATCTCACTGAAATAAGCATTTGATTGTAACCAGCATCAAAAGTTGAGTCATTTGTTGAAGATGAGTTTTTGATCGTCTTAGTGCTTATCATACTGAAATAAGCATATGTGTGAAACGAGCATCAAACGATGAGTCATTTTGGTGAAGTTGTGATCTAGGTCTTCGAAAGTCCTTATCTCACTGAAATAAGCATATCAGCGAGACAAACATCAAAAGCTCAGTCATTTCGTGATTTATAGATTCTGGTCTTCAGAAGTGCTTAACTCAATGAAATAAGCATTTCTGTGAAACCAGCATCAACAGATGATACATTTGAAGCAATTGAGATTTTGCTCTCCTAAAGTGCTTGTCTTTCTGAAAAAAGCATTTCAGCGAGACAAGCATCAAAAGCTGAGTCATTTTGTGAATTTCAGATTTTGGTGTTCTGAAGTGCTTATCTCACTGAAATAAGCATTTGATTGTAACCAGCTTCAAAAGTTGAGTCAATTGTTGAAGTTGAGTTTTTGATCGTCTGCAGTGCTTATCTCACTGAAATAAGCATTTCAGCGACACCAGCTTCAAGAGCTGAGTAATTTGGTGACTTTCAGATGTTGGTGTTCTGAAGTGCTTATCTCACTGAAATAAGCATTTGATTGTAATCATCTTCAAAAGTTGAGTTAATTGTTGATGTTGAGTTTTTGATCATCTGCAGTGCTTGTCTCACTGAAATAAGCATTTCAGCGACACCAGCTTCAAAAGCTGAGTCATTTGGTGACTTTCAGATGTTGGTGTTCTGAAGTGCTTGTCTCACTGAAATAAGCATTTCTGTGAATCCAGCATCAACAGGAGATTCATTTGTTGAAGTTGTGATTTTTCTGCCTACATACGTGCTGATAAAACAGATTTAAGCTTTTCGGTGAAACCAGCATGAAATGTTGAGAAATTTGGTGAATGTTAAGATTTTGGTCTTCTGAAGTGCTTATCTTACTGAAATAAACATATCTGTGAAACGAGCATCAAAATTTGAGACATTTTGGTGAGGTTGAGATATTGGTCTTCTAAAGTGCTTATCTCACTGAAATAAGCATATCAGCGACACCAGCATCAAAAGTTGTGTCATTTGGTTAATCTGATATTTTGTTGTTCTGAAGTGCTGATCTCAGTGAAATAAGCATTTGATTGTAACGAGAATCAAAAGTTGAGACATTTCTTGAAGTTGAGTTTTTGATCGTCTGCAGTCCTTATCTCACTGAAATAAGCATTTCATCGAGACCAGCATCAAAAGCTGAGTCATTTGGTGACTTAGAGATTTTGGTCTTCTAAAGTGCTTAACTGAATGTAATAAGCATTTCTGTCAAACCAGCATCAACAGATGATTCTTTTGAAACAACTGAGATTTTGGTCTTCTAAAGTGCTTATCTCACCGAAACAAGCTTCTCTGTGAAACCTGCATCAACAGGTGATTCATTCGATGAATTAGCGATTTCTGTCTTCTGAATGGCTTATCTCACTGAAACAAGCATTTCTGTGAAACCAGCATCAAAAGTTGAGTCATTTTGGTGAAGTTGAGATATTTGTCTGCTAAAGTGCTTATCTCACTGAAATAAGCATATCAGCGAGACAAGCATCAAAAGCTGAGTCATTTGGTGTCTTAGAGATTTTAGTCTTCAGAACTGCTTAACTCAATGAAGTAAGCAAATCTGTGAAACCAGCATCAACAGATGATGCATTTGAAGCAATTGAGATTTTGGTGTTCTGAAGTGCTTATCTCACTGAAATAAGCATATGTGTGAAACGAGCAACAAGCGTTGAGTCATTTTGGTGAAGTTTAAATATAGGTCTTTGAAAGTGCTTATCTCACTGAAATAAGCATATCAGAGAGACAAGCATCAAAAGCTGTGTCATTTGGTGATTTAGAGATTTGGGTCTTCAGAAGTGCTTAACTCAATGAAATAAGCATTTCTGTGAAACCAGCATCAACAGATGATGCATTTGAAACAATTGAGATTTTGGTCTGCTAAAGTGCCTATCTCACTGAAATAAGCATATCAGCGAGACAAGCATCAAAAGCTGAGTCATTTGGTGACTCGGAGATTTTGGTCTTCAGAAGTGCTTATCTCAATGAAGTAAGCATTTCTGTGAAACCAGCATCAACAGATGATGCATTTGAAGCAATTGAGATTTTGGTCGACTAAAGTGCTTATCGTACTGAAAGAAGCATTTCTGTGAAACCAGCATCAAAAGTTGAGTCATTTTGGTGAAGTTGAGATATTGGTCTGCTAAAGTGCTTATCTCACTGAAATAAGCATATCAGCGAGACAAGCATCAAAAGCTGAGTCATTTGGTGACTTTCAGATTAAAGTGTTCTGAAGTGCTTATCTGACTGAAATAAGCATTTGATTGTAACCAGCATCAAAAGTTGAGTCATTTGTTCAAGTTGAGTTTTGATCGTCTGCATTATATCACTGAAATAAGCTTTTCAGCGAGACCAGCTTCAAAAACTGAGTCATTTCGTGACTTTCTGATGTTGGTGTTCTGAAGTGCTTATCTCACTGAAAAAAGCATTTCTGTGAAACCAGCATGGAATGTTGAGAAATTTGGTGAATGTTAAGATCTTGGTCTTCTGAAGTGCTTGTCTTACTGAAATAAACATATCTGTGAAACGAGCATCAAAATTTGAGACATTTTGGTGAAGTTGAGATATTGGTCTTCTAAAGTGCTTATCTCACTGAAATAAGCATTTCAGCGACACCAGCATCAAAAACTGAATCATTTGGTGACTTTCAGATTTAAGTGTTCTGAAGTGCTTATCTCACTGAAATAAGCATTTGATTGTAACCAGCATGAAAAGTTGAGTCATTTGTTGAAGATGAGTTTTTGATCGTCTGAAGTGCTTATCATACTGAAATAAGCATATGTGTGAAACGAGCATCAAACGATGAGTCATTTTGGTGAAGTTGTGATCTAGGTCTTCGAAAGTGCTTATCTCACTGAAATAAGCAATATCAGAGAGACAAGCATCAAAAACTGTGTCATTTGGTGACTTAGAGATTTTGGTGTTCTGAAGTGCTTAACTCAATGAAGTAAGCATTTCTGTGAAACCAGCATCAACAGCTCATGCATTTGCAGCAATTGAGATTTTGGTCTACTAAAGTGCTTATCTTACTGAAAGAAGCATTTCTGTGAAACCAGCATCAAAAGTTGAGTCATTTTGGTGAAGTTGAGATATTGGTTTGCTAAAGTGCTTATCTCATGAAATAAGCATATCAGCGAGACAAGCATCAACAGCTGAGTCATTTGGTGACTTTCAGATTTAAGTGTTCTGAAGTGCTTATCTGACTGAAATAAGCATTTGATTGTAACCAGCATCAAAAGTTGAGTCATTTGTTCAAGTTGAGTTTTGATCGTCTGCATTATATCACTGAAATAAGCTTTTCAGCGAGACCAGCTTCAAAAACTGAGTCATTTCGTGACTTTCTGATGTTGGTGTTCTGAAGTGCTTATCTCACTGAAAAAAGCATTTCTGTGAAACCAGCATGGAATGTTGAGAAATTTGGTGAATGTTAAGATCTTGGTCTTCTGAAGTGCTTGTCTTACTGAAATAAACATATCTGTGAAACGAGCATCAAAATTTGAGACATTTTGGTGAAGTTGAGATATTGGTCTTCTAAAGTGCTTATCTCACTGAAATAAGCATTTCAGCGACACCAGCATCAAAAACTGAATCATTTGGTGACTTTCAGATTTAAGTGTTCTGAAGTGCTTATCTCACTGAAATAAGCATTTGATTGTAACCAGCATGAAAAGTTGAGTCATTTGTTGAAGATGAGTTTTTGATCGTCTGAAGTGCTTATCATACTGAAATAAGCATATGTGTGAAACGAGCATCAAACGATGAGTCATTTTGGTGAAGTTGTGATCTAGGTCTTCGAAAGTGCTTATCTCACTGAAATAAGCAATATCAGAGAGACAAGCATCAAAAACTGTGTCATTTGGTGACTTAGAGATTTTGGTGTTCTGAAGTGCTTAACTCAATGAAGTAAGCATTTCTGTGAAACCAGCATCAACAGCTCATGCATTTGCAGCAATTGAGATTTTGGTCTACTAAAGTGCTTATCTTACTGAAAGAAGCATTTCTGTGAAAGCAGCATCAAAAGTTGAGTCATTTTGGTGAAGTTGAGATATTGGTTTGCTAAAGTGCTTATCTCATGAAATAAGCATATCAGCGAGACAAGCATCAACAGCTGAGTCATTTGGTGACTTTCAGATTTAAGTGTTCTGAAGTGCTTATCTCACTGAAATAAGCATTTGATTGTAACCAGCATCAAAAGTTGAGTCATTTGTTCAAGTTGAGTTTTTGATCGTCTGCATTATATCACTGAAATATGCATTTCAGCGAGACCAGCTTCAAAAACTGAGTCATTTGGTGACTTTCAGATGTTGGTGTTCAGAAGTGATTATCTCACTGAAAAAAGCATTTCATTGAAACCAGCATGGAATGTTGAGTAAATTGGTGAATGTTAAGATTTTGGTCTTCTGAAGTGCTTATCTTACTGAAATAAACATATCTGTGAAACGAGCATCAAAATTTGAGACATTTTCGTGAGGTTGAGATATTGGTCTTCTAAAGTGCTTATCTCACTGAAATAAGCATATCAGCGACACCAGCATCAAAAGCTGTGTCATTTGGTTAATCTGATATTTTGTTGTTCTGAAGTGCTGATCTCAGTGAAATAAGCATTTGATTGTAACGAGAATCAAAAGTTGAGACATTTCTTGAAGTTGAGTTTTTGATCGTCTGCAGTCCTTATCTCACTGAAATAAGCATTTCATCGAGACCAGCATCAAAAGCTGAGTCATTTGGTAACTGAGAGATTTTGGTCTTCAGATGTGCTTAACTGAATGTAATAAGCATTTCTGTCAAACCAGCATCAACAGATGATTCATTTGAAACAACTGAGATTTTGGTCTTCTAAAGTGCTCATCTCACCGAAACAAGCTTCTCTGTGAAACCTGCATCAACAGGTGATTCATTTGATGAATTAGCGATTTCTGTCTTCTGAACGGCTTATCTCACTGAAACAAGCATTTCTGTGAAACCAGCATCTAAAGTTGAGTCATTTTGGTGAAGTTGAGATATTTGTCTGCTAAAGTGCTTATCTCACTGAAATAAGCATATCAGCGAGACAAGCATTCAAAAGCTGAGTCATTTGGTCTCTTAGAGATTTTGGTCTTCAGAACTGCTTAACTCAATGAATTAAGCAAATCTGTGATACCAACATCAACAGATGATGCATTTGAAGCAATTGAGATTTTGGTGTTCTGAAGTGCTTATCTCACTGAAATAAGCATATGTGTGAAACAAGCATCAAGCGTTGAGTCATTTTGGTGAAGTTTAAATATAGGTCTTTGAAAGCGCTTATCTCACTGAAATAAGCATATCAGAAAGACAAGCATCAAAAGCTGTGTCATTTGGTGATTTCGAGATTTTTGTCTTCAGAAGTGCTTAACTCAATGAAATAAGCATTTCTGTGTAACCAGCATCAACAGATGATGCATTTGAAACAATTGAGATTTTGGTCTGCTAAAGTGCTTATCTCATTGAAATAAGCATATCAGAGAGACAAGCATCAAAAGCTGTGTCATTTGGTGATTTAGAGATTTTGGTCTTCAGACGTGCTTAACTCATTGAAATAAGCATTTCTGTGAAACCAGCATCAACAGATGATGCATTTGAAGCAATTGAGATTTTGGTCTACGAAAGTGCTTATCTTAGTGACGTAAGCATTTCTGTGAAACCAGCATCAAAAGTTGAGTCATTTTCGTGAAGTTGAGATATTGGTCTGCTAAAGTGCTTATCTCACTGAAATAAGCATTTCAGCGAGACAGGCATCAAAAACTGAATCATTTGGTGACTTTCAGATTTGAGTGTTCTGAAGTGCTTATCTCACTGAAATAAGCATTTGATTGTAACCAGCATGAAAAGTTGAGTCATTTGGTGAAGTTGTGATCTAGGTCTTCGAAAGTGCTTATCTCACTGAAATAAGCAATATCAGTGAGACAAGCATCAAAAGCTGAGTCATTTGGTGACTTCGAGATTTTGGTGTCCTGAAGTGCTTTACTCAATGAAGTAAGCATTTCTGTGAAACACGCATCAACAGCTCATGCATTTGCAACAATTGAGATTTTGGTTCTGCTAAAGTGCTTATCTCACTGAAATAAGCATATCAGCGAGACAAGCATCAAAAGCTGAGTCATTTGGTGTCTTAGAGATTTTAGTCTTCAGAACTGCTTAACTCAATGAAGTAAGCAAATCTGTGAAACCAGCATCAACAGATGATGCATTTGAAGCAATTGAGATTTTGGTGTTCTGAAGTGCTTATCTCACTGAAATAAGCATATGTGTGAAACGAGCATCAAGCGTTGAGTCATTTTGGTGAAGTTTAAATATAGGTCTTTGAAAGTGCTTATCTCACTGAAATAAGCATATCAGAGAGACAAGCATCAAAAGCTGTGTCATTTGGTGATTTAGAGATTTGGGTCTTCAGAAGTGCTGAACTCAATGAAA
The DNA here is from genome assembly GCF_030684315.1 of Stegostoma tigrinum. Taxonomy (NCBI): domain Eukaryota; kingdom Metazoa; phylum Chordata; class Chondrichthyes; order Orectolobiformes; family Stegostomatidae; genus Stegostoma; species Stegostoma tigrinum. Next base: position 809,619 of record NW_026728050.1, read on the forward strand.
TAAGCATTTCTGTGAAACCAGCATCAACAGATGATGCATTTGAAACAATTGAGATTTTGGTCTGCTAAAGTGCCTATCTCACTGAAATAAGCATATCAGCGAGACAAGCATCAAAAGCTGAGTCATTTGGTGACTCGGAGATTTTGGTCTTCAGAAGTGCTTATCTCAATGAAGTAAGCATTTCAGTGAAACCAGCATCAACAGATCATGCATTTGAAGCAATTGAGATTTTGGTCTACTAAAGTGCTTATCGTACTGAAAGAAGCATTTCTGTGAAACCAGCATCAAAAGTTGAGTCATTTTGGTGAAGTTGAGATATTGGTCTGCTAAAGTGCTAATCTCACTGAAATAAGCATATCAGCGAGACAAGCATCAAAAGCTGAGTCATTTGGTGACTTTCAGATTAAAGTGTTCTGAAGTGCTTATCTGACTGAAATAAGCATTTGATTGTAACCAGCATCAAAAGTTGAGTCATTTGTTCAAGTTGAGTTTTGATCGACTGCATTATATCACTGAAATAAGCTTTTCAGCGAGACCAGCTTCAAAAACTGAGTCATTTCGTGACTTTCTGATGTTGGTGTTCTGAAGTGCTTATCTCACTGAAAAAAGCATTTCTGTGAAACCAGCATGGAATGTTGAGTAATTTGGTGAATGTTAAGATCTTGGTCTTCTGAAGTGCTTGTCTTACTGAAATAAACATATCTGTGAAACGAGCATCAAAATTTGAGACATTTTGGTGAGGTTGAGATATTGGTCTTCTAAAGTGCTTATCTCACTGAAATAAGCATTTCATCGACACCAGCATCAAAAACTGAATCATTTGGTAACTTTCAGATTTAAGTGTTCTGAAGTGCTTATCTCACTGAAATAAGCATTTGATTGTAACCAGCATGAAAAGTTGAGTCATTTGTTGAAGATGAGTTTTTGATCGTCTGAAGTGCTTATAATACTGAAATAAGCATATGTGTGAAACGAGCATCAAACGATGAGTCATTTTGGTGAAGTTGTGATCTAGGTCTTCGAAAGTGCTTATCTCACTGAAATAAGCAATATCAGAGAGACAAGCATCAAAAACTGTGTCATTTGGTGACTTAGAGATTTTGGTGTTCTGAAGTGCTTAACTCAATGAAGTAAGCATTTCTGTGAAACCAGCCTCAACAGCTCATGCATTTGCAGCAATTGAGATTTTGGTCTACTAAAGTGCTTATCTTACTGAAAGAAGCATTTCTGTGAAACCAGCATCAAAAGTTGAGTCATTTTGGTGAAGTTGAGATATTGGTTTGCTAAAGTGCTTATCTCATGAAATAAGCATATCAGCGAGACAAGCATCAACAGCTGTGTCATTTGGTGACTTTCAGATTTAAGTGTTCTGAAGTGCTTATCTCACTGAAATAAGCATTTGATTGTAACCAGCATCAAAAGTTGAGTCATTTGTTCAAGTTGAGTTTTTGATCGTCTGCATTATATCACTGAAATATGCATTTCAGCGAGACCAGCTTCAAAAACTGAGTCATTTGGTGACTTTCAGATGTTGGTGTTCTGAAGTGATTATCTCACTGAAAAAAGCATTTCATTGAAACCAGCATGGAATGTTGAGTAAATTGGTGAATGTTAAGATTTTGGTCTTCTGAAGTGCTTATCTTACTGAAATAAACATATCTGTGAAACGAGCATCAAAATTTGAGACATTTTCGTGAGGTTGAGATATTGGTCTTCTAAAGTGCTTATCTCACTGAAATAAGCATATCAGCGACACCAGCATCAAAAGCTGTGTCATTTGGTTAATCTGATATTTTGTTGTTCTGAAGTGCTGATCTCAGGGAAATAAGCATTTGATTGTAACGAGAATCAAAAGTTGAGACATTTCTTGAAGTTGAGTTTTTGATCGTCTGCAGTCCTTATCTCACTGAAATAAGCATTTCATCGAGACCAGCATCAAAAGCTGAGTCATTTGGTAACTGAGAGATTTTGGTCTTCAGATGTGCTTAACTGAATGTAATAAGCATTTCTGTCAAACCAGCATCAACAGATGATTCATTTGAAACAACTGAGATTTTGGTCTTCTAAAGTGCTTATCTCACCGAAACAAGCTTCTCTGTGAAACCTGCATCAACAGGTGATTCATTCGATGAATTAGCGATTTCTGTCTTCTGAAGGGCTTATCTCACTGAAATAAGCATTTCTGTGAAACCAGCATATAAAGCTGAGTCATTTGGTGAATTTGAGACTTTGGTGATCTGAAGTGCTTATCTCACTGAAATAAGCATTTTATTGCAACCAGCATGAAAAGTTGAGTCATTTGTTGAAGATGAGTTTTTGATCGTCTGAAGTGCTTATCTTACTGAAATAAGCATATGTGTGAAACGAGCATCAAGCGTTGAGTCATTTTGGTGAAGTTGAGATATTGGTCTGCTAAAGTGCTTATCTCACTGAAATAAGCATATCCGCGAGACAAGCATCAAAAGCTGTGTCATTTGGTGACTTTCAGATTGAAGTGTTCTGAAATGCTTATCTCACTGAAATAAGCATTTGATTGTAACCAGCATCAAAAGTTGAGTCATTTGTTCAAGTTGAGTTTTGATCGTCTGCATTATATCACTGAAGTAAGCTTTTCAGCGAGACCAGCTTCAAAAACTGAGTCATTTCGTGACTTTCTGATGTTGGTGTTCTGAAGTGCTTATCTCACTGAAAAAAGCATTTCTGTGAAACCAGCATGGAATGTTGAGTAATTTGGTGAATGTTAAGATCTTGGTCTTCTGAAGTGCTTGTCTTACTGAAATAAACATATCTGTGAAACGAGCATCAAAATTTGAGACATTTTGGTGAAGTTGAGATATTGGTCTTCTAAAGTGCTTATCTCACTGAAATAAGCATTTCAGCGACACCAGCATCAAAAGCTCTGTCATTTGGCTAATCTGACATTTTGTTGTTCTGAAGCGCTGATCTCACTGAAATAAGCATTTGAATGTAACGAGAATCGAAAGTTGAGACATTTCTTGAAGTTGTGTTTTTGATCGTCTGCAGTGCTTATCTCACTGAAATAAGCATTTCAGCGAGACCAGCATCAAAAGCTGAGTCATTTGGTGACTTAGAGATTTTGGTCTTCTAAAGTGCTTAACTCAATGTAATAAGCATTTCTGTCAAACCAGCAACAACAGATGATTCATTTCAAACAACTGAGATTTTGGTCTTCTAAAGTGCTTATCTCACCGAAACAAGCTTTTCTGTGAAACCTGTATCAACAGGTGATTCATTCGATGAATTAGCGATTTCTGTCTTCTGAAGGGCTTATCTCACTGAAATAAGCATTTCTGTGAAACCAGCATCAAAAGCTGAGTCATTTGGTGAATTTGAGACTTTGGTGATCTGAAGTGCTTATCTCACTGAAATAAGCATTTTATTGCAACCAGCATGAAAAGTTGAGTCATTTGTTGAAGATGAGTTTTTGATCGTCTGAAGTGCTTATCTTACTGAAATAAGCATATGTGTGAAACGAGCATCAAGCGTTGAGTCATTTTGGTGAAGTTGAGATATTGGTCTGCTAAAGTGCTTGTCTCACTGAAATAAGCATATCCGCGAGACAAGCATCAAAAGCTGAGTCATTTGGTGACTTAGAGATTTTGGTTTTCAGAAGTGCTTAATTCAATGAAGTAAGCATTTCTGTGAAACCAGCATCAACCGATGATGCATTTGAAGCAAATGAGATTTTGGTCTACTAAAGTGCTTATCTTACTGAAAGAAGCATTTCTGTGAAACCAGCATCAAAAGTTGAGTCATTTTGGTGAAGTTGAGATATTGGTCTGGTAAAGTGCTTATCTCACTGAAATAAGCATTTCAGCGAGACAAGCATCAACAGCTGAGTCATTTGGTGACTTTCAGATTAAAGTGTTCTGAAGTGCTTATCTCACTGAAATAAGCATTTGATTGTAACCAGCATCAAAAGTTGAGTCATTTGTTGAAGATGAGTTTTTGATCGTCTTAGTGCTTATCATACTGAAATAAGCATATGTGTGAAACGAGCATCAAACGATGAGTCATTTTGGTGAAGTTGTGATCTAGGTCTTCGAAAGTCCTTATCTCACTGAAATAAGCATATCAGCGAGACAAACATCAAAAGCTCAGTCATTTCGTGATTTATAGATTCTGGTCTTCAGAAGTGCTTAACTCAATGAAATAAGCATTTCTGTGAAACCAGCATCAACAGATGATACATTTGAAGCAATTGAGATTTTGCTCTCCTAAAGTGCTTGTCTTTCTGAAAAAAGCATATCAGCGAGACAAGCATCAAAAGCTGAGTCATTTTGTGAATTTCAGATTTTGGTGTTCTGAAGTGCTTATCTCACTGAAATAAGCATTTGATTGTAACCAGCTTCAAAAGTTGAGTCAATTGTTGAAGTTGAGTTTTTGATCGTCTGCAGTGCTTATCTCACTGAAATAAGCATTTCAGCGACACCAGCTTCAAGAGCTGAGTAATTTGGTGACTTTCAGATGTTGGTGTTCTGAAGTGCTTATCTCACTGAAATAAGCATTTGATTGTAATCATCTTCAAAAGTTGAGTTAATTGTTGATGTTGAGTTTTTGATCATCTGCAGTGCTTGTCTCACTGAAATAAGCATTTCAGCGACACCAGCTTCAAAAGCTGAGTCATTTGGTGACTTTCAGATGTTGGTGTTCTGAAGTGCTTGTCTCACTGAAATAAGCATTTCTGTGAATCCAGCATCAACAGGAGATTCATTTGTTGAAGTTGTGATTTTTCTGCCTACATACGTGCTGATAAAACAGATTTAAGCTTTTCGGTGAAACCAGCATGAAATGTTGAGAAATTTGGTGAATGTTAAGATTTTGGTCTTCTGAAGTGCTTATCTTACTGAAATAAACATATCTGTGAAACGAGCATCAAAATTTGAGACATTTTGGTGAGGTTGAGATATTGGTCTTCTAAAGTGCTTATCTCACTGAAATAAGCATATCAGCGACACCAGCATCAAAAGTTGTGTCATTTGGTTAATCTGATATTTTGTTGTTCTGAAGTGCTGATCTCAGTGAAATAAGCATTTGATTGTAACGAGAATCAAAAGTTGAGACATTTCTTGAAGTTGAGTTTTTGATCGTCTGCAGTCCTTATCTCACTGAAATAAGCATTTCATCGAGACCAGCATCAAAAGCTGAGTCATTTGGTGACTTAGAGATTTTGGTCTTCTAAAGTGCTTAACTGAATGTAATAAGCATTTCTGTCAAACCAGCATCAACAGATGATTCTTTTGAAACAACTGAGATTTTGGTCTTCTAAAGTGCTTATCTCACCGAAACAAGCTTCTCTGTGAAACCTGCATCAACAGGTGATTCATTCGATGAATTAGCGATTTCTGTCTTCTGAATGGCTTATCTCACTGAAACAAGCATTTCTGTGAAACCAGCATCAAAAGTTGAGTCATTTTGGTGAAGTTGAGATATTTGTCTGCTAAAGTGCTTATCTCACTGAAATAAGCATATCAGCGAGACAAGCATCAAAAGCTGAGTCATTTGGTGTCTTAGAGATTTTAGTCTTCAGAACTGCTTAACTCAATGAAGTAAGCAAATCTGTGAAACCAGCATCAACAGATGATGCATTTGAAGCAATTGAGATTTTGGTGTTCTGAAGTGCTTATCTCACTGAAATAAGCATATGTGTGAAACGAGCAACAAGCGTTGAGTCATTTTGGTGAAGTTTAAATATAGGTCTTTGAAAGTGCTTATCTCACTGAAATAAGCATATCAGAGAGACAAGCATCAAAAGCTGTGTCATTTGGTGATTTAGAGATTTGGGTCTTCAGAAGTGCTTAACTCAATGAAATAAGCATTTCTGTGAAACCAGCATCAACAGATGATGCATTTGAAACAATTGAGATTTTGGTCTGCTAAAGTGCCTATCTCACTGAAATAAGCATATCAGCGAGACAAGCATCAAAAGCTGAGTCATTTGGTGACTCGGAGATTTTGGTCTTCAGAAGTGCTTATCTCAATGAAGTAAGCATTTCTGTGAAACCAGCATCAACAGATGATGCATTTGAAGCAATTGAGATTTTGGTCGACTAAAGTGCTTATCGTACTGAAAGAAGCATTTCTGTGAAACCAGCATCAAAAGTTGAGTCATTTTGGTGAAGTTGAGATATTGGTCTGCTAAAGTGCTTATCTCACTGAAATAAGCATATCAGCGAGACAAGCATCAAAAGCTGAGTCATTTGGTGACTTTCAGATTAAAGTGTTCTGAAGTGCTTATCTGACTGAAATAAGCATTTGATTGTAACCAGCATCAAAAGTTGAGTCATTTGTTCAAGTTGAGTTTTGATCGTCTGCATTATATCACTGAAATAAGCTTTTCAGCGAGACCAGCTTCAAAAACTGAGTCATTTCGTGACTTTCTGATGTTGGTGTTCTGAAGTGCTTATCTCACTGAAAAAAGCATTTCTGTGAAACCAGCATGGAATGTTGAGAAATTTGGTGAATGTTAAGATCTTGGTCTTCTGAAGTGCTTGTCTTACTGAAATAAACATATCTGTGAAACGAGCATCAAAATTTGAGACATTTTGGTGAAGTTGAGATATTGGTCTTCTAAAGTGCTTATCTCACTGAAATAAGCATTTCAGCGACACCAGCATCAAAAACTGAATCATTTGGTGACTTTCAGATTTAAGTGTTCTGAAGTGCTTATCTCACTGAAATAAGCATTTGATTGTAACCAGCATGAAAAGTTGAGTCATTTGTTGAAGATGAGTTTTTGATCGTCTGAAGTGCTTATCATACTGAAATAAGCATATGTGTGAAACGAGCATCAAACGATGAGTCATTTTGGTGAAGTTGTGATCTAGGTCTTCGAAAGTGCTTATCTCACTGAAATAAGCAATATCAGAGAGACAAGCATCAAAAACTGTGTCATTTGGTGACTTAGAGATTTTGGTGTTCTGAAGTGCTTAACTCAATGAAGTAAGCATTTCTGTGAAACCAGCATCAACAGCTCATGCATTTGCAGCAATTGAGATTTTGGTCTACTAAAGTGCTTATCTTACTGAAAGAAGCATTTCTGTGAAACCAGCATCAAAAGTTGAGTCATTTTGGTGAAGTTGAGATATTGGTTTGCTAAAGTGCTTATCTCATGAAATAAGCATATCAGCGAGACAAGCATCAACAGCTGAGTCATTTGGTGACTTTCAGATTTAAGTGTTCTGAAGTGCTTATCTCACTGAAATAAGCATTTGATTGTAACCAGCATCAAAAGTTGAGTCATTTGTTCAAGTTGAGTTTTGATCGTCTGCATTATATCACTGAAATAAGCTTTTCAGCGAGACCAGCTTCAAAAACTGAGTCATTTCGTGACTTTCTGATGTTGGTGTTCTGAAGTGCTTATCTCACTGAAAAAAGCATTTCTGTGAAACCAGCATGGAATGTTGAGAAATTTGGTGAATGTTAAGATCTTGGTCTTCTGAAGTGCTTGTCTTACTGAAATAAACATATCTGTGAAACGAGCATCAAAATTTGAGACATTTTGGTGAAGTTGAGATATTGGTCTTCTAAAGTGCTTATCTCACTGAAATAAGCATTTCAGCGACACCAGCATCAAAAACTGAATCATTTGGTGACTTTCAGATTTAAGTGTTCTGAAGTGCTTATCTCACTGAAATAAGCATTTGATTGTAACCAGCATGAAAAGTTGAGTCATTTGTTGAAGATGAGTTTTTGATCGTCTGAAGTGCTTATCATACTGAAATAAGCATATGTGTGAAACGAGCATCAAACGATGAGTCATTTTGGTGAAGTTGTGATCTAGGTCTTCGAAAGTGCTTATCTCACTGAAATAAGCAATATCAGAGAGACAAGCATCAAAAACTGTGTCATTTGGTGACTTAGAGATTTTGGTGTTCTGAAGTGCTTAACTCAATGAAGTAAGCATTTCTGTGAAACCAGCATCAACAGCTCATGCATTTGCAGCAATTGAGATTTTGGTCTACTAAAGTGCTTATCTTACTGAAAGAAGCATTTCTGTGAAAGCAGCATCAAAAGTTGAGTCATTTTGGTGAAGTTGAGATATTGGTTTGCTAAAGTGCTTATCTCATGAAATAAGCATATCAGCGAGACAAGCATCAACAGCTGAGTCATTTGGTGACTTTCAGATTTAAGTGTTCTGAAGTGCTTATCTCACTGAAATAAGCATTTGATTGTAACCAGCATCAAAAGTTGAGTCATTTGTTCAAGTTGAGTTTTTGATCGTCTGCATTATATCACTGAAATATGCATTTCAGCGAGACCAGCTTCAAAAACTGAGTCATTTGGTGACTTTCAGATGTTGGTGTTCTGAAGTGATTATCTCACTGAAAAAAGCATTTCATTGAAACCAGCATGGAATGTTGAGTAAATTGGTGAATGTTAAGATTTTGGTCTTCTGAAGTGCTTATCTTACTGAAATAAACATATCTGTGAAACGAGCATCAAAATTTGAGACATTTTCGTGAGGTTGAGATATTGGTCTTCTAAAGTGCTTATCTCACTGAAATAAGCATATCAGCGACACCAGCATCAAAAGCTGTGTCATTTGGTTAATCTGATATTTTGTTGTTCTGAAGTGCTGATCTCAGTGAAATAAGCATTTGATTGTAACGAGAATCAAAAGTTGAGACATTTCTTGAAGTTGAGTTTTTGATCGTCTGCAGTCCTTATCTCACTGAAATAAGCATTTCATCGAGACCAGCATCAAAAGCTGAGTCATTTGGTAACTGAGAGATTTTGGTCTTCAGATGTGCTTAACTGAATGTAATAAGCATTTCTGTCAAACCAGCATCAACAGATGATTCATTTGAAACAACTGAGATTTTGGTCTTCTAAAGTGCTCATCTCACCGAAACAAGCTTCTCTGTGAAACCTGCATCAACAGGTGATTCATTTGATGAATTAGCGATTTCTGTCTTCTGAACGGCTTATCTCACTGAAACAAGCATTTCTGTGAAACCAGCATCTAAAGTTGAGTCATTTTGGTGAAGTTGAGATATTTGTCTGCTAAAGTGCTTATCTCACTGAAATAAGCATATCAGCGAGACAAGCATTCAAAAGCTGAGTCATTTGGTCTCTTAGAGATTTTGGTCTTCAGAACTGCTTAACTCAATGAATTAAGCAAATCTGTGATACCAACATCAACAGATGATGCATTTGAAGCAATTGAGATTTTGGTGTTCTGAAGTGCTTATCTCACTGAAATAAGCATATGTGTGAAACAAGCATCAAGCGTTGAGTCATTTTGGTGAAGTTTAAATATAGGTCTTTGAAAGCGCTTATCTCACTGAAATAAGCATATCAGAAAGACAAGCATCAAAAGCTGTGTCATTTGGTGATTTCGAGATTTTTGTCTTCAGAAGTGCTTAACTCAATGAAATAAGCATTTCTGTGTAACCAGCATCAACAGATGATGCATTTGAAACAATTGAGATTTTGGTCTGCTAAAGTGCTTATCTCATTGAAATAAGCATATCAGAGAGACAAGCATCAAAAGCTGTGTCATTTGGTGATTTAGAGATTTTGGTCTTCAGACGTGCTTAACTCATTGAAATAAGCATTTCTGTGAAACCAGCATCAACAGATGATGCATTTGAAGCAATTGAGATTTTGGTCTACGAAAGTGCTTATCTTAGTGACGTAAGCATTTCTGTGAAACCAGCATCAAAAGTTGAGTCATTTTCGTGAAGTTGAGATATTGGTCTGCTAAAGTGCTTATCTCACTGAAATAAGCATTTCAGCGAGACAGGCATCAAAAACTGAATCATTTGGTGACTTTCAGATTTGAGTGTTCTGAAGTGCTTATCTCACTGAAATAAGCATTTGATTGTAACCAGCATGAAAAGTTGAGTCATTTGGTGAAGTTGTGATCTAGGTCTTCGAAAGTGCTTATCTCACTGAAATAAGCAATATCAGTGAGACAAGCATCAAAAGCTGAGTCATTTGGTGACTTCGAGATTTTGGTGTCCTGAAGTGCTTTACTCAATGAAGTAAGCATTTCTGTGAAACACGCATCAACAGCTCATGCATTTGCAACAATTGAGATTTTGGTTCTGCTAAAGTGCTTATCTCACTGAAATAAGCATATCAGCGAGACAAGCATCAAAAGCTGAGTCATTTGGTGTCTTAGAGATTTTAGTCTTCAGAACTGCTTAACTCAATGAAGTAAGCAAATCTGTGAAACCAGCATCAACAGATGATGCATTTGAAGCAATTGAGATTTTGGTGTTCTGAAGTGCTTATCTCACTGAAATAAGCATATGTGTGAAACGAGCATCAAGCGTTGAGTCATTTTGGTGAAGTTTAAATATAGGTCTTTGAAAGTGCTTATCTCACTGAAATAAGCATATCAGAGAGACAAGCATCAAAAGCTGTGTCATTTGGTGATTTAGAGATTTGGGTCTTCAGAAGTGCTGAACTCAATGAAATAAGCATTTCTGTGAAACCAGCATCAACAGATGATGCATTTGAAACAATTGAGATTTTGGTCTGCTAAAGTGCCTATCTCACTGAAATAAGCATATCAGCGAGACAAGCATCAAAAGCTGAGTCATTTGGTGACTCGGAGATTTTGGTCTTCAGAAGTGCTTATCTCAATGAAGTAAGCATTTCAGTGAAACCAGCATCAACAGATCATGCATTTGAAGCAATTGAGATTTTGGTCTACTAAAGTGCTTATCGTACTGAAAGAAGCATTTCTGTGAAACCAGCATCAAAAGTTGAGTCATTTTGGTGAAGTTGAGATATTGGTCTGCTAAAGTGCTAATCTCACTGAAATAAGCATATCAGCGAGACAAGCATCAAAAGCTGAGTCATTTGGTGACTTTCAGATTAAAGTGTTCTGAAGTGCTTATCTGACTGAAATAAGCATTTGATTGTAACCAGCATCAAAAGTTGAGTCATTTGTTCAAGTTGAGTTTTGATCGACTGCATTATATCACTGAAATAATCTTTTCAGCGAGACCAGCTTCAAAAACTGAGTCATTTCGTGACTTTCTGATGTTGGTGTTCTGAAGTGCTTATCTCACTGAAAAAAGCATTTCTGTGAAACCAGCATGGAATGTTGAGTAATTTGGTGAATGTTAAGATCTTGGTCTTCTGAAGTGCTTGTCTTACTGAAATAAACATATCTGTGAAACGAGCATCAAAATTTGAGACATTTTGGTGAGGTTGAGATATTGGTCTTCTAAAGTGCTTATCTCACTGAAATAAGCATTTCATCGACACCAGCATCAAAAACTGAATCATTTGGTAACTTTCAGATTTAAGTGTTCTGAAGTGCTTATCTCACTGAAATAAGCATTTGATTGTAACCAGCATGAAAAGTTGAGTCATTTGTTGAAGATGAGTTTTTGATCGTCTGAAGTGCTTATAATACTGAAATAAGCATATGTGTGAAACGAGCATCAAACGATGAGTCATTTTGGTGAAGTTGTGATCTAGGTCTTCGAAAGTGCTTATCTCACTGAAATAAGCAATATCAGAGAGACAAGCATCAAAAACTGTGTCATTTGGTGACTTAGAGATTTTGGTGTTCTGAAGTGCTTAACTCAATGAAGTAAGCATTTCTGTGAAACCAGCCTCAACAGCTCATGCATTTGCAGCAATTGAGATTTTGGTCTACTAAAGTGCTTATCTTACTGAAAGAAGCATTTCTGTGAAACCAGCATCAAAAGTTGAGTCATTTTGGTGAAGTTGAGATATTGGTTTGCTAAAGTGCTTATCTCATGAAATAAGCATATCAGCGAGACAAGCATCAACAGCTGTGTCATTTGGTGACTTTCAGATTTAAGTGTTCTGAAGTGCTTATCTCACTGAAATAAGCATTTGATTGTAACCAGCATCAAAAGTTGAGTCATTTGTTCAAGTTGAGTTTTTGATCGTCTGCATTATATCACTGAAATATGCATTTCAGCGAGACCAGCTTCAAAAACTGAGTCATTTGGTGACTTTCAGATGTTGGTGTTCTGAAGTGATTATCTCACTGAAAAAAGCATTTCATTGAAACCAGCATGGAATGTTGAGTAAATTGGTGAATGTTAAGATTTTGGTCTTCTGAAGTGCTTATCTTACTGAAATAAACATATCTGTGAAACGAGCATCAAAATTTGAGACATTTTCGTGAGGTTGAGATATTGGTCTTCTAAAGTGCTTATCTCACTGAAATAAGCATATCAGCGACACCAGCATCAAAAGCTGTGTCATTTGGTTAATCTGATATTTTGTTGTTCTGAAGTGCTGATCTCAGGGAAATAAGCATTTGATTGTAACGAGAATCAAAAGTTGAGACATTTCTTGAAGTTGAGTTTTTGATCGTCTGCAGTCCTTATCTCACTGAAATAAGCATTTCATCGAGACCAGCATCAAAAGCTGAGTCATTTGGTAACTGAGAGATTTTGGTCTTCAGATGTGCTTAACTGAATGTAATAAGCATTTCTGTCAAACCAGCATCAACAGATGATTCATTTGAAACAACTGAGATTTTGGTCTTCTAAAGTGCTTATCTCACCGAAACAAGCTTCTCTGTGAAACCTGCATCAACAGGTGATTCATTTGATGAATTAGCGATTTCTGTCTTCTGAACGGCTTATCTCACTGAAACAAGCATTTCTGTGAAACCAGCATCTAAAGTTGAGTCATTTTGGTGAAGTTGAGATATTTGTCTGCTAAAGTGCTTATCTCACTGAAATAAGCATATCAGCGAGACAAGCATTCAAAAGCTGAGTCATTTGGTCTCTTAGAGATTTTGGTCTTCAGAACTGCTTAACTCAATGAATTAAGCAAATCTGTGATACCAACATCAACAGATGATGCATTTGAAGCAATTGAGATTTTGGTGTTCTGAAGTGCTTATCTCACTGAAATAAGCATATGTGTGAAACAAGCATCAAGCGTTGAGTCATTTTGGTGAAGTTTAAATATAGGTCTTTGAAAGCGCTTATCTCACTGAAATAAGCATATCAGAAAGACAAGCATCAAAAGCTGTGTCATTTGGTGATTTCGAGATTTTTGTCTTCAGAAGTGCTTAACTCAATGAAATAAGCATTTCTGTGTAACCAGCATCAACAGATGATGCATTTGAAACAATTGAGATTTTGGTCTGCTAAAGTGCTTATCTCATTGAAATAAGCATATCAGAGAGACAAGCATCAAAAGCTGTGTCATTTGGTGATTTAGAGATTTTGGTCTTCAGACGTGCTTAACTCATTGAAATAAGCATTTCTGTGAAACCAGCATCAACAGATGATGCATTTGAAGCAATTGAGATTTTGGTCTACGAAAGTGCTTATCTTAGTGACGTAAGCATTTCTGTGAAACCAGCATCTAAAGTTGAGTCATTTTCGTGAAGTTGAGATATTGGTCTGCTAAAGTGCTTATCTCACTGAAATAAGCATTTCAGCGAGACAGGCATCAAAAACTGAATCATTTGGTGACTTTCAGATTGAAGTGTTCTGAAGTGCTTATCTCACTGAAATAAGCATTTGATTGTAACCAGCATGAAAAGTTGAGCCATTTGGTGAAGATGAGTTTTTGATCGTCTGAAGTGCTTATCATACTGAAATAAGCATATGTGTGAAACGAGCATCAAACGTTGAGTCATTTTGGTGAAGTTGTGATCTAGGTCTTCGAAAGTGCTTATCTCACTGAAATAAGCAATATCAGTGAGACAAGCATCAAAAGCTGAGTCATTTGGTGACTTCGAGATTTTGGTGTCCTGAAGTGCTTTACTCAATGAAGTAAGCATTTCTGTGAAACCAGCATCAACAGCTCATGCATTTGCAACAATTGAGATTTTGGTTCTGCTAAAGTGCTTATCTCACTGAAATAAGCATATCAGCGGGACAAGCATCAAAAGCTGAGTCATTTGGTGTCTTAGAGATTTTAGTCTTCAGAACTGCTTTACTCAATGAAGTAAGCAAATCTGTGAAACCAGCATCAACAGATGATGCATTTGAAGCAATTGAGATTTTGGTGTTCTGAAGTGCTTATCTCACTGAAATAAGCATATGTGTGAAACGAGCATCAAGCGTTGAGTCATTTTGGTGAAGTTTAAATATAGGTCTTTGAAAGTGCTTATCTCACTGAAATAAGCATATCAGAGAGACAAGCATCAAAAGCTGTGTCATTTGGTGATTTAGAGATTTGGGTCTTCAGAAGTGCTGAACTCAATGAAATAAGCATTTCTGTGAAACCAGCATCAACAGATGATGCATTTGAAACAATTGAGATTTTGGTCTGCTAATGTGCCTATCTCACTGAAATAAGCATATCAGCGAGACAAGCATCAAAAGCTGAGTCATTTGGTGACTCGGAGATTTTGGTCTTCAGAAGTGCTTATCTCAATGAAGTAAGCATTTCAGTGAAACCAGCATCAACAGATCATGCATTTGAAGCAATTGAGATTTTGGTCTACTAAAGTGCTTATCGTACTGAAAGAAGCATTTCTGTGAAACCAGCATCAAAAGTTGAGTCATTTTGGTGAAGTTGAGATATTGGTCTGCTAAAGTGCTAATCTCACTGAAATAAGCATATCAGCGAGACAAGCATCAAAAGCTGAGTCATTTGGTGACTTTCAGATTAAAGTGTTCTGAAGTGCTTATCTGACTGAAATAAGCATTTGATTGTAACCAGCATCAAAAGTTGAGTCATTTGTTCAAGTTGAGTTTTGATCGTCTGCATTATATCACTGAAATAAGCTTTTCAGCGAGACCAGCTTCAAAAACTGAGTCATTTCGTGACTTTCTGATGTTGGTGTTCTGAAGTGCTTATCTCACTGAAAAAAGCATTTCTGTGAAACCAGCATGGAATGTTGAGTAATTTGGTGAATGTTAAGATCTTGGTCTTCTGAAGTGCTTGTCTTACTGAAATAAACATATCTGTGAAACGAGCATCAAAATTTGAGACATTTTGGTGAGGTTGAGATATTGGTCTTCTAAAGTGCTTATCTCACTGAAATAAGCATTTCAGCGACACCAGCATCAAAAACTGAATCATTTGGAAACTTTCAGATTTAAGTGTTCTGAAGTGCTTATCTCACTGAAATAAGCATTTGATTGTAACCAGCATGAAAAGTTGAGTCATTTGTTGAAGATGAGTTTTTGATCGTCTGAAGTGCTTATAATACTGAAATAAGCATATGTGTGAAACGAGCATCAAACGATGAGTCATTTTGGTGAAGTTGTGATCTAGGTCTTCGAAAGTGCTTATCTCACTGAAATAAGCAATATCAGAGAGACAAGCATCAAAAACTGTGTCATTTGGTGACTTAGAGATTTTGGTGTTCTGAAGTGCTTAACTCAATGAAGTAAGCATTTCTGTGAAACCAGCCTCAACAGCTCATGCATTTGCAGCAATTGAGATTTTGGTCTACTAAAGTGCTTATCTTACTGAAAGAAGCATTTCTGTGAAACCAGCATCAAAAGTTGAGTCATTTTGGTGAAGTTGAGATATTGGTTTGCTAAAGTGCTTATCTCATGAAATAAGCATATCAGCGAGACAAGCATCAACAGCTGTGTCATTTGGTGACTTTCAGATTTAAGTGTTCTGAAGTGCTTATCTCACTGAAATAAGCATTTGATTGTAACCAGCATCAAAAGTTGAGTCATTTGTTCAAGTTGAGTTTTTGATCGTCTGCATTATATCACTGAAATATGCATTTCAGCGAGACCAGCTTCAAAAACTGAGTCATTTGGTGACTTTCAGATGTTGGTGTTCTGAAGTGATTATCTCACTGAAAAAAGCATTTCATTGAAACCAGCATGGAATGTTGAGTAAATTGGTGAATGTTAAGATTTTGGTCTTCTGAAGTGCTTATCTTACTGAAATAAACATATCTGTGAAACGAGCATCAAAATTTGAGACATTTTCGTGAGGTTGAGATATTGGTCTTCTAAAGTGCTTATCTCACTGAAATAAGCATATCAGCGACACCAGCATCAAAAGCTGTGTCATTTGGTTAATCTGATATTTTGTTGTTCTGAAGTGCTGATCTCAGGGAAATAAGCATTTGATTGTAACGAGAATCAAAAGTTGAGACATTTCTTGAAGTTGAGTTTTTGATCGTCTGCAGTCCTTATCTCACTGAAATAAGCATTTCATCGAGACCAGCATCAAAAGCTGAGTCATTTGGTAACTGAGAGATTTTGGTCTTCAGATGTGCTTAACTGAATGTAATAAGCATTTCTGTCAAACCAGCATCAACAGATGATTCATTTGAAACAACTGAGATTTTGGTCTTCTAAAGTGCTTATCTCACCGAAACAAGCTTCTCTGTGAAACCTGCATCAACAGGTGATTCATTTGATGAATTAGCGATTTCTGTCTTCTGAACGGCTTATCTCACTGAAACAAGCATTTCTGTGAAACCAGCATCTAAAGTTGAGTCATTTTGGTGAAGTTGAGATATTTGTCTGCTAAAGTGCTTATCTCACTGAAATAAGCATATCAGCGAGACAAGCATTCAAAAGCTGAGTCATTTGGTGTCTTAGAGATTTTGTTCTTCAGAACTGCTTAACTCAATGAATTAAGCAAATCTGTGATACCAACATCAACAGATGATGCATTTGAAGCAATTGAGATTTTGGTGTTCTGAAGTGCTTATCTCACTGAAATAAGCATATGTGTGAAACAAGCATCAAGCGTTGAGTCATTTTGGTGAAGTTTAAATATAGGTCTTTGAAAGCGCTTATCTCACTGAAATAAGCATATCAGAAAGACAAGCATCAAAAGCTGTGTCATTTGGTGATTTCGAGATTTTTGTCTTCAGAAGTGCTTAACTCAATGAAATAAGCATTTCTGTGTAACCAGCATCAACAGATGATGCATTTGAAACAATTGAGATTTTGGTCTGCTAAAGTGCTTATCTCATTGAAATAAGCATATCAGAGAGACAAGCATCAAAAGCTGTGTCATTTGGTGATTTAGAGATTTTGGTCTTCAGACGTGCTTAACTCATTGAAATAAGCATTTCTGTGAAACCAGCATCAACAGATGATGCATTTGAAGCAATTGAGATTTTGGTCTACGAAAGTGCTTATCTTAGTGACGTAAGCATTTCTGTGAAACCAGCATCTAAAGTTGAGTCATTTTCGTGAAGTTGAGATATTGGTCTGCTAAAGTGCTTATCTCACTGAAATAAGCATTTCAGCGAGACAGGCATCAAAAACTGAATCATTTGGTGACTTTCAGATTGAAGTGTTCTGAAGTGCTTATCTCACTGAAATAAGCATTTGATTGTAACCAGCATGAAAAGTTGAGCCATTTGGTGAAGATGAGTTTTTGATCGTCTGAAGTGCTTATCATACTGAAATAAGCATATGTGTGAAACGAGCATCAAACGTTGAGTCATTTTGGTGAAGTTGTGATCTAGGTCTTCGAAAGTGCTTATCTCACTGAAATAAGCAATATCAGTGAGACAAGCATCAAAAGCTGAGTCATTTGGTGACTTCGAGATTTTGGTGTCCTGAAGTGCTTTACTCAATGAAGTAAGCATTTCTGTGAAACCAGCATCAACAGCTCATGCATTTGCAACAATTGAGATTTTGGTTCTGCTAAAGTGCTTATCTCACTGAAATAAGCATATCAGCGAGACAAGCATCAAAAGCTGAGTCATTTGGTGTCTTAGAGATTTTAGTCTTCAGAACTGCTTTACTCAATGAAGTAAGCAAATCTGTGAAACCAGCATCAACAGATGATGCATTTGAAGCAATTGAGATTTTGGTGTTCTGAAGTGCTTATCTCACTGAAATAAGCATATGTGTGAAACGAGCATCAAGCGTTGAGTCATTTTGGTGAAGTTTAAATATAGGTCTTTGAAAGTGCTTATCTCACTGAAATAAGCATATCAGAGAGACAAGCATCAAAAGCTGTGTCATTTGGTGATTTAGAGATTTGGGTCTTCAGAAGTGCTGAACTCAATGAAATAAGCATTTCTGTGAAACCAGCATCAACAGATGATGCATTTGAAACAATTGAGATTTTGGTCTGCTAATGTGCCGATCTCACTGAAATAAGCATATCAGCGAGACAAGCATCAAAAGCTGAGTCATTTGGTGACTCGGAGATTTTGGTCTTCAGAAGTGCTTATCTCAATGAAGTAAGCATTTCAGTGAAACCAGCATCAACAGATCATGCATTTGAAGCAATTGAGATTTTGGTCTACTAAAGTGCTTATCGTACTGAAAGAAGCATTTCTGTGAAACCAGCATCAAAAGTTGAGTCATTTTGGTGAAGTTGAGATATTGGTCTGCTAAAGTGCTAATCTCACTGAAATAAGCATATCAGCGAGACAAGCATCAAAAGCTGAGTCATTTGGTGACTTTCAGATTAAAGTGTTCTGAAGTGCTTATCTGACTGAAATAAGCATTTGATTGTAACCAGCATCAAAAGTTGAGTCATTTGTTCAAGTTGAGTTTTGATCGTCTGCATTATATCACTGAAATAAGCTTTTCAGCGAGACCAGCTTCAAAAACTGAGTCATTTCGTGACTTTCTGATGTTGGTGTTCTGAAGTGCTTATCTCACTGAAAAAAGCATTTCTGTGAAACCAGCATGGAATGTTGAGAAATTTGGTGAATGTTAAGATCTTGGTCTTCTGAAGTGCTTGTCTTACTGAAATAAACATATCTGTGAAACGAGCATCAAAATTTGAGACATTTTGGTGAAGTTGAGATATTGGTCTTCTAAAGTGCTTATCTCACTGAAATAAGCATATCAGCGACACCAGCATCAAAAACTGAATCATTTGGTGACTTTCAGATTTAAGTGTTCTGAAGTGCTTATCTCACTGAAATAAGCATTTGATTGTAACCAGCATGAAAAGTTGAGTCATTTGTTGAAGATGAGTTTTTGATCGTCTGAAGTGCTTATCATACTGAAATAAGCATATATGTGAAACGAGCATCAAACGATGAGTCATTTTGGTGAAGTTGTGATCTAGGTCTTCGAAAGTGCTTATCTCACTGAAATAAGCAATATCAGAGAGACAAGCATCAAAAACTGTGTCATTTGGTGACTTAGAGATTTTGGTGTTCTGAAGTGCTTAACTCAATGAAGTAAGCATTTCTGTGAAACCAGCATCAACAGCTCATGCATTTGCAGCAATTGAGATTTTGGTCTAATAAAGTGCTTATCTTACTGAAAGAAGCATTTCTGTGAAACCAGCATCAAAAGTTGAGTCATTTTGGTGAAGTTGAGATATTGGTTTGCTAAAGTGCTTATCTCATGAAATAAGCATATCAGCGAGACAAGCATCAACAGTTGAGTCATTTGGTGACTTTCAGATTTAAGTGTTCTGAAGTGCTTATCTCACTGAAATAAGCATTTGATTGTAACCAGCATCAAAAGTTGAGTCATTTGTTCATGTTGAGTTTTTGATCGTCTGCATTATATCACTGAAATATGCATTTCAGCGAGACCAGCTTCAAAAACTGAGTCATTTGGTGACTTTCAGATGTTGGTGTTCTGAAGTGATTATCTCACTGAAAAAAGCATTTCATTGAAACCAGCATGGAATGTTGAGTAAATTGGTGAATGTTAAGATTTTGGTCTTCTGAAGTGCTTATCTTACTGAAATAAACATATCTGTGAAATGAGCATCAAAATTTGAGACATTTTCGTGAGGTTGAGATATTGGTCTTCTAAAGTGCTTATCTCACTGAAATAAGCATATCAGCGACACCAGCATCAAAAGCTGTGTCATTTGGTTAATCTGATATTTTGTTGTTCTGAAGTGCTGATCTCAGTGAAATAAGCATTTGATTGTAACGAGAATCAAAAGTTGAGACATTTCGTGAAGTTGAGTTTTTGATCGTCTGCAGTCCTTATCTCACTGAAATAAGCATTTCATCGAGACCAGCATCAAAAGCTGAGTCATTTGGTGACTTAGAGATTTTGGTCTTCTAAAGTGCTTAACTGAATGTAATAAGCATTTCTGTCAAACCAGCATCAACAGATGATTCTTTTGAAACAACTGAGATTTTGGTCTTCTAAAGTGCTTATCTCACCGAAACAAGCTTCTCTGTGAAACCTGCATCAACAGGTGATTCATTCGATGAATTAGCGATTTCTGTCTTCTGAAGGGCTTATCTCACTTGAAACAAGCATTTCTCAGAAACCAGCATCAAAAGTTGAGTCAGTTTGGTGAAGTTGAGATATTTGTCTGCTAAAGTGCTTATCTCACTGAAATAAGCATATCAGCGAGACACGCATCAAAAGCTGAGTCATTTGGTGTCTTAGAGATTTTGGTCTTCAGAACTGCTTAACTCAATGAAGTAAGCAAATCTGTGAAAACAACATCAACAGATGATGCATTTGAAGCAATTGAGATTTTGGTGTTCTGAAGTGCTTATCTCACTGAAATAAGCATATGTGTGAAACGAGCATCAAGCGTTGAGTCATTTTGGTGAAGTTTAAATATAGGTCTTTGAAAGTGCTTATCTCACTGAAATAAGCATATCAGAGAGACAAGCATCAAAAGCTGTGTCATTTGGTGATTTAGAGATTTTGGCCTTCAGAAGTGCTTAACTCAATGAAATAAGCATTTCTGTGAAACCAGCATCAACAGATGATGCATTTGAAACAATTGAGATTTTGGTCTACTAAAGTGCTTATCTCACTGAAATAAGCATATCAGAGAGACAAGCATCAAAATCTGTGTCATTTGGTGATTTAGAGATTTTGGTCTTCAGAAGTGCTTACCTCAATGAAATAAGCATTTCTGTGAAACCAGCATCAACAGATGATGCATTTGAAACAATTGAGATTTTGGTTCTGCTAAAGTGCTTATCTCACAGAAATAAGCATATCAGCGACACAAGCATCAAAAGCTGAGTCATTTGGTGACTTAGAGATTTTGGTGTTCTGAAGTGCTTACCTCAATGAAGTAAGCATTTCAGTTAAACCAGCATCAACAGATCATGCATTTGAAGCAATTGAGATTTTGTCTACTAAAGTGCTTATCGTACTGAAAGAAGCATTTCTGTGAAACCAGCATCAAAAGTTGAGTCATTTTGGTGAAGTTGAGATATTGTTCTGCTAAAGTGTTTATCTCACTGAAATTAGCATATCAGCGAGACAAGCATCAAAAGCTGTGTCATTTGGTGACTTTCAGATTGAAGTGTTCTGAAATGCTTATCTCACTGAAATAAGCATTTGATTGTAACCAGCATCAAAAGTTGAGTCATTTGTTCAAGTTGAGTTTTGATCGTCTGCATTATATCACTGAAGTAAGCTTTTCAGCGAGACCAGCTTCAAAAACTGAGTCATTTCGTGACTTTCTGATGTTGGTGTTCTGAAGTGCTTATCTCACTGAAAAAAGCATTTCTGTGAAACCAGCATGGAATGTTGAGTAATTTGGTGAATGTTAAGATCTTGGTCTTCTGAAGTGCTTGTCTTACTGAAATAAACATATCTGTGAAACGAGCATCAAAATTTGAGACATTTTGGTGAAGTTGAGATATTGGTCTTCTAAAGTGCTTATCTCACTGAAATAAGCATTTCAGCGACACCAGCATCAAAAGCTCTGTCATTTGGCTAATCTGACATTTTGTTGTTCTGAAGCGCTGATCTCACTGAAATAAGCATTTGAATGTAACGAGAATCGAAAGTTGAGACATTTCTTGAAGTTGTGTTTTTGATCGTCTGCAGTGCTTATCTCACTGAAATAAGCATTTCAGCGAGACCAGCATCAAAAGCTGAGTCATTTGGTGACTTAGAGATTTTGGTCTTCTAAAGTGCTTAACTCAATGTAATAAGCATTTCTGTCAAACCAGCAACAACAGATGATTCATTTCAAACAACTGAGATTTTGTTCTTCTAAAGTGCTTATCTCACCGAAACAAGCTTTTCTGTGAAACCTGTATCAACAGGTGATTCATTCGATGAATTAGCGATTTCTGTCTTCTGAAGGGCTTATCTCACTGAAATAAGCATTTCTGTGAAACCAGCATCAAAAGCTGAGTCATTTGGTGAATTTGAGACTTTGGTGATCTGAAGTGCTTATCTCACTGAAATAAGCATTTTATTGCAACCAGCATGAAAAGTTGAGTCATTTGTTGAAGATGAGTTTTTGATCGTCTGAAGTGCTTATCTTACTGAAATAAGCATATGTGTGAAACGAGCATCAAGCGTTGAGTCATTTTGGTGAAGTTGAGATATTGGTCTGCTAAAGTGCTTATCTCACTGAAATAAGCATATCCGCGAGACAAGCATCAAAAGCTGTGTCATTTGGTGACTTTCAGATTGAAGTGTTCTGAAATGCTTATCTCACTGAAATAAGCATTTGATTGTAACCAGCATCAAAAGTTGAGTCATTTGTTCAAGTTGAGTTTTGATCGTCTGCATTATATCACTGAAGTAAGCTTTTCAGCGAGACCAGCTTCAAAAACTGAGTCATTTCGTGACTTTCTGATGTTGGTGTTCTGAAGTGCTTATCTCACTGAAAAAAGCGTTTCTGTGAAACCAGCATGGAATGTTGAGTAATTTGGTGAATGTTAAGATCTTGGTCTTCTGAAGTGCTTGTCTTACTGAAATAAACATATCTGTGAAACGAGCATCAAAATTTGAGACATTTTGGTGAAGTTGAGATATTGGTCTTCTAAAGTGCTTATCTCACTGAAATAAGCATTTCAGCGACACCAGCATCAAAAACTGAATCATTTGGTGACTTTCAGATTTAAGTGTTCTGAAGTGCTTATCTCACTGAAATAAGCATTTGATTGTAACCAGCATGAAAAGTTGAGTCATTTGTTGAAGATGAGTTTTTGATCGTCTGAAGTGCTTATCATACTGAAATAAGCATATGTGTGAAACGAGCATCAAACGATGAGTCATTTTGGTGAAGTTGTGATCTAGGTCTTCGAAAGTGCTGATCTCACTGAAATAAGCAATATCAGAGAGACAAGCATCAAAAACTGTGTCATTTGGTGACTTAGAGATTTTGGTGTTCTGAAGTGCTTAACTCAATGAAGTAAGCATTTCTGTGAAACCAGCATCAACAGCTCATGCATTTGCAGCAATTGAGATTTTGGTCTACTAAAGTGCTTATCTTACTGAAAGAAGCATTTCTGTGAAACCAGCATCAAAAGTTGAGTCATTTTGGTGAAGTTGAGATATTGGTTTGCTAAAGTGCTTATCTCATGAAATAAGCATATCAGCGAGACAAGCATCAACAGCTGAGTCATTTGGTGACTTTCAGATTTAAGTGTTCTGAAATGCTTATCTCACTGAAATAAGCATTTGATTGTAACCAGCATCAAAAGTTGAGTCATTTGTTCAAGTTGAGTTTTGATCGTCTGCATTATATCACTGAAGTAAGCTTTTCAGCGAGACCAGCTTCAAAAACTGAGTCATTTCGTGACTTTCTGATGTTGGTGTTCTGAAGTGCTTATCTCACTGAAAAAAGCATTTCTGTGAAACCAGCATGGAATGTTGAGTAATTTGGTGAATGTTAAGATCTTGGTCTTCTGAAGTGCTTGTCTTACTGAAATAAACATATCTGTGAAACGAGCATCAAAATTTGAGACATTTTGGTGAAGTTGAGATATTGGTCTTCTAAAGTGCTTATCTCACTGAAATAAGCATTTCAGCGACACCAGCATCAAAAGCTCTGTCATTTGGCTAATCTGACATTTTGTTGTTCTGAAGCGCTGATCTCACTGAAATAAGCATTTGAATGTAACGAGAATCGAAAGTTGAGACATTTCTTGAAGTTGTGTTTTTGATCGTCTGCAGTGCTTATCTCACTGAAATAAGCATTTCAGCGAGACCAGCATCAAAAGCTGAGTCATTTGGTGACTTAGAGATTTTGGTCTTCTAAAGTGCTTAACTCAATGTAATAAGCATTTCTGTCAAACCAGCAACAACAGATGATTCATTTCAAACAACTGAGATTTTGGTCTTCTAAAGTGCTTATCTCACTGAAATAAGCATTTCTGTGAAACCAGCATCAAAAGCTGAGTCATTTGGTGAATTTGAGACTTTGGTGATCTGAAGTGCTTATCTCACTGAAATAAGCATTTTATTGCAACCAGCATGAAAAGTTGAGTCATTTGTTGAAGATGAGTTTTTGATCGTCTGAAGTGCTTATCTTACTGAAATAAGCATATGTGTGAAACGAGCATCAAGCGTTGAGTCATTTTGGTGAAGTTGAGATATTGGTCTGCTAAAGTGCTTATCTCACTGAAATAAGCATATCCGCGAGACAAGCATCAAAAGCTGTGTCATTTGGTGACTTTCAGATTGAAGTGTTCTGAAATGCTTATCTCACTGAAATAAGCATTTGATTGTAACCAGCATCAAAAGTTGAGTCATTTGTTCAAGTTGAGTTTTGATCGTCTGCATTATATCACTGAAGTAAGCTTTTCAGCGAGACCAGCTTCAAAAACTGAGTCATTTCGTGACTTTCTGATGTTGGTGTTCTGAAGTGCTTATCTCACTGAAAAAAGCATTTCTGTGAAACCAGCATGGAATGTTGAGTAATTTGGTGAATGTTAAGATCTTGGTCTTCTGAAGTGCTTGTCTTACTGAAATAAACATATCTGTGAAACGAGCATCAAAATTTGAGACATTTTGGTGAAGTTGAGATATTGGTCTTCTAAAGTGCTTATCTCACTGAAATAAGCATTTCAGCGACACCAGCATCAAAAACTGAATCATTTGGTGACTTTCAGATTTAAGTGTTCTGAAGTGCTTATCTCACTGAAATAAGCATTTGATTGTAACCAGCATGAAAAGTTGAGTCATTTGTTGAAGATGAGTTTTTGATCGTCTGAAGTGCTTATCATACTGAAATAAGCATATGTGTGAAACGAGCATCAAACGATGAGTCATTTTGGTGAAGTTGTGATCTAGGTCTTCGAAAGTGCTTATCTCACTGAAATAAGCAATATCAGAGAGACAAGCATCAAAAACTGTGTCATTTGGTGACTTAGAGATTTCGGTGTTCTGAAGTGCTTAACTCAATGAAGTAAGCATTTCTGTGAAACCAGCATCAACAGCTCATGCATTTGCAGCAATTGAGATTTTGGTCTACTAAAGTGCTTATCTTACTGAAAGAAGCATTTCTGTGAAACCAGCATCAAAAGTTGAGTCATTTTGGTGAAGTTGAGATATTGGTTTGCTAAAGTGCTTATCTCATGAAATAAGCATATCAGCGAGACAAGCATCAAAAGCTGAGTCATTTGGTGACTTTCAGATTTAAGTGTTCTGAAATGCTTATCTCACTGAAATAAGCATTTGATTGTAACCAGCATCAAAAGTTGAGTCATTTGTTCAAGTTGAGTTTTGATCGTCTGCATTATATCACTGAAGTAAGCTTTTCAGCGAGACCAGCTTCAAAAACTGAGTCATTTCGTGACTTTCTGATGTTGGTGTTCTGAAGTGCTTATCTCACTGAAAAAAGCATTTCTGTGAAACCAGCATGGAATGTTGAGTAATTTGGTGAATGTTAAGATCTTGGTCTTCTGAAGTGCTTGTCTTACTGAAATAAACATATCTGTGAAACGAGCATCAAAATTTGAGACATTTTGGTGAAGTTGAGATATTGGTCTTCTAAAGTGCTTATCTCACTGAAATAAGCATTTCAGCGACACCAGCATCAAAAGCTCTGTCATTTGGCTAATCTGACATTTTGTTGTTCTGAAGCGCTGATCTCACTGAAATAAGCATTTGAATGTAACGAGAATCGAAAGTTGAGACATTTCTTGAAGTTGTGTTTTTGATCGTCTGCAGTGCTTATCTCACTGAAATAAGCATTTCAGCGAGACCAGCATCAAAAGCTGAGTCATTTGGTGACTTAGAGATTTTGGTCTTCTAAAGTGCTTAACTCAATGTAATAAGCATTTCTGTCAAACCAGCAACAACAGATGATTCATTTCAAACAACTGAGATTTTGGTCTTCTAAAGTGCTTATCTCACCGAAACAAGCTTTTCTGTGAAACCTGTATCAACAGGTGATTCATTCGATGAATTAGCGATTTCTGTCTTCTGAAGGGCTTATCTCACTGAAATAAGCATTTCTGTGAAACCAGCATATAAAGCTGAGTCATTTGGTGAATTTGAGACTTTGGTGATCTGAAGTGCTTATCTCACTGAAATAA
Organism: Stegostoma tigrinum; assembly: GCF_030684315.1. Classification (NCBI taxonomy): domain Eukaryota; kingdom Metazoa; phylum Chordata; class Chondrichthyes; order Orectolobiformes; family Stegostomatidae; genus Stegostoma; species Stegostoma tigrinum. Next base: position 835,735 of record NW_026728050.1, read on the forward strand.
GCATTTTATTGCAACCAGCATGAAAAGTTGAGTCATTTGTTGAAGATGAGTTTTTGATCGTCTGAAGTGCTTATCTTACTGAAATAAGCATATGTGTGAAACGAGCATCAAGCGTTGAGTCATTTTGGTGAAGTTGAGATATTGGTCTGCTAAAGTGCTTATCTCACTGAAATAAGCATATCCGCGAGACAAGCATCAAAAGCTGAGTCATTTGGTGACTTTCAGATTTAAGTGTTCTGAAATGCTTATCTCACTGAAATAAGCATTTGATTGTAACCAGCATCAAAAGTTGAGTCATTTGTTCAAGTTGAGTTTTGATCGTCTGCATTATATCACTGAAGTAAGCTTTTCAGCGAGACCAGCTTCAAAAACTGAGTCATTTCGTGACTTTCTGATGTTGGTGTTCTGAAGTGCTTATCTCACTGAAAAAAGCATTTCTGTGAAACCAGCATGGAATGTTGAGTAATTTGGTAAATGTTAAGATCTTGGTCTTCTGAAGTGCTTGTCTTACTGAAATAAACATATCTGTGAAACGAGCATCAAAATTTGAGACATTTTGGTGAAGTTGAGATATTGGTCTTCTAAAGTGCTTATCTCACTGAAATAAGCATTTCAGCGACACCAGCATCAAAAACTGAATCATTTGGTGACTTTCAGATTTAAGTGTTCTGAAGTGCTTATCTCACTGAAATAAGCATTTGATTGTAACCAGCATGAAAAGTTGAGTCATTTGTTGAAGATGAGTTTTTGATCGTCTGAAGTGCTTATCATACTGAAATAAGCATATGTGTGAAACGAGCATCAAACGATGAGTCATTTTGGTGAAGTTGTGATCTAGGTCTTCGAAAGTGCTTATCTCACTGAAATAAGCAATATCAGAGAGACAAGCATCAAAAACTGTGTCATTTGGTGACTTAGAGATTTTGGTGTTCTGAAGTGCTTAACTCAATGAAGTAAGCATTTCTGTGAAACCAGCATCAACAGCTCATGCATTTGCAGCAATTGAGATTTTGGTCTACTAAAGTGCTTATCTTACTGAAAGAAGCATTTCTGTGAAACCAGCATCAAAAGTTGAGTCATTTTGGTGAAGTTGAGATATTGGTTTGCTAAAGTGCTTATCTCATGAAATAAGCATATCAGCGAGACAAGCATCAAAAGCTGAGTCATTTGGTGACTTTCAGATTTAAGTGTTCTGAAATGCTTATCTCACTGAAATAAGCATTTGATTGTAACCAGCATCAAAAGTTGAGTCATTTGTTCAAGTTGAGTTTTGATCGTCTGCATTATATCACTGAAGTAAGCTTTTCAGCGAGACCAGCTTCAAAAACTGAGTCATTTCGTGACTTTCTGATGTTGGTGTTCTGAAGTGCTTATCTCACTGAAAAAAGCATTTCTGTGAAACCAGCATGGAATGTTGAGTAATTTGGTGAATGTTAAGATCTTGGTCTTCTGAAGTGCTTGTCTTACTGAAATAAACATATCTGTGAAACGAGCATCAAAATTTGAGACATTTTGGTGAAGTTGAGATATTGGTCTTCTAAAGTGCTTATCTCACTGAAATAAGCATTTCAGCGACACCAGCATCAAAAGCTCTGTCATTTGGCTAATCTGACATTTTGTTGTTCTGAAGCGCTGATCTCACTGAAATAAGCATTTGAATGTAACGAGAATCGAAAGTTGAGACATTTCTTGAAGTTGTGTTTTTGATCGTCTGCAGTGCTTATCTCACTGAAATAAGCATTTCAGCGAGACCAGCATCAAAAGCTGAGTCATTTGGTGACTTAGAGATTTTGGTCTTCTAAAGTGCTTAACTCAATGTAATAAGCATTTCTGTCAAACCAGCAACAACAGATGATTCATTTCAAACAACTGACATTTTGGTCTTCTAAAGTGCTTATCTCACCGAAACAAGCTTTTCTGTGAAACCTGTATCAACAGGTGATTCATTCGATGAATTAGCGATTTCTGTCTTCTGAAGGGCTTATCTCACTGAAATAAGCATTTCTGTGAAACCAGCATCAAAAGCTGAGTCATTTGGTGAATTTGAGACTTTGGTGATCTGAAGTGCTTATCTCACTGAAATAAGCATTTTATTGCAACCAGCATGAAAAGTTGAGTCATTTGTTGAAGATGAGTTTTTGATCGTCTGAAGTGCTTATCTTACTGAAATAAGCATATGTGTGAAACGAGCATCAAGCGTTGAGTCATTTTGGTGAAGTTGAGATATTGGTCTGCTAAAGTGCTTATCTCACTGAAATAAGCATATCCGCGAGACAAGCATCAAAAGCTGTGTCATTTGGTGACTTTCAGATTGAAGTGTTCTGAAATGCTTATCTCACTGAAATAAGCATTTGATTGTAACCAGCATCAAAAGTTGAGTCATTTGTTCAAGTTGAGTTTTGATCGTCTGCATTATATCACTGAAGTAAGCTTTTCAGCGAGACCAGCTTCAAAAACTGAGTCATTTCGTGACTTTCTGATGTTGGTGTTCTGAAGTGCTTATCTCACTGAAAAAAGCATTTCTGTGAAACCAGCATGGAATGTTGAGTAATTTGGTGAATGTTAAGATCTTGGTCTTCTGAAGTGCTTGTCTTACTGAAATAAACATATCTGTGAAACGAGCATCAAAATTTGAGACATTTTGGTGAGGTTGAGATATTGGTCTTCTAAAGTGCTTATCTCACTGAAATAAGCATTTCAGCGACACCAGCATCAAAAACTGAATCATTTGGTGACTTTCAGATTTAAGTGTTCTGAAGTGCTTATCTCACTGAAATAAGCATTTGATTGTAACCAGCATCAAACGTTGAGTCATTTGTTCAAGTTGAGTTTTGATCGTCTGCATTATATCACTGAAGTAAGCTTTTCAGCGAGACCAGCTTCAAAAACTGAGTCATTTCGTGACTTTCTGATGTTGGTGTTCTGAAGTGCTTATCTCACTGAAAAAAGCATTTCTGTGAAACCAGCATGGAATGTTGAGTAATTTGGTGAATGTTAAGATCTTGGTCTTCTGACGTGCTTGTCTTACTGAAATAAACATATCTGTGAAACGAGCATCAAAATTTGAGACATTTTGGTGAAGTTGAGATATTGGTCTTCTAAAGTGCTTATCTCACTGAAATAAGCATTTCAGCGACACCAGCATCAAAAGCTCTGTCATTTGGCTAATCTGACATTTTGTTGTTCTGAAGCGCTGATCTCACTGAAATAAGCATTTGAATGTAACGAGAATCGAAAGTTGAGACATTTCTTGAAGTTGTGTTTTTGATCGTCTGCAGTGCTTATCTCACTGAAATAAGCATTTAGCGAGACCAGCATCAAAAGCTGAGTCATTTGGTGACTTAGAGATTTTGGTCTTCTAAAGTGCTTAACTCAATGTAATAAGCATTTCTGTCAAACCAGCAACAACAGATGATTCATTTCAAACAACTGAGATTTTGGTCTTCTAAAGTGCTTATCTCACCGAAACAAGCTTTTCTGTGAAACCTGTATCAACAGGTGATTCATTCGATGAATTAGCGATTTCTGTCTTCTGAAGGGCTTATCTCACTGAAATAAGCATTTCTGTGAAACCAGCATCAAAAGCTGAGTCATTTGGTGAATTTGAGACTTTGGTGATCTGAAGTGCTTATCTCACTGAAATAAGCATTTTATTGCAACCAGCATGAAAAGTTGAGTCATTTGTTGAAGATGAGTTTTTGATCGTCTGAAGTGCTTATCTTACTGAAATAAGCATATGTGTGAAACGAGCATCAAGCGTTGAGTCATTTTGGTGAAGTTGAGATATTGGTCTTCTAAAGTGCTTGTCTCAATGAAATAAGCATATCAGCGAGACAAGCATCAAAAGCTGAGTCATTTGGTGACTTAGAGATTTTGGTTTTCAGAAGTGCTTAATTCAATGAAGTAAGCATTTCTGTGAAACCAGCATCAACCGATGATGCATTTGAAGCAAATGAGATTTTGGTCTACTAAAGTGCTTATCTTACTGAAAGAAGCATTTCTGTGAAACCAGCATCAAAAGTTGAGTCATTTTGGTGAAGTTGAGATATTGGTCTGGTAAAGTGCTTATCTCACTGAAATAAGCATTTCAGCGAGACAAGCATCAACAGCTGAGTCATTTGGTGACTTTCAGATTTAAGTGTTCTGAAGTGCTTATCTCACTGAAATAAGCATTTGATTGTAACCAGCATCAAAAGTTGAGTCATTTGTTGAAGATGAGTTTTTGATCGTCTGAAGTGCTTATCATACTGAAATAAGCATATGTGTGAAACGAGCATCAAACGATGAGTCATTTTGGTGAAGTTGTGATCTAGGTCTTCGAAAGTGCTTATCTCACTGAAATAAGCAATATGAGAGAGACAAGCATCAAAAACTGTGTCATTTGGTTATTTAGAGATTTTGGTCTTCAGAAGTGCTTACCTCAATGAAGTAAGCATTTCTGTGAAACCAGCATCAACAGCTCATGCATTTGCAGCAATTGAGATTTTGGTCTAATAAAGTGCTTATCTTACTGAAAGAAGCATTTCTGTCAAACCAGCATCAAAAGTTGAGTCATTTTGGTGAAGTTGAGATATTGGTCTGCTAAAGTGCTTATCTCACTGAAATAAGCATATCAGCGAGACAAGCATCAAAAGCTGAGTCATTTGGTGACTAGGAGATTTTGGTCCTCAGAAGTGCTTATCTCAATGTAGTAAGCTTTTCAGTGAAACCAGCATCAACAGATCATGCATTTGAAGCTATTGAGATTTTGTCTACTAAAGTGCTTATCTTACTGAAAGAATCATTTCTGTGAAACCAGCATCAAAAGTTGAGTCATTTTGGTGAAGTTGAGATATTGGTCTGCTAAAGTGCTTATCTCACTGAAATAAGCATATCAGCGAGACAAGCATCAAAAGCTGAGTCATTTGGTGACTTTCAGATTTAAGTGTTCTGAAGTGCTTATCTCACTGAAATAAGCATTTGATTGTAACCAGAATCAAACGTTGAGTCATTTGTTCAAGTTGAGTTTTGATCGTCTGCATTATATCACTGAAGTAAGCTTTTCAGCGAGACCAGCTTCAAAAACTGAGTCATTTCGTGACATTCTGATGTTGGTGTTCTGAAGTGCTTATCTCACTGAAAAAAGCATTTCTGTGAAACCAGCAAGGAATGTTGAGTAATTTGTTGAATGTTAAGATCTTGGTCTTCTGAAGTGCTTTGTCTTACTGAAATAAACATATCTGTGAAACGAGCATCAAAATTTGAGACATTTTGGTGAAGTTGAGATATTGGTCTTCTAAAGTGCTTATCTCACTGAAATAAGCATTTCAGCGACGCCAGCATCAAAAGCTCTGTCATTTGGCTAATCTGACATTTTGTTGTTCTGAAGCGCTGATCTCACTGAAATAAGCATTTGAATGTAACGAGAATCGAAAGTTGAGACATTTCTTGAAGTTGTGTTTTTGATCGTCTGCAGTGCTTATCTCACTGAAATAAGCATTTCAGCGAGACCAGCATCAAAGGCTGAGTCATTTGGTGACTTAGAGATTTTGGTCTTCTAAAGTGCTTAACTCAATGTAATAAGCATTTCTGTCAAACCAGCAACAACAGATGATTCATTTCAAACAACTGAGATTTTGGTCTTCTAAAGTGCTTATCTCACCGAAACAAGCTTTTCTGTGAAACCTGTATCAACAGGTGATTCATTCGATGAATTAGCGATTTCTGTCTTCTGAAGGGCTTATCTCACTGAAATAAGCATTTCTGTGAAACCAGCATCAAAAGCTGAGTCATTTGGTGAATTTGAGACTTTGGTGATCTGAAGTGCTTATCTCACTGAAATAAGCATTTTATTGCAACCAGCATGAAAAGTTGAGTCATTTGTTGAAGATGAGTTTTTGATCGTCTGAAGTGCTTATCTTACTGAAATAAGCATATGTGTGAAACGAGCATCAAGCGTTGAGTCATTTTGGTGAAGTTGAGATATTGGTCTGCTAAAGTGCTTGTCTCACTGAAATAAGCATATCAGCGAGACAAGCATCAAAAGCTGAGTCATTTGGTGACTTAGAGATTTTGGTTTTCAGAAGTGCTTAATTCAATGAAGTAAGCATTTCTGTGAAACCAGCATCAACCGATGATGCATTTGAAGCAAATGAGATTTTGGTCTACTAAAGTGCTTATCTTACTGAAAGAAGCATTTCTGTGAAACCAGCATCAAAAGCTGAGTCATTTGGTGAATTTGAGACTTTGGTGATCTGAAGTGCTTATCTCACTGAAATAAGCATTTTATTGCAACCAGCATGAAAAGTTGAGTCATTTGTTGAAGATGAGTTTTTGATCGTCTGAAGTGCTTATCTTACTGAAATAAGCATATGTGTGAAACGAGCATCAAGCGTTGAGTCATTTTGGTGAAGTTGAGATATTGGTCTGCTAAAGTGCTTATCTCACTGAAAAAAGCTAATCCGCGAGACAAGCATCAAAAGCTGTGTCATTTGGTGACTTTCAGATTGAAGTGTTCTGAAATGCTTATCTCACTGAAATAAGCATTTGATTGTAACCAGCATCAAAAGTTGAGTCATTTGTTCAAGTTGAGTTTTGATCGTCTGCATTATATCACTGAAGTAAGCTTTTCAGCGAGACCAGCTTCAAAAACTGAGTCATTTCGTGACTTTCTGATGTTGGTGTTCTGAAGTGCTTATCTCACTGAAAAAAGCATTTCTGTGAAACCAGCATGGAATGTTGAGTAATTTGGTGAATGTTAAGATCTTGGTCTTCTGAAGTGCTTGTCTTACTGAAATAAACATATCTGTGAAACGAGCATCAAAATTTGAGACATTTTGGTGAAGTTGAGATATTGGTCTTCTAAAGTGCTTATCTCACTGAAATAAGCATTTCAGCGACACCAGCATCAAAAACTGAATCATTTGGTGACTTTCAGATTTAAGTGTTCTGAAGTGCTTATCTCACTGAAATAAGCATTTGATTGTAACCAGCATGAAAAGTTGAGTCATTTGTTGAAGATGAGTTTTTGATCGTCTGAAGTGCTTATCATACTGAAATAAGCATATGTGTGAAACGAGCATCAAACGATGAGTCATTTTGGTGAAGTTGTGATCTAGGTCTTCGAAAGTGCTTATCTCACTGAAATAAGCAATATCAGAGAGACAAGCATCAAAAACTGTGTCATTTGGTGACTTAGAGATTTTGGTGTTCTGAAGTGCTTAACTCAATGAAGTAAGCATTTCTGTGAAACCAGCATCAACAGCTCATGCATTTGCAGCAATTGAGATTTTGGTCTACTAAAGTGCTTATCTTACTGAAAGAAGCATTTCTGTGAAACCAGCATCAAAAGTTGAGTCATTTTGGTGAAGTTGAGATATTGGTTTGCTAAAGTGCTTATCTCATGAAATAAGCATATCAGCGAGACAAGCATCAACAGCTGAGTCATTTGGTGACTTTCAGATTTAAGTGTTCTGAAATGCTTATCTCACTGAAATAAGCATTTGATTGTAACCAGCATCAAAAGTTGAGTCATTTGTTCAAGTTGAGTTTTGATCGTCTGCATTATATCACTGAAGTAAGCTTTTCAGCGAGACCAGCTTCAAAAACTGAGTCATTTCGTGACTTTCTGATGTTGGTGTTCTGAAGTGCTTATCTCACTGAAAAAAGCATTTCTGTGAAACCAGCATGGAATGTTGAGTAATTTGGTGAATGTTAAGATCTTGGTCTTCTGAAGTGCTTGTCTTACTGAAATAAACATATCTGTGAAACGAGCATCAAAATTTGAGACATTTTGGTGAAGTTGAGATATTGGTCTTCTAAAGTGCTTATCTCACTGAAATAAGCATTTCAGCGACACCAGCATCAAAAGCTCTGTCATTTGGCTAATCTGACATTTTGTTGTTCTGAAGCGCTGATCTCACTGAAATAAGCATTTGAATGTAACGAGAATCGAAAGTTGAGACATTTCTTGAAGTTGTGTTTTTGATCGTCTGCAGTGCTTATCTCACTGAAATAAGCATTTCAGCGAGACCAGCATCAAAAGCTGAGTCATTTGGTGACTTAGAGATTTTGGTCTTCTAAAGTGCTTAACTCAATGTAATAAGCATTTCTGTCAAACCAGCAACAACAGATGATTCATTTCAAACAACTGAGATTTTGTTCTTCTAAAGTGCTTATCTCACCGAAACAAGCTTTTCTGTGAAACCTGTATCAACAGGTGATTCATTCGATGAATTAGCGATTTCTGTCTTCTGAAGGGCTTATCTCACTGAAAGAAGCATTTCTGTGAAACCAGCATCAAAAGCTGAGTCATTTGGTGAATTTGAGACTTTGGTGATCTGAAGTGCTTATCTCACTGAAATAAGCATTTTATTGCAACCAGCATGAAAAGTTGAGTCATTTGTTGAAGATGAGTTTTTGATCGTCTGAAGTGCTTATCTTACTGAAATAAGCATATGTGTGAAACGAGCATCAAGCGTTGAGTCATTTTGGTGAAGTTGAGATATTGGTCTGCTAAAGTGCTTATCTCACTGAAATAAGCATATCCGCGAGACAAGCATCAAAAGCTGTGTCATTTGGTGACTTTCAGATTGAAGTGTTCTGAAATGCTTATCTCACTGAAATAAGCATTTGATTGTAACCAGCATCAAAAGTTGAGTCATTTGTTCAAGTTGAGTTTTGATCGTCTGCATTATATCACTGAAGTAAGCTTTTCAGCGAGACCAGCTTCAAAAACTGAGTCATTTCGTGACTTTCTGATGTTGGTGTTCTGAAGTGCTTATCTCACTGAAAAAAGCATTTCTGTGAAACCAGCATGGAATGTTGAGTAATTTGGTGAATGTTAAGATCTTGGTCTTCTGAAGTGCTTGTCTTACTGAAATAAACATATCTGTGAAACGAGCATCAAAATTTGAGACATTTTGGTGAAGTTGAGATATTGGTCTTCTAAAGTGCTTATCTCACTGAAATAAGCATTTCAGCGACACCAGCATCAAAAACTGAATCATTTGGTGACTTTCAGATTTAAGTGTTCTGAAGTGCTTATCTCACTGAAATAAGCATTTGATTGTAACCAGCATGAAAAGTTGAGTCATTTGTTGAAGATGAGTTTTTGATCGTCTGAAGTGCTTATCATACTGAAATAAGCATATGTGTGAAACGAGCATCAAACGATGAGTCATTTTGGTGAAGTTGTGATCTAGGTCTTCGAAAGTGCTTATCTCACTGAAATAAGCAATATCAGAGAGACAAGCATCAAAAACTGTGTCATTTGGTGACTTAGAGATTTTGGTGTTCTGAAGTGCTTAACTCAATGAAGTAAGCATTTCTGTGAAACCAGCATCAACAGCTCATGCATTTGCAGCAATTGAGATTTTGGTCTACTAAAGTGCTTATCTTACTGAAAGAAGCATTTCTGTGAAACCAGCATCAAAAGTTGAGTCATTTTGGTGAAGTTGAGATATTGGTTTGCTAAAGTGCTTATCTCATGAAATAAGCATATCAGCGAGACAAGCATCAACAGCTGAGTCATTTGGTGACTTTCAGATTTAAGTGTTCTGAAATGCTTATCTCACTGAAATAAGCATTTGATTGTAACCAGCATCAAAAGTTGAGTCATTTGTTCAAGTTGAGTTTTGATCGTCTGCATTATATCACTGAAGTAAGCTTTTCAGCGAGACCAGCTTCAAAAACTGAGTCATTTGGTGACTTTCTGATGTTGGTGTTCTGAAGTGCTTATCTCACTGAAAAAAGCATTTCTGTGAAACCAGCATGGAATGTTGAGTAATTTGGTGAATGTTAAGATCTTGGTCTTCTGAAGTGCTTGTCTTACTGAAATAAACATATCTGTGAAACGAGCATCAAAATTTGAGACATTTTGGTGAAGTTGAGATATTGGTCTTCTAAAGTGCTTATCTCACTGAAATAAGCATTTCAGCGACACCAGCATCAAAAGCTCTGTCATTTGGCTAATCTGACATTTTGTTGTTCTGAAGCGCTGATCTCTCTGAAATAAGCATTTGAATGTAACGAGAATCGAAAGTTGAGACATTTCTTGAAGTTGTGTTTTTGATCGTCTGCAGTGCTTATCTCACTGAAATAAGCATTTCAGCGAGACCAGCATCAAAAGCTGAGTCATTTGGTGACTTAGAGATTTTGGTCTTCTAAAGTGCTTAACTCAATGTAATAAGCATTTCTGTCAAACCAGCAACAACAGATGATTCATTTCAAACAACTGAGATTTTGTTCTTCTAAAGTGCTTATCTCACCGAAACAAGCTTTTCTGTGAAACCTGTATCAACAGGTGATTCATTCGATGAATTAGCGATTTCTGTCTTCTGAAGGGCTTATCTCACTGAAATAAGCATTTCTGTGAAACCAGCATCAAAAGCTGAGTCATTTGGTGAATTTGAGACTTTGGTGATCTGAAGTGCTTATCTCACTGAAATAAGCATTTTATTGCAACCAGCATGAAAAGTTGAGTCATTTGTTGAAGATGAGTTTTTGATCGTCTGAAGTGCTTATCTTACTGAAATAAGCATATGTGTGAAACGAGCATCAAGCGTTGAGTCATTTTGGTGAAGTTGAGATATTGGTCTGCTAAAGTGCTTATCTCACTGAAATAAGCATATCCGCGAGACAAGCATCAAAAGCTGTGTCATTTGGTGACTTTCAGATTGAAGTGTTCTGAAATGCTTATCTCACTGAAATAAGCATTTGATTGTAACCAGCATCAAAAGTTGAGTCATTTGTTCAAGTTGAGTTTTGATCGTCTGCATTATATCACTGAAGTAAGCTTTTCAGCGAGACCAGCTTCAAAAACTGAGTCATTTCGTGACTTTCTGATGTTGGTGTTCTGAAGTGCTTATCTCACTGAAAAAAGCATTTCTGTGAAACCAGCATGGAATGTTGAGTAATTTGGTGAATGTTAAGATCTTGGTCTTCTGAAGTGCTTGTCTTACTGAAATAAACATATCTGTGAAACGAGCATCAAAATTTGAGACATTTTGGTGAAGTTGAGATATTGGTCTTCTAAAGTGCTTATCTCACTGAAATAAGCATTTCAGCGACACCAGCATCAAAAACTGAATCATTTGGTGACTTTCAGATTTAAGTGTTCTGAAGTGCTTATCTCACTGAAATAAGCATTTGATTGTAACCAGCATGAAAAGTTGAGTCATTTGTTGAAGATGAGTTTTTGATCGTCTGAAGTGCTTATCATACTGAAATAAGCATATGTGTGAAACGAGCATCAAACGATGAGTCATTTTGGTGAAGTTGTGATCTAGGTCTTCGAAAGTGCTTATCTCACTGAAATAAGCAATATCAGAGAGACAAGCATCAAAAACTGTGTCATTTGGTGACTTAGAGATTTTGGTGTTCTGAAGTGCTTAACTCAATGAAGTAAGCATTTCTGTGAAACCAGCATCAACAGCTCATGCATTTGCAGCAATTGAGATTTTGGTCTACTAAAGTGCTTATCTTACTGAAAGAAGCATTTCTGTGAAACCAGCATCAAAAGTTGAGTCATTTTGGTGAAGTTGAGATATTGGTTTGCTAAAGTGCTTATCTCATGAAATAAGCATATCAGCGAGACAAGCATCAAAAGCTGAGTCATTTGGTGACTTTCAGATTTAAGTGTTCTGAAATGCTTATCTCACTGAAATAAGCATTTGATTGTAACCAGCATCAAAAGTTGAGTCATTTGTTCAAGTTGAGTTTTGATCGTCTGCATTATATCACTGAAGTAAGCTTTTCAGCGAGACCAGCTTCAAAAACTGAGTCATTTCGTGACTTTCTGATGTTGGTGTTCTGAAGTGCTTATCTCACTGAAAAAAGCATTTCTGTGAAACCAGCATGGAATGTTGAGTAATTTGGTGAATGTTAAGATCTTGGTCTTCTGAAGTGCTTGTCTTACTGAAATAAACATATCTGTGAAACGAGCATCAAAATTTGAGACATTTTGGTGAAGTTGAGATATTGGTCTTCTAAAGTGCTTATCTCACTGAAATAAGCATTTCAGCGACACCAGCATCAAAAGCTCTGTCATTTGGCTAATCTGACATTTTGTTGTTCTGAAGCGCTGATCTCACTGAAATAAGCATTTGAATGTAACGAGAATCGAAAGTTGAGACATTTCTTGAAGTTGTGTTTTTGATCGTCTGCAGTGCTTATCTCACTGAAATAAGCATTTCAGCGAGACCAGCATCAAAAGCTGAGTCATTTGGTGACTTAGAGATTTTGGTCTTCTAAAGTGCTTAACTCAATGTAATAAGCATTTCTGTCAAACCAGCAACAACAGATGATTCATTTCAAACAACTGAGATTTTGTTCTTCTAAAGTGCTTATCTCACCGAAACAAGCTTTTCTGTGAAACCTGTATCAACAGGTGATTCATTCGATGAATTAGCGATTTCTGTCTTCTGAAGGGCTTATCTCACTGAAATAAGCATTTCTGTGAAACCAGCATCAAAAGCTGAGTCATTTGGTGAATTTGAGACTTTGGTGATCTGAAGTGCTTATCTCACTGAAATAAGCATTTTATTGCAACCAGCATGAAAAGTTGAGTCATTTGTTGAAGATGAGTTTTTGATCGTCTGAAGTGCTTATCTTACTGAAATAAGCATATGTGTGAAACGAGCATCAAGCGTGGAGTCATTTTGGTGAAGTTGAGATATTGGTCTGCTAAAGTGCTTATCTCACTGAAATAAGCATATCCGCGAGACAAGCATCAAAAGCTGTGTCATTTGGTGACTTTCAGATTGAAGTGTTCTGAAATGCTTATCTCACTGAAATAAGCATTTGATTGTAACCAGCATCAAAAGTTGAGTCATTTGTTCAAGTTGAGTTTTGATCGTCTGCATTATATCACTGAAGTAAGCTTTTCAGCGAGACCAGCTTCAAAAACTGAGTCATTTCGTGACTTTCTGATGTTGGTGTTCTGAAGTGCTTATCTCACTGAAAAAAGCATTTCTGTGAAACCAGCATGGAATGTTGAGTAATTTGGTGAATGTTAAGATCTTGGTCTTCTGAAGTGCTTGTCTTACTGAAATAAACATATCTGTGAAACGAGCATCAAAATTTGAGACATTTTGGTGAAGTTGAGATATTGGTCTTCTAAAGTGCTTATCTCACTGAAATAAGCATTTCAGCGACACCAGCATCAAAAACTGAATCATTTGGTGACTTTCAGATTTAAGTGTTCTGAAGTGCTTATCTCACTGAAATAAGCATTTGATTGTAACCAGCATGAAAAGTTGAGTCATTTGTTGAAGATGAGTTTTTGATCGTCTGAAGTGCTTATCATACTGAAATAAGCATATGTGTGAAACGAGCATCAAACGATGAGTCATTTTGGTGAAGTTGTGATCTAGGTCTTCGAAAGTGCTTATCTCACTGAAATAAGCAATATCAGAGAGACAAGCATCAAAAACTGTGTCATTTGGTGACTTAGAGATTTTGGTGTTCTGAAGTGCTTAACTCAATGAAGTAAGCATTTCTGTGAAACCAGCATCAACAGCTCATGCATTTGCAGCAATTGAGATTTTGGTCTACTAAAGTGCTTATCTTACTGAAAGAAGCATTTCTGTGAAACCAGCATCAAAAGTTGAGTCATTTTGGTGAAGTTGAGATATTGGTTTGCTAAAGTGCTTATCTCATGAAATAAGCATATCAGCGAGACAAGCATCAACAGCTGAGTCATTTGGTGACTTTCAGATTGAAGTGTTCTGAAATGCTTATCTCACTGAAATAAGCATTTGATTGTAACCAGCATCAAAAGGTGAGTCATTTGTTCAAGTTGAGTTTTGATCGTCTGCATTATATCACTGAAGTAAGCTTTTCAGCGAGACCAGCTTCAAAAACTGAGTCATTTCGTGACTTTCTGATGTTGGTGTTCTGAAGTGCTTATCTCACTGAAAAAAGCATTTCTGTGAAACCAGCATGGAATGTTGAGTAATTTGGTGAATGTTAAGATCTTGGTCTTCTGAAGTGCTTGTCTTACTGAAATAAACATATCTGTGAAACGAGGATCAAAATTTGAGACATTTTGGTGAAGTTGAGATATTGGTCTTCTAAAGTGCTTATCTCACTGAAATAAGCATTTCAGCGACACCAGCATCAAAAGCTCTGTCATTTGGCTAATCTGACATTTTGTTGTTCTGAAGCGCTGATCTCACTGAAATAAGCATTTGAATGTAACGAGAATCGAAAGTTGAGACATTTCTTGAAGTTGTGTTTTTGATCGTCTGCAGTGCTTATCTCACTGAAATAAGCATTTCAGCGAGACCAGCATCAAAAGCTGAGTCATTTGGTGACTTAGAGATTTTGGTCTTCTAAAGTGCTTAACTCAATGTAATAAGCATTTCTGTCAAACCAGCAACAACAGATGATTCATTTCAAACAACTGAGATTTTGTTCTTCTAAAGTGCTTATCTCACCGAAACAAGCTTTTCTGTGAAACCTGTATCAACAGGTGATTCATTCGATGAATTAGCGATTTCTGTCTTCTGAAGGGCTTATCTCACTGAAATAAGCATTTCTGTGAAACCAGCATCAAAAGCTGAGTCATTTGGTGAATTTGAGACTTTGGTGATCTGAAGTGCTTATCTCACTGAAATAAGCATTTTATTGCAACCAGCATGAAAAGTTGAGTCATTTGTTGAAGATGAGTTTTTGATCGTCTGAAGTGCTTATCTTACTGAAATAAGCATATGTGTGAAACGAGCATCAAGCGTTGAGTCATTTTGGTGAAGTTGAGATATTGGTCTGCTAAAGTGCTTATCTCACTGAAATAAGCATATCCGCGAGACAAGCATCAAAAGCTGTGTCATTTGGTGACTTTCAGATTGAAGTGTTCTGAAATGCTTATCTCACTGAAATAAGCATTTGATTGTAACCAGCATCAAAAGTTGAGTCATTTGTTCAAGTTGAGTTTTGATCGTCTGCATTATATCACTGAAGTAAGCTTTTCAGCGAGACCAGCTTCAAAAACTGAGTCATTTCGTGACTTTCTGATGTTGGTGTTCTGAAGTGCTTATCTCACTGAAAAAAGCATTTCTGTGAAACCAGCATGGAATGTTGAGTAATTTGGTGAATGTTAAGATCTTGGTCTTCTGAAGTGCTTGTCTTACTGAAATAAACATATCTGTGAAACGAGCATCAAAATTTGAGACATTTTGGTGAAGTTGAGATATTGGTCTTCTAAAGTGCTTATCTCACTGAAATAAGCATTTCAGCGACACCAGCATCAAAAACTGAATCATTTGGTGACTTTCAGATTTAAGTGTTCTGAAGTGCTTATCTCACTGAAATAAGCATTTGATTGTAACCAGCATGAAAAGTTGAGTCATTTGTTGAAGATGAGTTTTTGATCGTCTGAAGTGCTTATCATACTGAAATAAGCATATGTGTGAAACGAGCATCAAACGATGAGTCATTTTGGTGAAGTTGTGATCTAGGTCTTCGAAAGTGCTTATCTCACTGAAATAAGCAATATCAGAGAGACAAGCATCAAAAACTGTGTCATTTGGTGACTTAGAGATTTTGGTGTTCTGAAGTGCTTAACTCAATGAAGTAAGCATTTCTGTGAAACCAGCATCAACAGCTCATGCATTTGCAGCAATTGAGATTTTGGTCTACTAAAGTGCTTATCTTACTGAAAGAAGCATTTCTGTGAAACCAGCATCAAAAGTTGAGTCATTTTGGTGAAGTTGAGATATTGGTTTGCTAAAGTGCTTATCTCATGAAATAAGCATATCAGCGAGACAAGCATCAACAGCTGAGTCATTTGGTGACTTTCAGATTTAAGTGTTCTGAAATGCTTATCTCACTGAAATAAGCATTTGATTGTAACCAGCATCAAAAGTTGAGTCATTTGTTCAAGTTGAGTTTTGATCGTCTGCATTATATCACTGAAGTAAGCTTTTCAGCGAGACCAGCTTCAAAAACTGAGTCATTTCGTGACTTTCTGATGTTGGTGTTCTGAAGTGCTTATCTCACTGAAAAAAGCATTTCTGTGAAACCAGCATGGAATGTTGAGTAATTTGGTGAATGTTAAGATCTTGGTCTTCTGAAGTGCTTGTCTTACTGAAATAAACATATCTGTGAAACGAGCATCAAAATTTGAGACATTTTGGTGAAGTTGAGATATTGGTCTTCTAAAGTGCTTATCTCACTGAAATAAGCATTTCAGCGACACCAGCATCAAAAGCTCTGTCATTTGGCTAATCTGACATTTTGTTGTTCTGAAGCGCTGATCTCACTGAAATAAGCATTTGAATGTAACGAGAATCGAAAGTTGAGACATTTCTTGAAGTTGTGTTTTTGATCGTCTGCAGTGCTTATCTCACTGAAATAAGCATTTCAGCGAGACCAGCATCAAAAGCTGAGTCATTTGGTGACTTAGAGATTTTGGTCTTCTAAAGTGCTTAACTCAATGTAATAAGCATTTCTGTCAAACCAGCAACAACAGATGATTCATTTCAAACAACTGAGATTTTGGTCTTCTAAAGTGCTTATCTCACCGAAACAAGCTTTTCTGTGAAACCTGTATCAACAGGTGATTCATTCGATGAATTAGCGATTTCTGTCTTCTGAAGGGCTTATCTCACTGAAATAAGCATTTCTGTGAAACCAGCATCAAAAGCTGAGTCATTTGGTGAATTTGAGACTTTGGTGATCTGAAGTGCTTATCTCACTGAAATAAGCATTTTATTGCAACCAGCATGAAAAGTTGAGTCATTTGTTGAAGATGAGTTTTTGATCGTCTGAAGTGCTTATCTTACTGAAATAAGCATATGTGTGAAACGAGCATCAAGCGTTGAGTCATTTTGGTGAAGTTGAGATATTGGTCTGTTAAAGTGCTTATCTCACTGAAATAAGCATATCCGCGAGACAAGCATCAAAAGCTGTGTCATTTGGTGACTTTCAGATTGAAGTGTTCTGAAATGCTTATCTCACTGAAATAAGCATTTGATTGTAACCAGCATCAAAAGTTGAGTCATTTGTTCAAGTTGAGTTTTGATCGTCTGCATTATATCACTGAAGTAAGCTTTTCAGCGAGACCAGCTTCAAAAACTGAGTCATTTCGTGACTTTCTGATGTTTGTGTTCTGAAGTGCTTATCTCACTGAAAAAAGCATTTCTGTGAAACCAGCATGGAATGTTGAGTAATTTGGTGAATGTTAAGATCTTGGACTTCTGAAGTGCTTGTCTTACTGAAATAAACATATCTGTGAAACGAGCATCAAAATTTGAGACATTTTGGTGAAGTTGAGATATTGGTCTTCTAAAGTGCTTATCTCACTGAAATAAGCATTTCAGCGACACCAGCATCAAAAACTGAATCATTTGGTGACTTTCAGATTTAAGTGTTCTGAAGTGCTTATCTCACTGAAATAAGCATTTGATTGTAACCAGCATGAAAAGTTGAGTCATTTGTTGAAGATGAGTTTTTGATCGTCTGAAGTGCTTATCATACTGAAATAAGCATATGTGTGAAACGAGCATCAAACGATGAGTCATTTTGGTGAAGTTGTGATCTAGGTCTTCGAAAGTGCTTATCTCACTGAAATAAGCAATATCAGAGAGACAAGCATCAAAAACTGTGTCATTTGGTGACTTAGAGATTTTGGTGTTCTGAAGTGCTTAACTCAATGAAGTAAGCATTTCTGTGAAACCAGCATCAACAGCTCATGCATTTGCAGCAATTGAGATTTTGGTCTACTAAAGTGCTTATCTTACTGAAAGAAGCATTTCTGTGAAACCAGCATCAAAAGTTGAGTCATTTTGGTGAAGTTGAGATATTGGTTTGCTAAAGTGCTTATCTCATGAAATAAGCATATCAGCGAGACAAGCATCAACAGCTGAGTCATTTGGTGACTTTCAGATTTAAGTGTTCTGAAATGCTTATCTCACTGAAATAAGCATTTGATTGTAACCAGCATCAAAAGTTGAGTCATTTGTTCAAGTTGAGTTTTGATCGTCTGCATTATATCACTGAAGTAAGCTTTTCAGCGAGACCAGCTTCAAAAACTGAGTCATTTCGTGACTTTCTGATGTTGGTGTTCTGAAGTGCTTATCTCACTGAAAAAAGCATTTCTGTGAAACCAGCATGGAATGTTGAGTAATTTGGTGAATGTTAAGATCTTGGTCTTCTGAAGTGCTTGTCTTACTGAAATAAACATATCTGTGAAACGAGCATCAAAATTTGAGACATTTTGGTGAAGTTGAGATATTGGTCTTCTAAAGTGCTTATCTCACTGAAATAAGCATTTCAGCGACACCAGCATCAAAAGCTCTGTCATTTGGCTAATCTGACATTTTGTTGTTCTGAAGCGCTGATCTCACTGAAATAAGCATTTGAATGTAACGAGAATCGAAAGTTGAGACATTTCTTGAAGTTGTGTTTTTGATCGTCTGCAGTGCTTATCTCACTGAAATAAGCATTTCAGCGAGACCAGCATCAAAAGCTGAGTCATTTGGTGACTTAGAGATTTTGGTCTTCTAAAGTGCTTAACTCAATGTAATAAGCATTTCTGTCAAACCAGCAACAACAGATGATTCATTTCAAACAACTGACATTTTGGTCTTCTAAAGTGCTTATCTCACCGAAACAAGCTTTTCTGTGAAACCTGTATCAACAGGTGATTCATTCGATGAATTAGCGATTTCTGTCTTCTGAAGGGCTTATCTCACTGAAATAAGCATTTCTGTGAAACCAGCATCAAAAGCTGAGTCATTTGGTGAATTTGAGACTTTGGTGATCTGAAGTGCTTATCTCACTGAAATAAGCATTTTATTGCAACCAGCATGAAAAGTTGAGTCATTTGTTGAAGATGAGTTTTTGATCGTCTGAAGTGCTTATCTTACTGAAATAAGCATATGTGTGAAACGAGCATCAAGCGTTGAGTCATTTTGGTGAAGTTGAGATATTGGTCTGCTAAAGTGCTTATCTCACTGAAATAAGCATATCCGCGAGACAAGCATCAAAAGCTGTGTCATTTGGTGACTTTCAGATTGAAGTGCTCTGAAATGCTTATCTCACTGAAATAAGCATTTGATTGTAACCAGCATCAAAAGTTGAGTCATTTGTTCAAGTTGAGTTTTGATCGTCTGCATTATATCACTGAAGTAAGCTTTTCAGCGAGACCAGCTTCAAAAACTGAGTCATTTCGTGACTTTCTGATGTTGGTGTTCTGAAGTGCTTATCTCACTGAAAAAAGCATTTCTGTGAAACCAGCATGGAATGTTGAGTAATTTGGTGAATGTTAAGATCTTGGTCTTCTGAAGTGCTTGTCTTACTGAAATAAACATATCTGTGAAACGAGCATCAAAATTTGAGACATTTTGGTGAAGTTGAGATATTGGTCTTCTAAAGTGCTTATCTCACTGAAATAAGCATTTCAGCGACACCAGCATCAAAAACTGAATCATTTGGTGACTTTCAGATTTAAGTGTTCTGAAGTGCTTATCTCACTGAAATAAGCATTTGATTGTAACCAGCATGAAAAGTTGAGTCATTTGTTGAAGATGAGTTTTTGATCGTCTGAAGTGCTTATCATACTGAAATAAGCATATGTGTGAAACGAGCATCAAACGATGAGTCATTTTGGTGAAGTTGTGATCTAGGTCTTCGAAAGTGCTTATCTCACTGAAATAAGCAATATCAGAGAGACAAGCATCAAAAACTGTGTCATTTGGTGACTTAGAGATTTTGGTGTTCTGAAGTGCTTAACTCAATGAAGTAAGCATTTCTGTGAAACCAGCATCAACAGCTCATGCATTTGCAGCAATTGAGATTTTGGTCTACTAAAGTGCTTATCTTACTGAAAGAAGCATTTCTGTGAAACCAGCATCAAAAGTTGAGTCATTTTGGTGAAGTTGAGATATTGGTTTGCTAAAGTGCTTATCTCATGAAATAAGCATATCAGCGAGACAAGCATCAACAGCTGAGTCATTTGGTGACTTTCAGATTTAAGTGTTCTGAAATGCTTATCTCACTGAAATAAGCATTTGATTGTAACCAGCATCAAAAGTTGAGTCATTTGTTCAAGTTGAGTTTTGATCGTCTGCATTATATCACTGAAGTAAGCTTTTCAGCGAGACCAGCTTCAAAAACTGAGTCATTTCGTGACTTTCTGATGTTGGTGTTCTGAAGTGCTTATCTCACTGAAAAAAGCATTTCTGTGAAACCAGCATGGAATGTTGAGTAATTTGGTGAATGTTAAGATCTTGGTCTTCTGAAGTGCTTGTCTTACTGAAATAAACATATCTGTGAAACGAGCATCAAAATTTGAGACATTTTGGTGAAGTTGAGATATTGGTCTTCTAAAGTGCTTATCTCACTGAAATAAGCATTTCAGCGACACCAGCATCAAAAGCTCTGTCATTTGGCTAATCTGACATTTTGTTGTTCTGAAGCGCTGATCTCACTGAAATAAGCATTTGAATGTAACGAGAATCGAAAGTTGAGACATTTCTTGAAGTTGTGTTTTTGATCGTCTGCAGTGCTTATCTCACTGAAATAAGCATTTCAGCGAGACCAGCATCAAAAGCTGAGTCATTTGGTGACTTAGAGATTTTGGTCTTCTAAAGTGCTTAACTCAATGTAATAAGCATTTCTGTCAAACCAGCAACAACAGATGATTCATTTCAAACAACTGAGATTTTGTTCTTCTAAAGTGCTTATCTCACCGAAACAAGCTTTTCTGTGAAACCTGTATCAACAGGTGATTCATTCGATGAATTAGCGATTTCTGTCTTCTGAAGGGCTTATCTCACTGAAATAAGCATTTCTGTGAAACCAGCATCAAAAGCTGAGTCATTTGGTGAATTTGAGACTTTGGTGATCTGAAGTGCTTATCTCACTGAAATAAGCATTTTATTGCAACCAGCATGAAAAGTTGAGTCATTTGTTGAAGATGAGTTTTTGATCGTCTGAAGTGCTTATCTTACTGAAATAAGCATATGTGTGAAACGAGCATCAAGCGTTGAGTCATTTTGGTGAAGTTGAGATATTGGTCTGCTAAAGTGCTTATCTCACTGAAATAAGCATATCCGCGAGACAAGCATCAAAAGCTGTGTCATTTGGTGACTTTCAGATTGAAGTGTTCAGAAATGCTTATCTCACTGAAATAAGCATTTGATTGTAACCAGCATCAAAAGTTGAGTCATTTGTTCAAGTTGAGTTTTGATCGTCTGCATTATATCACTGAAGTAAGCTTTTCAGCGAGACCAGCTTCAAAAACTGAGTCATTTCGTGACTTTCTGATGTTGGTGTTCTGAAGTGCTTATCTCACTGAAAAAAGCATTTCTGTGAAACCAGCATGGAATGTTGAGTAATTTGGTGAATGTTAAGATCTTGGTCTTCTGAAGTGCTTGTCTTACTGAAATAAACATATCTGTGAAACGAGCATCAAAATTTGAGACATTTTGGTGAAGTTGAGATATTGGTCTTCTAAAGTGCTTATCTCACCGAAACAAGCTTTTCTGTGAAACCTGTATCAACAGGTGATTCATTCGATGAATTAGCGATTTCTGTCTTCTGAAGGGCTTATCTCACTGAAATAAGCATTTCTGTGAAACCAGCATCAAAAGCTGAGTCATTTGGTGAATTTGAGACTTTGGTGATCTGAAGTGCTTATCTCACTGAAATAAGCATTTTATTGCAACCAGCATGAAAAGTTGAGTCATTTGTTGAAGATGAGTTTTTGATCGTCTGAAGTGCTTATCTTACTGAAATAAGCATATGTGTGAAACGAGCATCAAGCGTTGAGTCATTTTGGTGAAGTTGAGATATTGGTCTGCTAAAGTGCTTGTCTCACTGAAATAAGCATATCAGCGAGACAAGCATCAAAAGCAGAGTCATTTGGTGACTTAGAGATTTTGGTTTTCAGAAGTGCTTAATTCAATGAAGTAAGCATTTCTGTGAAACCAGCATCAACCGATGATGCATTTGAAGCAAATGAGATTTTGGTCTACTAAAGTGCTTATCTTACTGAAAGAAGCATTTCTGTGAAACCAGCATCAAAAGTTGAGTCATTTTGGTGAAGTTGAGATATTGGTCTGGTAAAGTGCTTATCTCACTGAAATAAGCATTTCAGCGAGACAAGCATCAACAGCTGAGTCATTTGGTGACTTTCAGATTTAAGTGTTCTGAAGTGCTTATCTCACTGAAATAAGCATTTGATTGTAACCAGCATCAAAAGTTGAGTCATTTGTTGAAGATGAGTTTTTGATCGTCTGAAGTGCTTATCATACTGAAATAAGCATATGTGTGAAACGAGCATCAAACGATGAGTCATTTTGGTGAAGTTGTGATCTAGGTCTTCGAAAGTCCTTATCTCACTGAAATAAGCAATATGAGAGAGACAAGCATCAAAAGCTGTGTCATTTGGTTATTTAGAGATTTTGGTGTTCTGAAGTGCTTAACTCAATGAAGTAAGCATTTCTGTGAAACCAGCATCAACAGATGATGCATTTGAAACAATTGAGATTTTGGTCTACTAAAGTGCTTATCTTACTGAAAGAAGCATTTCTGTCAAACCAGCATCAAAAGTTGAGTCATTTTGGAGAAGTTGAGATATTGGTCTGCTAAAGTGCTTATCTCACTGAAATAAGCATATGTGTGAAACGAGCATCAAGCGTTGAGTCATTTGTTGAAGATGAGTTTTTGATCGTCTGAAGTGCTTATCTTACTGAAATAAGCATATGTGTGAAACGAGCATCAAGCGTTGAGTCATTTTGGTGAAGTTGAGATTTTGGTCTGCTAAAGTGCTTGTCTCACTGAAATAAGCATATCAGCGAGACAAGCATCAAAAGCTGAGTCATTTGGTGACTTAGAGATTTTGGTTTTCAGAAGTGCTTAATTCAATGAAGTAAGCATTTCTGTGAAACCAGCATCAACCGATGATGCATTTGAAGCAAATGAGATTTTGGTCTACTAAAGTGCTTATCTTACTGAAAGAAGCATTTCTGTGAAACCAGCATCAAAAGCTGAGTCATTTGGTGAATTTGAGACTTTGGTGATCTGAAGTGCTTATCTCACTGAAATAAGCATTTTATTGCAACCAGCATGAAAAGTTGAGTCATTTGTTGAAGATGAGTTTTTGATCGTCTGAAGTGCTTATCTTACTGAAATAAGCATATGTGTGAAACCAGCATCAAGCGTTGAGTCATTTTGGTGAAGTTGAGATATTGGTCTGCTAAAGTGCTTGTCTCACTGAAATAAGCATATCAGCGAGACAAGCATCAAAAGCTGAGTCATTTGGTGACTTAGAGATTTTGGTTTTCAGAAGTGCTTAATTCAATGAAGTAAGCATTTCTGTGAAACCAGCATCAACCGATGATGCATTTGAAGCAAATGAGATTTTGGTCTACTAAAGTGCTTATCTTACTGAAAGAAGCATTTCTGTGAAACCAGCATCAAAAGTTGAGTCATTTTGGTGAAGTTGAGATATTGGTCTGGTAAAGTGCTTATCTCACTGAAATAAGCATTTCAGCGAGACAAGCATCAACAGCTGAGTCATTTGGTGACTTTCAGATTTAAGTGTTCTGAAGTGCTTATCTCATTGAAATAAGCATTTGATTGTAACCAGCATCAAAAGTTGAGTCATTTGTTGAAGATGAGTTTTTGATCGTCTGAAGTGCTTATCATACTGAAATAAGCATATGTGTGAAACGAGCATCAAACGATGAGTCATTTTGGTGAAGTTGTGATCTAGGTCTTCGAAAGTGCTTATCTCACTGAAATAAGCAATATGAGAGAGACAAGCATCAAAAGCTGTGTCATTTGGTTATTTAGAGATTTTGGTCTTCAGAAGTGCTTACCTCAATGAAGTAAGCATTTCTGTGAAACCAGCATCAACAGCTCATGCATTTGCAGCAATTGAGATTTTGGTCTACTAAAGTGCTTATCTTACTGAAAGAAGCATTTCTGTCAAACCAGCATCAAAAGTTGAGTCATTTTGGTGAAGTTGAGATATTGGTCTGCTAAAGTGCTTATCTCACTGAAATAAGCATATCAGCGAGACAAGCATCAAAAGCTGAGTCATTTGGTGACTAGGAGATTTTGGTCCTCAGAAGTGCTTATCTCAATGTAGTAAGCTTTTCAGTGAAACCAGCATCAACAGATCATGCATTTGAAGCAATTGAGATTTTGTCTACTAAAGTGCTTATCTTACTGAAAGAATCATTTCTGTGAAACCAGCATCAAAAGTTGAGTCATTTTGGTGAAGTTGAGATATTGGTCTGCTAAAGTGCTGATCTCACTGAAATAAGCATATCAGCGAGACAAGCATCAAAAGCTGAGTCATTTGGTGACTTTCAGATTTAAGTGTTCTGAAGTGCTTATCTCACTGAAATAAGCATTTGATTGTAACCAGCATCAAACGTTGAGTCATTTGTTCAAGTTGAGTTTTGATCGTCTGCATTATATCACTGAAGTAAGCTTTTCAGCGAGACCAGCTTCAAAAACTGAGTCATTTCGTGACATTCTGATGTTGGTGTTCTGAAGTGCTTATCTCACTGAAAAAAGCATTTCTGTGAAACCAGCAAGGAATGTTGAGTAATTTGTTGAATGTTAAGATCTTGGTCTTCTGAAGTGCTTTGTCTTACTGAAATAAACATATCTGTGAAACGAGCATCAAAATTTGAGACATTTTGGTGAAGTTGAGATATTGGTCTTCTAAAGTGCTTATCTCACTGAAATAAGCATTTCAGCGACACCAGCATCAAAAGCTCTGTCATTTGGCTAATCTGACATTTTGTTGTTCTGAAGCGCTGATCTCACTGAAATAAGCATTTGAATGTAACGAGAATCGAAAGTTGAGACATTTCTTGAAGTTGTGTTTTTGATCGTCTGCAGTGCTTATCTCACTGAAATAAGCATTTCAGCGAGACCAGCATCAAAAGCTGAGTCATTTGGTGACTTAGAGATTTTGGTCTTCTAAAGTGCTTAACTCAATGTAATAAGCATTTCTGTCAAACCAGCAACAACAGATGATTCATTTCAAACAACTGAGATTTTGGTCTTCTAAAGTGCTTATCTCACCGAAACAAGCTTTTCTGTGAAACCTGTATCAACAGGTGATTCATTCGATGAATTAGCGATTTCTGTCTTCTGAAGGGCTTATCTCACTGAAATAAGCATTTCTGTGAAACCAGCATCAAAAGCTGAGTCATTTGGTGAATTTGAGACTTTGGTGATCTGAAGTGCTTATCTCACTGAAATAAGCATTTTATTGCAACCAGCATGAAAAGTTGAGTCATTTGTTGAAGATGAGTTTTTGATCGTCTGAAGTGCTTATCTTACTGAAATAAGCATATGTGTGAAACGAGCATCAAGCGTTGAGTCATTTTGGTGAAGTTGAGATATTGGTCTGCTAAAGTGCTTGTCTCACTGAAATAAGCATATCAGCGAGACAAGCATCAAAAGCTGAGTCATTTGGTGACTTAGAGATTTTGGTTTTCAGAAGTGCTTAATTCAATGAAGTAAGCATTTCTGTGAAACCAGCATCAACCGATGATGCATTTGAAGCAAATGAGATTTTGGTCTACTAAAGTGCTTATCTTACTGAAAGAAGCATTTCTGTGAAACCAGCATCAAAAGTTGAGTCATTTTGGTGAAGTTGAGATATTGGTCTGGTAAAGTGCTTATCTCACTGAAATAAGCATTTCAGCGAGACAAGCATCAACAGCTGAGTCATTTGGTGACTTTCAGATTTAAGTGTTCTGAAGTGCTTATCTCACTGAAATAAGCATTTGATTGTAACCAGCATCAAAAGTTGAGTCATTTGTTGAAGATGAGTTTTTGATCGTCTGAAGTGCTTATCATACTGAAATAAGCATATGTGTGAAACGAGCATCAAACGATGAGTCATTTTGGTGAAGTTGTGATCTAGGTCTTCGAAAGTCCTTATCTCACTGAAATAAGCAATATGAGAGAGACAAGCATCAAAAGCTGTGTCATTTGGTTATTTAGAGATTTTGGTGTTCTGAAGTGCTTAACTCAATGAAGTAAGCATTTCTGTGAAACCAGCATCAACAGATGATGCATTTGAAACAATTGAGATTTTGGTCTACTAAAGTGCTTATCTTACTGAAAGAAGCATTTCTGTCAAACCAGCATCAAAAGTTGAGTCATTTTGGAGAAGTTGAGATATTGGTCTGCTAAAGTGCTGATCTCACTGAAATAAGCATATCAGCGAGACAAGCATCAACAGCTGAGTCATTTGGTGACTAGGAGTTTTTGGTCCTCAGAAGTGATTATCTCAATGTAGTACGCTTTTCAGTGAAACCAGCATCAACAGATCATGCATTTGAAGCAATTGAGATTTTGTCTACTAAAGTGCTTATCTTACTGAAAGAAGCATTTCTGTGAAACCAGCATCAAAAGTTGAGTCATTTTGGTGAAGTTGAGATATTGGTCTGCTAAAGTGCTGATCTCACTGAAATAAGCATATCAGCGAGACAAGCATCAAAAGCTGAGTCATTTGGTGACTTTCAGATTTAAGTGTTCTGAAGTGCTTATCTCACTGAAATAAGCATTTGATTGTAACCAGCATCAAACGTTGAGTCATTTGTTCAAGTTGAGTTTTGATCGTCTGCATTATATCACTGAAGTAAGCTTTTCAGCGAGACCAGCTTCAAAAACTGAGTCATTTCGTGACTTTCTGATGTTGGTGTTCTGAAGTGCTTATCTCACTGAAAAAAGCATTTCTGTGAAACCAGCATGGAATGTTGAGTAATTTGGTGAATGTTAAGATCTTGGTCTTCTGACGTGCTTGTCTTACTGAAATAAACATATCTGTGAAACGAGCATCAAAATTTGAGACATTTTGGTGAAGTTGAGATATTGGTCTTCTAAAGTGCTTATCTCACTGAAATATGCATTTCAGCGACACCAGCATCAAAAGCTCTGTCATTTGGCTAATCTGACATTTTGTTGTTCTGAAGCGCTGATCTCACTGAAATAAGCATTTGAATGTAACGAGAATCGAAAGTTGAGACATTTCTTGAAGTTGTGTTTTTGATCGTCTGCAGTGCTTATCTCACTGAAATAAGCATTTAGCGAGACCAGCATCAAAATCTGAGTCATTTGGTGACTTAGAGATTTTGGTCTTCTAAAGTGCTTAACTCAATGTAATAAGCATTTCTGTCAAACCAGCAACAACAGATGATTCATTTCAAACAACTGAGATTTTGGTCTTCTAAAGTGCTTATCTCACCGAAACAAGCTTTTCTGTGAAACCTGTATCAACAGGTGATTCATTCGATGAATTAGCGATTTCTGTCTTCTGAAGGGCTTATCTCACTGAAATAAGCATTTCTGTGAAACCAGCATCAAAAGCTGAGTCATTTGGTGAATTTGAGACTTTGGTGATCTGAAGTGCTTATCTCACTGAAATAAGCATTTTATTGCAACCAGCATGAAAAGTTGAGTCATTTGTTGAAGATGAGTTTTTGATCGTCTGAAGTGCTTATCTTACTGAAATAAGCATATGTGTGAAACGAGCATCAAGCGTTGAGTCATTTTGGTGAAGTTGAGATTTTGGTCTGCTAAAGTGCCTATCTCACTGAAATAAGCATATCAGCGAGACAAGCATCAACAGCTGAGTCATTTGGTGACTAGGAGATTTTGGTCCTCAGAAGTGATTATCTCAATGTAGTAAGCTTTTCAGTGAAACCAGCATCAACAGATCATGCATTTGAAGCAATTGAGATTTTGTCTACTAAAGTGCTTATCTTACTGAAAGAAGCATTTCTGTGAAACCAGCATCAAAAGTTGAGTCATTTTGGTGAAGTTGAGATATTGGTCTGCTAAAGTGCTGATCTCACTGAAATAAGCATATCAGCGAGACAAGCATCAAAAGCTGAGTCATTTGGTGACTTTCAGATTTAAGTGTTCTGAAGTGCTTATCTCACTGAAATAAGCATTTGATTGTAACCAGCATCAAACGTTGAGTCATTTGTTCAAGTTGAGTTTTGATCGTCTGCATTATATCACTGAAGTAAGCTTTTCAGCGAGACCAGCTTCAAAAACTGAGTCATTTCGTGACTTTCTGATGTTGGTGTTCTGAAGTGCTTATCTCACTGAAAAAAGCATTTCTGTGAAACCAGCATGGAATGTTGAGTAATTTGGTGAATGTTAAGATCTTGGTCTTCTGACGTGCTTGTCTTACTGAAATAAACATATCTGTGAAACGAGCATCAAAATTTGAGACATTTTGGTGAAGTTGAGATATTGGTCTTCTAAAGTGCTTATCTCACTGAAATAAGCATTTCAGCGACACCAGCATCAAAAGCTCTGTCATTTGGCTAATCTGACATTTTGTTGTTCTGAAGCGCTGATCTCACTGAAATAAGCATTTGAATGTAACGAGAATCGAAAGTTGAGACATTTCTTGAAGTTGTGTTTTTGATCGTCTGCAGTGCTTATCTCACTGAAATAAGCATTTAGCGAGACCAGCATCAAAAGCTGAGTCATTTGGTGACTTAGAGATTTTGGTCTTCTAAAGTGCTTAACTCAATGTAATAAGCATTTCTGTCAAACCAGCAACAACAGATGATTCATTTCAAACAACTGAGATTTTGGTCTTCTAAAGTGCTTATCTCACCGAAACAAGCTTTTCTGTGAAACCTGTATCAACAGGTGATTCATTCGATGAATTAGCGATTTCTGTCTTCTGAAGGGCTTATCTCACTGAAATAAGCATTTCTGTGAAACCAGCATCAAAAGCTGAGTCATTTGGTGAATTTGAGACTTTGGTGATCTGAAGTGCTTATCTCACTGAAATAAGCATTTTATTGCAACCAGCATGAAAAGTTGAGTCATTTGTTGAAGATGAGTTTTTGATCGTCTGAAGTGCTTATCTTACTGAAATAAGCATATGTGTGAAACGAGCATCAAGCGTTGAGTCATTTTGGTGAAGTTGAGATATTGGTCTGCTAAAGTGCTTGTCTCACTGAAATAAGCATATCAGCGAGACAAGCATCAAAAGCTGAGTCATTTGGTGACTTAGAGATTTTGGTTTTCAGAAGTGCTTAATTCAATGAAGTAAGCATTTCTGTGAAACCAGCATCAACCGATGATGCATTTGAAGCAAATGAGATTTTGGTCTACTAAAGTGCTTATCTTACTGAAAGAAGCATTTCTGTGAAACCAGCATCAAAAGTTGAGTCATTTTGGTGAAGTTGAGATATTGGTCTGGTAAAGTGCTTATCTCACTGAAATAAGCATTTCAGCGAGACAAGCATCAACAGCTGAGTCATTTGGTGACTTTCAGATTTAAGTGTTCTGAAGTGCTTATCTCATTGAAATAAGCATTTGATTGTAACCAGCATCAAAAGTTGAGTCATTTGTTGAAGATGAGTTTTTGATCGTCTGAAGTGCTTATCATACTGAAATAAGCATATGTGTGAAACGAGCATCAAACGATGAGTCATTTTGGTGAAGTTGTGATCTAGGTCTTCGAAAGTGCTTATCTCACTGAAATAAGCAATATGAGAGAGACAAGCATCAAAAGCTGTGTCATTTGGTTATTTAGAGATTTTGGTCTTCAGAAGTGCTTACCTCAATGAAGTAAGCATTTCTGTGAAACCAGCATCAACAGCTCATGCATTTGCAGCAATTGAGATTTTGGTCTACTAAAGTGCTTATCTTACTGAAAGAAGCATTTCTGTCAAACCAGCATCAAAAGTTGAGTCATTTTGGTGAAGTTGAGATATTGGTCTGCTAAAGTGCTTATCTCACTGAAATAAGCATATCAGCGAGACAAGCATCAAAAGCTGAGTCATTTGGTGACTAGGAGATTTTGGTCCTCAGAAGTGCTTATCTCAATGTAGTAAGCTTTTCAGTGAAACCAGCATCAACAGATCATGCATTTGAAGCAATTGAGATTTTGTCTACTAAAGTGCTTATCTTACTGAAAGAATCATTTCTGTGAAACCAGCATCAAAAGTTGAGTCATTTTGGTGAAGTTGAGATATTGGTCTGCTAAAGTGCTGATCTCACTGAAATAAGCATATCAGCGAGACAAGCATCAAAAGCTGAGTCATTTGGTGACTTTCAGATTTAAGTGTTCTGAAGTGCTTATCTCACTGAAATAAGCATTTGATTGTAACCAGCATCAAACGTTGAGTCATTTGTTCAAGTTGAGTTTTGATCGTCTGCATTATATCACTGAAGTAAGCTTTTCAGCGAGACCAGCTTCAAAAACTGAGTCATTTCGTGACATTCTGATGTTGGTGTTCTGAAGTGCTTATCTCACTGAAAAAAGCATTTCTGTGAAACCAGCAAGGAATGTTGAGTAATTTGTTGAATGTTAAGATCTTGGTCTTCTGAAGTGCTTTGTCTTACTGAAATAAACATATCTGTGAAACGAGCATCAAAATTTGAGACATTTTGGTGAAGTTGAGATATTGGTCTTCTAAAGTGCTTATCTCACTGAAATAAGCATTTCAGCGACACCAGCATCAAAAGCTCTGTCATTTGGCTAATCTGACATTTTGTTGTTCTGAAGCGCTGATCTCACTGAAATAAGCATTTGAATGTAACGAGAATCGAAAGTTGAGACATTTCTTGAAGTTGTGTTTTTGATCGTCTGCAGTGCTTATCTCACTGAAATAAGCATTTCAGCGAGACCAGCATCAAAAGCTGAGTCATTTGGTGACTTAGAGATTTTGGTCTTCTAAAGTGCTTAACTCAATGTAATAAGCATTTCTGTCAAACCAGCAACAACAGATGATTCATTTCAAACAACTGAGATTTTGGTCTTCTAAAGTGCTTATCTCACCGAAACAAGCTTTTCTGTGAAACCTGTATCAACAGGTGATTCATTCGATGAATTAGCGATTTCTGTCTTCTGAAGGGCTTATCTCACTGAAATAAGCATTTCTGTGAAACCAGCATCAAAAGCTGAGTCATTTGGTGAATTTGAGACTTTGGTGATCTGAAGTGCTTATCTCACTGAAATAAGCATTTTATTGCAACCAGCATGAAAAGTTGAGTCATTTGTTGAAGATGAGTTTTTGATCGTCTGAAGTGCTTATCTTACTGAAATAAGCATATGTGTGAAACGAGCATCAAGCGTTGAGTCATTTTGGTGAAGTTGAGATATTGGTCTGCTAAAGTGCTTGTCTCACTGAAATAAGCATATCAGCGAGACAAGCATCAAAAGCTGAGTCATTTGGTGACTTAGAGATTTTGGTTTTCAGAAGTGCTTAATTCAATGAAGTAAGCATTTCTGTGAAACCAGCATCAACCGATGATGCATTTGAAGCAAATGAGATTTTGGTCTACTAAAGTGCTTATCTTACTGAAAGAAGCATTTCTGTGAAACCAGCATCAAAAGTTGAGTCATTTTGGTGAAGTTGAGATATTGGTCTGGTAAAGTGCTTATCTCACTGAAATAAGCATTTCAGCGAGACAAGCATCAACAGCTGAGTCATTTGGTGACTTTCAGATTTAAGTGTTCTGAAGTGCTTATCTCACTGAAATAAGCATTTGATTGTAACCAGCATCAAAAGTTGAGTCATTTGTTGAAGATGAGTTTTTGATCGTCTGAAGTGCTTATCATACTGAAATAAGCATATGTGTGAAACGAGCATCAAACGATGAGTCATTTTGGTGAAGTTGTGATCTAGGTCTTCGAAAGTCCTTATCTCACTGAAATAAGCAATATGAGAGAGACAAGCATCAAAAGCTGTGTCATTTGGTTATTTAGAGATTTTGGTGTTCTGAAGTGCTTAACTCAATGAAGTAAGCATTTCTGTGAAACCAGCATCAACAGATGATGCATTTGAAACAATTGAGATTTTGGTCTACTAAAGTGCTTATCTTACTGAAAGAAGCATTTCTGTCAAACCAGCATCAAAAGTTGAGTCATTTTGGAGAAGTTGAGATATTGGTCTGCTAAAGTGCTTATCTCACTGAAATAAGCATATCAGCGAGACAAGCATCAACAGCTGAGTCATTTGGTGACTAGGAGATTTTGGTCCTCAGAAGTGATTATCTCAATGTAGTACGCTTTTCAGTGAAACCAGCATCAACAGATCATGCATTTGAAGCAATTGAGATTTTGTCTACTAAAGTGCTTATCTTACTGAAAGAAGCATTTCTGTGAAACCAGCATCAAAAGTTGAGTCATTTTGGTGAAGTTGAGATATTGGTCTGCTAAAGTGCTGATCTCACTGA
Source organism: Stegostoma tigrinum (assembly GCF_030684315.1). Lineage (NCBI taxonomy): Eukaryota > Metazoa > Chordata > Chondrichthyes > Orectolobiformes > Stegostomatidae > Stegostoma > Stegostoma tigrinum. The sequence goes on from NW_026728050.1 coordinate 867,907, forward strand.
AATAAGCATATCAGCGAGACAAGCATCAAAAGCTGAGTCATTTGGTGACTTTCAGATTTAAGTGTTCTGAAGTGCTTATCTCACTGAAATAAGCATTTGATTGTAACCAGCATCAAACGTTGAGTCATTTGTTCAAGTTGAGTTTTGATCGTCTGCATTATATCACTGAAGTAAGCTTTTCAGCGAGACCAGCTTCAAAAACTGAGTCATTTCGTGACTTTCTGATGTTGGTGTTCTGAAGTGCTTATCTCACTGAAAAAAGCATTTCTGTGAAACCAGCATGGAATGTTGAGTAATTTGGTGAATGTTAAGATCTTGGTCTTCTGACGTGCTTGTCTTACTGAAATAAACATATCTGTGAAACGAGCATCAAAATTTGAGACATTTTGGTGAAGTTGAGATATTGGTCTTCTAAAGTGCTTATCTCACTGAAATAAGCATTTCAGCGACACCAGCATCAAAAGCTCTGTCATTTGGCTAATCTGACATTTTGTTGTTCTGAAGCGCTGATCTCACTGAAATAAGCATTTGAATGTAACGAGAATCGAAAGTTGAGACATTTCTTGAAGTTGTGTTTTTGATCGTCTGCAGTGCTTATCTCACTGAAATAAGCATTTAGCGAGACCAGCATCAAAAGCTGAGTCATTTGGTGACTTAGAGATTTTGGTCTTCTAAAGTGCTTAACTCAATGTAATAAGCATTTCTGTCAAACCAGCAACAACAGATGATTCATTTCAAACAACTGAGATTTTGGTCTTCTAAAGTGCTTATCTCACCGAAACAAGCTTTTCTGTGAAACCTGTATCAACAGGTGATTCATTCGATGAATTAGCGATTTCTGTCTTCTGAAGGGCTTATCTCACTGAAATAAGCATTTCTGTGAAACCAGCATCAAAAGCTGAGTCATTTGGTGAATTTGAGACTTTGGTGATCTGAAGTGCTTATCTCACTGAAATAAGCATTTTATTGCAACCAGCATGAAAAGTTGAGTCATTTGTTGAAGATGAGTTTTTGATCGTCTGAAGTGCTTATCTTACTGAAATAAGCATATGTGTGAAACGAGCATCAAGCGTTGAGTCATTTTGGTGAAGTTGAGATATTGGTCTTCTAAAGTGCTTGTCTCACTGAAATAAGCATATCAGCGAGACAAGCATCAAAAGCTGAGTCATTTGGTGACTTAGAGATTTTGGTTTTCAGAAGTGCTTAATTCAATGAAGTAAGCATTTCTGTGAAACCAGCATCAACCGATGATGCATTTGAAGCAAATGAGATTTTGGTCTACTAAAGTGCTTATCTTACTGAAAGAAGCATTTCTGTGAAACCAGCATCAAAAGTTGAGTCATTTTGGTGAAGTTGAGATATTGGTCTGGTAAAGTGCTTATCTCACTGAAATAAGCATTTCAGCGAGACAAGCATCAACAGCTGAGTCATTTGGTGACTTTCAGATTTAAGTGTTCTGAAGTGCTTATCTCATTGAAATAAGCATTTGATTGTAACCAGCATCAAAAGTTGAGTCATTTGTTGAAGATGAGTTTTTGATCGTCTGAAGTGCTTATCATACTGAAATAAGCATATGTGTGAAACGAGCATCAAACGATGAGTCATTTTGGTGAAGTTGTGATCTAGGTCTTCGAAAGTGCTTATCTCACTGAAATAAGCAATATGAGAGAGACAAGCATCAAAAGCTGTGTCATTTGGTTATTTAGAGATTTTGGTCTTCAGAAGTGCTTACCTCAATGAAGTAAGCATTTCTGTGAAACCAGCATCAACAGCTCATGCATTTGCAGCAATTGAGATTTTGGTCTACTAAAGTGCTTATCTTACTGAAAGAAGCATTTCTGTCAAACCAGCATCAAAAGTTGAGTCATTTTGGTGAAGTTGAGATATTGGTCTGCTAAAGTGCTTATCTCACTGAAATAAGCATATCAGCGAGACAAGCATCAAAAGCTGAGTCATTTGGTGACTAGGAGATTTTGGTCCTCAGAAGTGCTTATCTCAATGTAGTAAGCTTTTCAGTGAAACCAGCATCAACAGATCATGCATTTGAAGCAATTGAGATTTTGTCTACTAAAGTGCTTATCTTACTGAAAGAATCATTTCTGTGAAACCAGCATCAAAAGTTGAGTCATTTTGGTGAAGTTGAGATATTGGTCTGCTAAAGTGCTGATCTCACTGAAATAAGCATATCAGCGAGACAAGCATCAAAAGCTGAGTCATTTGGTGACTTTCAGATTTAAGTGTTCTGAAGTGCTTATCTCACTGAAATAAGCATTTGATTGTAACCAGCATCAAACGTTGAGTCATTTGTTCAAGTTGAGTTTTGATCGTCTGCATTATATCACTGAAGTAAGCTTTTCAGCGAGACCAGCTTCAAAAACTGAGTCATTTCGTGACATTCTGATGTTGGTGTTCTGAAGTGCTTATCTCACTGAAAAAAGCATTTCTGTGAAACCAGCAAGGAATGTTGAGTAATTTGTTGAATGTTAAGATCTTGGTCTTCTGAAGTGCTTTGTCTTACTGAAATAAACATATCTGTGAAACGAGCATCAAAATTTGAGACATTTTGGTGAAGTTGAGATATTGGTCTTCTAAAGTGCTTATCTCACTGAAATAAGCATTTCAGCGACACCAGCATCAAAAGCTCTGTCATTTGGCTAATCTGACATTTTGTTGTTCTGAAGCGCTGATCTCACTGAAATAAGCATTTGAATGTAACGAGAATCGAAAGTTGAGACATTTCTTGAAGTTGTGTTTTTGATCGTCTGCAGTGCTTAGCTCACTGAAATAAGCATTTCAGCGAGACCAGCATCAAAAGCTGAGTCATTTGGTGAGTTAGAGATTTTGCTCTTCTAAAGTGCTTAACTCAATGTAATAAGCATTTCTGTCAAACCAGCAACAACAGATGATTCATTTCAAACAACTGAGATTTTGGTCTTCTAAAGTGCTTATCTCACCGAAACAAGCTTTTCTGTGAAACCTGTATCAACAGGTGATTCATTCGATGAATTAGCGATTTCTGTCTTCTGAAGGGCTTATCTCACTGAAATAAGCATTTCTGTGAAACCAGCATCAAAAGCTGAGTCATTTGGTGAATTTGAGACTTTGGTGATCTGAAGTGCTTATCTCACTGAAATAAGCATTTTGTTGCAACCAGCATGAAAAGTTGAGTCATTTGTTGAAGATGAGTTTTTGATCGTCTGAAGTGCTTATCTTACTGAAATAAGCATATGTGTGAAACGAGCATCAAGCGTTGAGTCATTTTGGTGAAGTTGAGATATTGGTCTGCTAAAGTGCTGGTCTCACTGAAATAAGCATATCAGCGAGACAAGCATCAAAAGCTGAGTCATTTGGTGACTTCGAGATTTTGGTTTTCAGAAGTGCTTAATTCAATGAAGTAAGCATTTCTGTGAAACCAGCATCAACCGATGATGCAAATGAAGCAAATGAGATTTTGGTCTACTAAAGTGCTTATCTTACTGAAAGAAGCATTTCTGTGAAACCAGCATCAAAAGTTGAGTCATTTAGGTGAAGTTGAGATATTGGTCTGGTAAAGTGCTTATCTCACTGAAATAAGCATTTCAGCGAGACAAGCATCAACAGCTGAGTCATTTGGTGACTTTCAGATTAAAGTGTTCTGAAGTGCTTATCTCACTGAAATAAGCATTTGATTGTAACCAGCATCAAAAGTTGAGTCATTTGTTGAAGATGAGTTTTTGATCGTCTGAAGTGCTTATCATACTGAAATAAGCATATGTGTGAAACGAGCATCAAACGATGAGTCATTTTGGTGAAGTTGTGATCTAGGTCTTCGAAAGTGCTTATCTCACTGAAATAAGCATATCAGCGAGACAAACATCAAAAGCTCAGTCATTTCGTGATTTATAGATTCTGGTCTTCAGAAGTGCTTAACTCAATGAAATAAGCATTTCTGTGAAACCAGCATCAACAGATGATACATTTGAAGCAATTGAGATTTTGCTCTCCTAAAGTGCTTGTCTTTCTGAAAAAAGCATTTCAGCGAGACAAGCATCAAAAGCTGAGTCATTTTGTGAATTTCAGATTTTGGTGTTCTGAAGTGCTTATCTCACTGAAATAAGCATTTGATTGTAACCAGCTTCAAAAGTTGAGTCAATTGTTGAAGTTGAGTTTTTGATCGTCTGCAGTGCTTATCTCACTGAAATAAGCATTTCAGCGACACCAGCTTCAAGAGCTGAGTAATTTGGTGACTTTCAGATGTTGGTGTTCTGAAGTGCTTATCTCACTGAAATAAGCATTTGATTGTAATCATCTTCAAAAGTTGAGTTAATTGTTGATGTTGAGTTTTTGATCATCTGCAGTGCTTGTCTCACTGAAATAAGCATTTCAGCGACACCAGCTTCAAAAGCTGAGTCATTTGGTGACTTTCAGATGTTGGTGTTCTGAAGTGCTTGTCTCACTGAAATAAGCATTTCTGTGAATCCAGCATCAACAGGAGATTCATTTGTTGAAGTTGTGATTTTTCTGCCTACATACGTGCTGATAAAACAGATTTAAGCTTTTCGGTGAAACCAGCATGAAATGTTGAGAAATTTGTGAATGTTAAGATTTTGGTCTTCTGAAGTGCTTATCTTACTGAAATAAACATATCTGTGAAACGAGCATCAAAATTTGAGACATTTTGGTGAGGTTGAGATATTGGTCTTCTAAAGTGCTTATCTCACTGAAATAAGCATATCAGCGACACCAGCATCAAAAGTTGTGTCATTTGGTTAATCTGATATTTTGTTGTTCTGAAGTGCTGATCTCAGTGAAATAAGCATTTGATTGTAACGAGAATCAAAAGTTGAGACATTTCTTGAAGTTGAGTTTTTGATCGTCTGCAGTCCTTATCTCACTGAAATAAGCATTTCATCGAGACCAGCATCAAAAGCTGAGTCATTTGGTGACTTAGAGATTTTGGTCTTCTAAAGTGCTTAACTGAATGTAATAAGCATTTCTGTCAAACCAGCATCAACAGATGATTCTTTTGAAACAACTGAGATTTTGGTCTTCTAAAGTGCTTATCTCACCGAAACAAGCTTCTCTGTGAAACCTGCATCAACAGGTGATTCATTCGATGAATTAGCGATTTCTGTCTTCTGAATGGCTTATCTCACTGAAACAAGCATTTCTGTGAAACCAGCATCAAAAGTTCAGTCATTTTGGTGAAGTTGAGATATTTGTCTGCTAAAGTGCTTATCTCACTGAAATAAGCATATCAGCGAGACAAGCATCAAAAGCTGAGTCATTTGATGTCTTAGAGATTTTAGTCTTCAGAACTGCTTAACTCAATGAAGTAAGCAAATCTGTGAAACCAGCATCAACAGATGATGCATTTGAAGCAATTGAGATTTTGGTGTTCTGAAGTGCTTATCTCACTGAAATAAGCATATGTGTGAAACGAGCAACAAGCGTTGAGTCATTTTGGTGAAGTTTAAATATAGGTCTTTGAAAGTGCTTATCTCACTGAAATAAGCATATCAGCGAGACAAGCATCAAAAGCTGTGTCATTTGGTGATTTAGAGATTTGGGTCTTCAGAAGTGCTTAACTCAATGAAATAAGCATTTCTGTGAAACCAGCATCAACAGATGATGCATTTGAAACAATTGAGATTTTGGTCTGCTAAAGTGCCTATCTCACTGAAATAAGCATATCAGCGAGACAAGCATCAAAAGCTGAGTCATTTGGTGACTCGGAGATTTTGGTCTTCAGAAGTGCTTATCTCAATGAAGTAAGCATTTCTGTGAAACCAGCATCAACAGATGATGCATTTGAAGCAATTGAGATTTTGGTCTACTAAAGTGCTTATCGTACTGAAAGAAGCATTTCTGTGAAACCAGCATCAAAAGTTGAGTCATTTTGGTGAAGTTGAGATATTGGTCTGCTAAAGTGCTTATCTCACTGAAATAAGCATATCAGCGAGACAAGCATCAAAAGCTGAGTCATTTGGTGACTTTCAGATTAAAGTGTTCTGAAGTGCTTATCTGACTGAAATAAGCATTTGATTGTAACCAGCATCAAAAGTTGAGTCATTTGTTCAAGTTGAGTTTTGATCGTCTGCATTATATCACTGAAATAAGCTTTTCAGCGAGACCAGCTTCAAAAACTGAGTCATTTCGTGACTTTCTGATGTTGGTGTTCTGAAGTGCTTATCTCACTGAAAAAAGCATTTCTGTGAAACCAGCATGGAATGTTGAGAAATTTGGTGAATGTTAAGATCTTGGTCTTCTGAAGTGCTTGTCTTACTGAAATAAACATATCTGTGAAACGAGCATCAAAATTTGAGACATTTTGGTGAAGTTGAGATATTGGTCTTCTAAAGTGCTTATCTCACTGAAATAAGCATTTCAGCGACACCAGCATCAAAAACTGAATCATTTGGTGACTTTCAGATTTAAGTGTTCTGAAGTGCTTATCTCACTGAAATAAGCATTTGATTGTAACCAGCATGAAAAGTTGAGTCATTTGTTGAAGATGAGTTTTTGATCGTCTGAAGTGCTTATCATACTGAAATAAGCATATGTGTGAAACGAGCATCAAACGATGAGTCATTTTGGTGAAGTTGTGATCTAGGTCTTCGAAAGTGCTTATCTCACTGAAATAAGCAATATCAGAGAGACAAGCATCAAAAACTGTGTCATTTGGTGACTTAGAGATTTTGGTGTTCTGAAGTGCTTAACTCAATGAAGTAAGCATTTCTGTGAAACCAGCATCAACAGCTCATGCATTTGCAGCAATTGAGATTTTGGTCTACTAAAGTGCTTATCTTACTGAAAGAAGCATTTCTGTGAAACCAGCATCAAAAGTTGAGTCATTTTGGTGAAGTTGAGATATTGGTTTGCTAAAGTGCTTATCTCATGAAATAAGCATATCAGCGAGACAAGCATCAACAGCTGAGTCATTTGGTGACTTTCAGATTTAAGTGTTCTGAAGTGCTTATCTCACTGAAATAAGCATTTGATTGTAACCAGCATCAAAAGTTGAGTCATTTGTTCAAGTTGAGTTTTTGATCGTCTGCATAATATCACTGAAATATGCATTTCAGCGAGACCAGCTTCAAAAACTGAGTCATTTGGTGACTTTCAGATGTTGGTGTTCTGAAGTGATTATCTCACTGAAAAAAGCATTTCATTGAAACCAGCATGGAATGTTGAGTAAATTGGTGAATGTTAAGATTTTGGTCTTCTGAAGTGCTTATCTTACTGAAATAAACAAATCTGTGAAACGAGCATCAAAATTTGAGACATTTTCGTGAGGTTGAGATATTGGTCTTCTAAAGTGCTTATCTCACTGAAATAAGCATATCAGCGACACCAGCATCAAAAGCTGTGTCATTTGATTAATCTGATATTTTGTTGTTCTGAAGTGCTGATCTCAGTGAAATAAGCATTTGATTGTAACGAGAATCAAAAGTTGAGACATTTCTTGAAGTTGAGTTTTTGATCGTCTGCAGTCCTTATCTCACTGAAATAAGCATTTCATCGAGACCAGCATCAAAAGCTGAGTCATTTGGTAACTGAGAGATTTTGGTCTTCAGATGTGCTTAACTGAATGTAATAAGCATTTCTGTCAAACCAGCATCAACAGATGATTCATTTGAAACAACTGAGATTTTGGTCTTCTAAAGTGCTTATCTCACCGAAACAAGCTTCTCTGTGAAACCTGCATCAACAGGTGATTCATTTGATGAATTAGCGATTTCTGTCTTCTGAAGGGCTTATCTCACTGAAACAAGCATTTCTGTGAAACCAGCATCTAAAGTTGAGTCATTTTGGTGAAGTTGAGATATTTGTCTGCTAAAGTGCTTATCTCACTGAAATAAGCATATCAGCGAGACAAGCATTCAAAAGCTGAGTCATTTGGTCTCTTAGAGATTTTGGTCTTCAGAACTGCTTAACTCAATGAATTAAGCAAATCTGTGATACCAACATCAACAGATGATGCATTTGAAGCAATTGAGATTTTGGTGTTCTGAAGTGCTTATCTCACTGAAATAAGCATATGTGTGAAACAAGCATCAAGCGTTGAGTCATTTTGGTGAAGTTTAAATATAGGTCTTTGAAAGCGCTTATCTCACTGAAATAAGCATATCAGAAAGACAAGCATCAAAAGCTGTGTCATTTGGTGATTTCGAGATTTTTGTCTTCAGAAGTGCTTAACTCAATGAAATAAGCATTTCTGTGGAACCAGCATCAACAGATGATGCATTTGAAACAATTGAGATTTTGGTCTGCTAAAGTGCTTATCTCATTGAAATAAGCATATCAGAGAGACAAGCATCAAAAGCTGTGTCATTTGGTGATTTAGAGATTTTGGTCTTCAGACGTGCTTAACTCATTGAAATAAGCATTTCTGTGAAACCAGCATCAACAGATGATGCATTTGAAGCAATTGAGATTTTGGTCTACGAAAGTGCTTATCTTAGTGACGTAAGCATTTCTGTGAAACCAGCATCAAAAGTTGAGTCATTTTCGTGAAGTTGAGATATTGGTCTGCTAAAGTGCTTATCTCACTGAAATAAGCATTTCAGCGAGACAGGCATCAAAAACTGAATCATTTGGTGACTTTCAGATTTGAGTGTTCTGAAGTGCTTATCTCACTGAAATAAGCATTTGATTGTAACCAGCATGAAAAGTTGAGTCATTTGGTGAAGTTGTGATCTAGGTCTTCGAAAGTGCTTAGCTCACTGAAATAAGCAATATCAGTGAGACAAGCATCAAAAGCTGAGTCATTTGGTGACTTCGAGATTTTGGTGTCCTGAAGTGCTTTACTCAATGAAGTAAGCATTTCTGTGAAACAAGCATCAACAGCTCATGCATTTGCAACAATTGAGATTTTGGTTCTGCTAAAGTGCTTATCTCACTGAAATAAGCATATCAGCGAGACAAGCATCAAAAGCTGAGTCATTTGGTGTCTTAGAGATTTTAGTCTTCAGAACTGCTTAACTCAATGAAGTAAGCAAATCTGTGAAACCAGCATCAACAGATGATGCATTTGAAGCAATTGAGATTTTGGTGTTCTGAAGTGCTTATCTCACTGAAATAAGCATATGTGTGAAACGAGCATCAAGCGTTGAGTCATTTTGGTGAAGTTTAAATATAGGTCTTTGAAAGTGCTTATCTCACTGAAATAAGCATATCAGAGAGACAAGCATCAAAAGCTGTGTCATTTGGTGATTTAGAGATTTTTGTCTTCAGAAGTGCTTAACTCAATGAAATAAGCATTTCTGTGAAACCAGCATCAACAGATGATGCATTTGAAACAATTGAGATTTTGGTCTGCTAAAGTGCCTATCTCACTGAAATAAGCATATCAGCGAGACAAGCATCAAAAGCTGAGTCATTTGGTGACTCGGAGATTTTGGTCTTCAGAAGTGCTTATCTCAATGAAGTAAGCATTTCAGTGAAACCAGCATCAACAGATCATGCATTTGAAGCAATTGAGATTTTGGTCTACTAAAGTGCTTATCGTACTGAAAGAAGCATTTCTGTGAAACCAGCATCAAAAGTTGAGTCATTTTGGTGAAGTTGAGATATTGGTCTGCTAAAGTGCTAATCTCACTGAAATAAGCATATCAGCGAGACAAGAATCAAAAGCTGAGTCATTTGGTGACTTTCAGATTAAAGTGTTCTGAAGTGCTTATCTGACTGAAATAAGCATTTGATTGTAACCAGCATCAAAAGTTGAGTCATTTGTTCAAGTTGAGTTTTGATCGACTGCATTATATCACTGAAATAAGCTTTTCAGCGAGACCAGCTTCAAAAACTGAGTCATTTCGTGACTTTCTGATGTTGGTGTTCTGAAGTGCTTATCTCACTGAAAAAAGCATTTCTGTGAAACCAGCATGGAATGTTGAGTAATTTGGTGAATGTTAAGATCTTGGTCTTCTGAAGTGCTTGTCTTACTGAAATAAACATATCTGTGAAACGAGCATCAAAATTTGAGACATTTTGGTGAGGTTGAGATATTGGTCTTCTAAAGTGCTTATCTCACTGAAATAAGCATTTCAGCGACACCAGCATCAAAAACTGAATCATTTGGTGACTTTCAGATTTAAGTGTTCTGAAGTGCTTATCTCACTGAAATAAGCATTTGATTGTAACCAGCATGAAAAGTTGAGTCATTTGTTGAAGATGAGTTTTTGATCGTCTGAAGTGCTTATAATACTGAAATAAGCATATGTGTGAAACGAGCATCAAACGATGAGTCATTTTGGTGAAGTTGTGATCTAGGTCTTCGAAAGTGCTTATCTCACTGAAATAAGCAATATCAGAGAGACAAGCATCAAAAACTGTGTCATTTGGTGACTTAGAGATTTTGGTGTTCTGAAGTGCTTAACTCAATGAAGTAAGCATTTCTGTGAAACCAGCCTCAACAGCTCATGCATTTGCAGCAATTGAGATTTTGGTCTACTAAAGTGCTTATCTTACTGAAAGAAGCATTTCTGTGAAACCAGCATCAAAAGTTGAGTCATTTTGGTGAAGTTGAGATATTGGTTTGCTAAAGTGCTTATCTCATGAAATAAGCATATCAGCGAGACAAGCATCAACAGCTGAGTCATTTGGTGACTTTCAGATTTAAGTGTTCTGAAGTGCTTATCTCACTGAAATAAGCATTTGATTGTAACCAGCATCAAAAGTTGAGTCATTTGTTCAAGTTGAGTTTTTGATCGTCTGCATTATATCACTGAAATATGCATTTCAGCGAGACCAGCTTCAAAAACTGAGTCATTTGGTGACTTTCAGATGTTGGTGTTCTGAAGTGATTATCTCACTGAAAAAAGCATTTCATTGAAACCAGCATGGAATGTTGAGTAAATTGGTGAATGTTAAGATTTTGGTCTTCTGAAGTGCTTATCTTACTGAAATAAACATATCTGTGAAACGAGCATCAAAATTTGAGACATTTTCGTGAGGTTGAGATATTGGTCTTCTAAAGTGCTTATCTCACTGAAATAAGCATATCAGCGACACCAGCATCAAAAGCTGTGTCATTTTGTTAATCTGATATTTTGTTGTTCTGAAGTGCTGATCTCAGGGAAATAAGCATTTGATTGTAACGAGAATCAAAAGTTGAGACATTTCTTGAAGTTGAGTTTTTGATCGTCTGCAGTCCTTATCTCACTGAAATAAGCATTTCATCGAGACCAGCATCAAAAGCTGAGTCATTTGGTAACGGAGAGATTTTGGTCTTCAGATGTGCTTAACTGAATGTAATAAGCATTTCTGTCAAACCAGCATCAACAGATGATTCATTTCAAACAACTGAGATTTTGGTCTTCTAAAGTGCTTATCTCACCGAAACAAGCTTCTCTGTGAAACCTGCATCAACAGGTGATTCATTTGATGAATTAGCGATTTCTGTCTTCTGAAGGGCTTATCTCACTGAAACAAGCATTTCTGTGAAACCAGCATCTAAAGTTGAGTCATTTTGGTGAAGCTGAGATATTTGTCTGCTAAAGTGCTTATCTCACTGAAATAAGCATATCAGCGAGACATGCATTCAAAAGCTGAGTCATTTGGTCTCTTAGAGATTTTGGTCTTCAGAACTGCTTAACTCAATGAATTAAGCAAATCTGTGATACCAACATCAACAGATGATGCATTTGAAGCAATTGAGATTTTGGTGTTCTGAAGTGCTTATCTCACTGAAATAAGCATATGTGTGAAACAAGCATCAAGCGTTGAGTCATTTTGGTGAAGTTTAAATATAGGTCTTTGAAAGCGCTTATCTCACTGAAATAAGCATATCAGAAAGACAAGCATCAAAAGCTGTGTCATTTGGTGATTTCGAGATTTTTGTCTTCAGAAGTGCTTAACTCAATGAAATAAGCATTTCTGTGTAACCAGCATCAACAGATGATGCATTTGAAACAATTGAGATTTTGGTCTGCTAACGTGCTTATCTCATTGAAATAAGCATATCAGAGAGACAAGCATCAAAAGCTGTGTCATTTGGTGATTTAGAGATTTTGGTCTTCAGACGTGCTTAACTCATTGAAATAAGCATTTCTGTGAAACCAGCATCAACAGATGATGCATTTGAAGCAATTGAGATTTTGGTCTACGAAAGTGCTTATCTTAGTGACGTAAGCATTTCTGTGAAACCAGCATCTAAAGTTGAGTCATTTTCGTGAAGTTGAGATATTGGTCTGCTAAAGTGCTTATCTCACTGAAATAAGCATTTCAGCGAGACAGGCATCAAAAACTGAATCATTTGGTGACTTTCAGATTTAAGTGTTCTGAAGTGCTTATCTCACTGAAAGAAGCATTTGATTGTAACCAGCATGAAAAGTTGAGCCATTTGGTGAAGATGAGTTTTTGATCGTCTGAAGTGCTTATCATACTGAAATAAGCATATGTGTGAAACGAGCATCAAACGTTGAGTCATTTTGGTGAAGTTGTGATCTAGGTCTTCGAAAGTGCTTATCTCACTGAAATAAGCAATATCAGTGAGACAAGCATCAAAAGCTGAGTCATTTGGTGACTTCGAGATTTTGGTGTCCTGAAGTGCTTTACTCAATGAAGTAAGCATTTCTGTGAAACCAGCATCAACAGCTCATGCATTTGCAACAATTGAGATTTTGGTTCTGCTAAAGTGCTTATCTCACTGAAATAAGCATATCAGCGAGACAAGCATCAAAAGCTGAGTCATTTGGTGTCTTAGAGATTTTAGTCTTCAGAACTGCTTAACTCAATGAAGTAAGCAAATCTGTGAAACCAGCATCAACAGATGATGCATTTGAAGCAATTGAGATTTTGGTGTTCTGAAGTGCTTATCTCACTGAAATAAGCATATGTGTGAAACGAGCATCAAGCGTAGAGTCATTTTGGTGAAGTTTAAATATAGGTCTTTGAAAGTGCTTATCTCACTGAAATAAGCATATCAGAGAGACAAGCATCAAAAGCTGTGTCATTTGGTGATTTAGAGATTTGGGTCTTCAGAAGTGCTTAACTCAATGAAATAAGCATTTCTGTGAAACCAGCATCAACAGATGATGCATTTGAAACAATTGAGATTTTGGTCTGCTAATGTGCCTATCTCACTGAAATAAGCATATCAGCGAGACAAGCATCAAAAGCTGAGTCATTTGGTGACTCGGAGATTTTGGTCTTCAGAAGTGCTTATCTCAATGAAGTAAGCATTTCAGTGAAACCAGCATCAACAGATCATGCATTTGAAGCAATTGAGATTTTGGTCTACTAAAGTGCTTATCGTACTGAAAGAAGCATTTCTGTGAAACCAGCATCAAAAGTTGAGTCATTTTGGTGAAGTTGAGATATTGGTCTGCTAAAGTGCTAATCTCACTGAAATAAGCATATCAGCGAGACAAGCATCAAAAGCTGAGTCATTTGGTGACTTTCAGATTAAAGTGTTCTGAAGTGCTTATTTGACTGAAATAAGCATTTGATTGTAACCAGCATCAAAAGTTGAGTCATTTGTTCAAGTTGAGTTTTGATCGTCTGCATTATATCACTGAAATAAGCTTTTCAGCGAGACCAGCTTCAAAAACTGAGTCATTTCGTGACTTTCTGATGTTGGTGTTCTGAAGTGCTTATCTCACTGAAAAAAGCATTTCTGTGAAACCAGCATGGAATGTTGAGTAATTTGGTGAATGTTAAGATCTTGGTCTTCTGAAGTGCTTGTCTTACTGAAATAAACATATCTGTGAAATGAGCATCAAAATTTGAGACATTTTGGTGAAGTTGAGACATTGGTCTTCTAAAGTGCTTATCTCACTGAAATAAGCATTTCAGCGACACCAGCATCAAAAACTGAATCATTTGGTGACTTTCAGATTTAAGTGTTCTGAAGTGCTTATCTCACTGAAATAAGCATTTGATTGTAACCAGCATGAAAAGATGAGTCATTTGTTGAAGATGAGTTTTTGATCGTCTGAAGTGCTTATCATACTGAAATAAGCATATGTGTGAAACGAGCATCAAACGATGAGTCATTTTGGTGAAGTTGTGATCTAGGTCTTCGAAAGTGCTTATCTCACTGAAATAAGCAATATCAGAGAGACAAGCATCAAAAACTGTGTCATTTGGTGACTTAGAGATTTTGGTGTTCTGAAGTGCTTAACTCAATGAAGTAAGCATTTCTGTGAAACCAGCATCAACAGCTCATGCATTTGCAGCAATTGAGATTTTGGTCTACTAAAGTGCTTATCTTACTGAAAGAAGCATTTCTGTGAAACCAGCATCAAAAGTTGAGTCATTTTGGTGAAGTTGAGATATTGGTCTGCTAAAGTGCCTATCTCACTGAAATAAGCATATCAGCGAGACAAGCATCAAAAGCTGAGCCATTTGGTGACTCGGAGATTTTGGTCTTCAGAAGTGCTTATCTCAATGAAGTAAGCATTTCAGTGAAACCAGCATCAACAGATCATGCATTTGAATCAATTGAGATTTTGGTCTACTAAAGTGCTTATCGTACTGAAAGAAGCATTTCTGTGAAACCAGCATCAAAAGTTGAGTCATTTCGGTGAAGTTGAGATATTGGTCTGCTAAAGTGCTAATCTCACTGAAATAAGCATATCAGCGAGACAAGCATCAAAAGCTGAGTCATTTGGTGACTTTCAGATTAAAGTGTTCTGAAGTGCTTATCTGACTGAAATAAGCATTTGATTGTAACCAGCATCAAAAGTTGAGTCATTTGTTCAAGTTGAGTTTTGATCGACTGCATTATATCACTGAAATAAGCTTTTCAGCGAGACCAGCTTCAAAAACTGAGTCATTTCGTGACTTTCTGATGTTGGTGTTCTGAAGTGCTTATCTCACTGAAAAAAGCATTTCTGTGAAACCAGCATGGAATGTTGAGTAATTTGGTGAATGTTAAGATCTTGGTCTTCTGAAGTGCTTGTCTTACTGAAATAAACATATCTGTGAACCGAGCATCAAAATTTGAGACATTTTGGCGAAGTTGAGATATTGGTCTTCTAAAGTGCTTATCTCACTGAAATAAGCATTTCAGCGACACCAGCATCAAAAACTGAATCATTTGGTGACTTTCAGATTTAAGTGTTCTGAAGTGCTTATCTCACTGAAATAAGCATTTGATTGTAACCAGCATGAAAAGTTGAGTCATTTGTTGAAGATGAGTTTTTGATCGTCTGAAGTGCTTATCATACTGAAATAAGCATATGTGTGAAACGAGCATCAAACGATGAGTCATTTTGGTGAAGTTGTGATCTAGGTCTTCGAAAGTGCTTATCTCACTGAAATAAGCAATATCAGAGAGACAAGCATCAAAAACTGTGTCATTTGGTGACTTAGAGATTTTGGTGTTCTGAAGTGCTTAACTCAATGAAGTAAGCATTTCTGTGAAACCAGCATCAACAGCTCATGCATTTGCAGCAATTGAGATTTTGGTCTACTAAAGTGCTTATCTTACTGAAAGAAGCATTTCTGTGAAACCAGCATCAAAAGTTGAGTCATTTTGCTGAAGTTGAGATATTGGTCTGCTAAAGTTCTTATCTCATGAAATAAGCATATCAGCGAGACAAGCATCAACAGCTGAGTCATTTGGTGACTTTCAGATTTAAGTGTTCTGAAGTGCTTATCTCACTGAAATAAGCATTTGATTGTAACCAGCATCAAAAGTTGAGTCATTTGTTCAAGTTGAGTTTTTGATCGTCTGCATTATATCACTGAAATATGCATTTCAGCGAGACCAGCTTCAAAAACTGAGTCATTTGGTGACTTTCAGATGTTGGTGTTCTGAAGTGATTATCTCACTGAAAAAAGCATTTCATTGAAACCAGCATGGAATGTTGAGTAAATTGGTGAATGTTAAGATTTTGGTCTTCTGAAGTGCTTATCTTACTGAAATAAACATATCTGTGAAACGAGCATCAAAATTTGAGACATTTTCGTGAGGTTGAGATATTGGTCTTCTAAAGTGCTTATCTCACTGAAATTTGCATATCAGCGACACCAGCATCAAAAGCTGTGTCATTTGGTTAATCTGATATTTTGTTGTTCTGAAGTGCTGATCTCAGTGAAATAAGCATTTGATTGTAACGAGAATCAAAAGTTGAGACATTTCTTGAAGTTGAGTTTTTGATCGTCTGCAGTCCTTATCTCACTGAAATAAGCATTTCATCGAGACCAGCATCAAAAGCTGAGTCATTTGGTAACTGAGAGATTTTGGTCTTCAGATGTGCTTAACTGAATGTAATAAGCATTTCTGTCAAACCAGCATCAACAGATGATTCATTTGAAACAACTGAGATTTTGGTCTTCTAAAGTGCTTATCTCACCGAAACAAGCTTCTCTGTGAAACCTGCATCAACAGGTGATTCATTTGATGAATTAGCGATTTCTGTCTTCTGAAGGGCTTATCTCACTGAAACAAGCATTTCTGTGAAACCAGCATCTAAAGTTGAGTCATTTTGGTGAAGTTGAGATATTTGTCTGCTAAAGTGCTTATCTCACTGAAATAAGCATATCAGCGAGACAAGCATTCAAAAGCTGAGTCATTTGGTCTCTTAGAGATTTTGGTCTTCAGAACTGCTTATCTCAATGAATTAAGCAAATCTGTGATACCAACATCAACAGATGATGCATTTGAAGCAATTGAGATTTTGGTGTTCTGAAGTGCTTATCTCACTGAAATAAGCATATGTGTGAAACAAGCATCAAGCGTTGAGTCATTTTGGTGAAGTTTAAATATAGGTCTTTGAAAGCGCTTATCTCACTGAAATAAGCATATCAGAAAGACAAGCATCAAAAGCTGTGTCATTTGGTGATTTCGAGATTTTTGTCTTCAGAAGTGCTTAACTCAATGAAATAAGCATTTCTGTGTAACCAGCATCAACAGATGATGCATTTGAAACAATTGAGATTTTGGTCTGCTAAAGTGCTTATCTCATTGAAATAAGCATATCAGAGAGACAAGCATCAAAAGCTGTGTCATTTGGTGATTTAGAGATTTTGGTCTTCAGACGTGCTTAGCTCATTGAAATAAGCATTTCTGTGAAACCAGCATCAACAGATGATGCATTTGAAGCAATTGAGATTTTGGTCTACGAAAGTGCTTATCTTAGTGACGTAAGCATTTCTGTGAAACCAGCATCAAAAGTTGAGTCATTTTCGTGAAGTTGAGATATTGGTCTGCTAAAGTGCTTATCTCACTGAAATAAGCATTTCAGCGAGACAGGCATCAAAATCTGAATCATTTGGTGACTTTCAGATTTAAGTGTTCTGAAGTGCTAATCTCACTGAAATAAGCATTTGATTGTAACCAGCATGAAAAGTTGAGTCATTTGGTGAAGATGAGTTTTTGATCGTCTGAAGTGCTTATCATACTGAAATAAGCATATGTGTGAAACGAGCATCAAACGATGAGTCATTTTGGTGAAGTTGTGATCTAGGTCTTCGAAAGTGCTTATCTCACTGAAATAAGCAATATCAGAGAGACAAGCATCAAAAACTGTGTCATTTGGTGACTTAGAGATTTTGGTGTTCTGAAGTGCTTAACTCAATGAAGTAAGCATTTCTGTGAAACCAGCATCAACAGCTCATGCATTTGCAGCAATTGAGATTTTGGTCTACTAAAGTGCTTATCTTACTGAAAGAAGCATTTCTGTGAAACCAGCATCAAAAGTTGAGTCATTTTGCTGAAGTTGAGATATTGGTCTGCTAAAGTGCCTATCTCACTGAAATAAGCATATCAGCGAGACAAGCATCAAAAGCTGAGCCATTTGGTGACTCGGAGATTTTGGTCTTCAGAAGTGCTTATCTCAATGAAGTAAGCATTTCAGTGAAACCAGCATCAACAGATCATGCATTTGAAGCAATTGAGATTTTGGTCTACTAAAGTGCTTATCGTACTGAAAGAAGCATTTCTGTGAAACCAGCATCAAAAGATGAGTCATTTCGGTGAAGTTGAGATATTGGTCTGCTAAAGTGCTAATCTCACTGAAATAAGCATATCAGCGAGACAAGCATCAAAAGCTGAGTCATTTGGTGACTTTCAGATTAAAGTGTTCTGAAGTGCTTATCTGACTGAAATAAGCATTTGATTGTAACCAGCATCAAAAGTTGAGTCATTTGTTCAAGTTGAGTTTTGATCGACTGCATTATATCACTGAAATAAGCTTTTCAGCGAGACCAGCTTCAAAAACTGAGTCATTTCGTGACTTTCTGATGTTGGTGTTCTGAAGTGCTTATCTCACTGAAAAAAGCATTTCTGTGAAACCAGCATGGAATGTTGAGTAATTTGGTGAATGTTAAGATCTTGGTCTTCTGAAGTGCTTGTCTTACTGAAATAAACATATCTGTGAAACGAGCATCAAAATTTGAGACATTTTGGTGAAGTTGAGATATTGGTCTTCTAAAGTGCTTATCTCACTGAAATAAGCATTTCAGCGACACCAGCATCAAAAACTGAATCATTTGGTGACTTTCAGATTTAAGTGTTCTGAAGTGCTTATCTCACTGAAATAAGCATTTGATTGTAACCAGCATGAAAAGTTGAGTCATTTGTTGAAGATGAGTTTTTGATCGTCTGAAGTGCTTATCATACTGAAATAAGCATATGTGTGAAACGAGCATCAAACGATTAGTCATTTTGGTGAAGTTGTGATCTAGGTCTTCGAAAGTGCTTATCTCACTGAAATAAGCAATATCAGAGAGACAAGCATCAAAAACTGTGTCATTTGGTGACTTAGAGATTTTGTTGTTCTGAAGTGCTTAACTCAATGAAGTAAGCATTTCTGTGAAACCAGCATCAACAGCTCATGCATTTGCAGCAATTGAGATTTTGGTCTACTAAAGTGCTTATCTTACTGAAAGAAGCATTTCTGTGAAACCAGCATCAAAAGTTGAGTCATTTTGCTGAAGTTGAGATATTGGTCTGCTAAAGTGCTTATCTCATGAAATAAGCATATCAGCGAGACAAGCATCAACAGCTGAGTCATTTGGTGACTTTCAGATTTAAGTGTTCTGAAGTGCTTATCTCACTGAAATAAGCATTTGATTGTAACCAGCATCAAAAGTTGAGTCATTTGTTCAAGTTGAGTTTTTGATCGTCTGCATTATATCACTGAAATATGCATTTCAGCGAGACCAGCTTCAAAAACTGAGTCATTTGGTGACTTTCAGATGTTGGTGTTCTGAAGTGATTATCTCACTGAAAAAAGCATTTCATTGAAACCAGCATGGAATGTTGAGTAAATTGGTGAATGTTAAGATTTTGGTCTTCTGAAGTGCTTATCTTACTGAAATAAACATATCTGTGAAACGAGCATCAAAATTTGAGACATTTTCGTGAGGTTGAGATATTGGTCTTCTAAAGTGCTTATCTCACTGAAATAAGCATATCAGCGACACCAGCATCAAAAGCTGTGTCATTTGGTTAATCTGATATTTTGTTGTTCTGAAGTGCTGATCTCAGTGAAATAAGCATTTGATTGTAACGAGAATCAAAAGTTGAGACATTTCTTGAAGTTGAGTTTTTGATCGTCTGCAGTCCTTATCTCACTGAAATAAGCATTTCAGCGAGACCAGCATCAAAAGCTGAGTCATTTGGTAACTGAGAGATTTTGGTCTTCAGATGTGCTTAACTGAATGTAATAAGCATTTCTGTCAAACCAGCATCAACAGATGATTCATTTGAAACAACTGAGATTTTGGTCTTCTAAAGTGCTTATCTCACCGAAACAAGCTTCTCTGTGAAACCTGCATCAACAGGTGATTCATTTGATGAATTAGCGATTTCTGTCTTCTGAAGGGCTTATCTCACTGAAACAAGCATTTCTGTGAAACCAGCATCTAAAGTTGAGTCATTTTGGTGAAGTTGAGATATTTGTCTGCTAAAGTGCTTATCTCACTGAAATAAGCATATCAGCGAGACAAGCATTCAAAAGCTGAGTCATTTGGTCTCTTAGAGATTTTGGTCTTCAGAACTGCTTAACTCAATGAATTAAGCAAATCTGTGATACCAACATCAACAGATGATGCATTTGAAGCAATTGAGATTTTGGTGTTCTGAAGTGCTTATCTCACTGAAATAAGCATATGTGTGAAACAAGCATCAAGCGTTGAGTCATTTTGGTGAAGTTTAAATATAGGTCTTTGAAAGCGCTAATCTCACTGAAATAAGCATATCAGAAAGACAAGCATCAAAAGCTGTGTCATTTGGTGATTTCGAGATTTTTGTCTTCAGAAGTGCTTAACTCAATGAAATAAGCATTTCTGTGTAACCAGCATCAACAGATGATGCATTTGAAACAATTGAGATTTTGGTCTGCTAAAGTGCTTATCTCATTGAAATAAGCATATCAGAGAGACAAGCATCAAAAGCTGTGTCATTTGGTGATTTAGAGATTTGGGTCTTCAGAAGTGCTTAACTCAATGAAATAAGCATTTCTGTGAAACCAGCATCAACAGATGATGCATTTGAAGCAATTGAGATTTTGGTCTACGAAAGTGCTTATCTTAGTGACGTAAGCATTTCTGTGAAACCAGCATCAAAAGTTGAGTCATTTTGGTGAAGTTGAGATATTGGTCTGCTAAAGTGCTTATCTCACTGAAATAAGCATTTCAGCGAGACAAGCATCAAAAGCTGAATCATTTGGTGACTTTCAGATTTAAGTGTTCTGAAGTGCTTATCTCACTGAAATAAGCATTTGATAGTAACCAGCATGAAAAGTTGAGTCATTTGTTGAAGATGAGTTTTTGATCGTCTGAAGTGCTTATCATACTGAAATAAGCATATGTGTGAAACGAGCATCAAACGTTGAGTCATTTTGGTGAAGTTGTGATCTAGGTCTTCGAAAGTGCTTATCTCACTGAAATAAGCAATATCAGAGAGACAAGCATCAAAAACTGTGTCATTTGGTGACTTAGAGATTTTGGTGTTCTGAAGTGCTTAACTCAATGAAGTAAGCATTTCTGTGAAACCAGCATCAACAGCTCATGCATTTGCAGCAATTGAGATTTTGGTCTACTAAAGTGCTTATCTTACTGAAAGAAGCATTTCTGTGAAACCAGCATCAAAAGTTGAGTCATTTTGGTGAAGTTGAGATATTGGTCTGCTAAAGTGCCTATCTCACTGAAATAAGCATATCAGTGAGACAAGCATCAAAAGCTGAGCCATTTGGTGACTCGGAGATTTTGGTCTTCAGAAGTGCTTATCTCAATGAAGTAAGCATTTCAGTGAAACCAGCATCAACAGATCATGCATTTGAATCAATTGAGATTTTGGTCTACTAAAGTGCTTATCGTACTGAAAGAAGCATTTCTGTGAAACCAGCATCAAAAGCTGAGTCATTTGGTGACTTTCAGATTTAAGTGTTCTGAAGTGCTTATCTCACTGAAATAAGCATTTGATTGTAACCAGCATCAAAAGTTGAGTCATTTGTTCAAGTTGAGTTTTGATCGTCTGCATTATATCACTGAAATAAGCTTTTCAGCGAGACCAGCTTCAAAAACTGAGTCATTTCGTGACTTTCTGATGTTGGTGATCTGAAGTGCTTATCTCACTGAAAAAAGCATTTCTGTGAAACCAGCATGGAATGTTGAGTAATTAGGTGAATGTTAAGATCTTGGTCTTCTGAAGTGCTTGTCTTACTGAAATAAACATATCTGTGAAACGAGCATCAAAATTTGAGACATTTTGGTGAAGTTGAGATATTGGTCTTCTAAAGTGCTTATCTCACTGAAATAAGCATTTCAGCGACACCAGCATCAAAAACTGAATCATTTGGTGACTTTCAGATTTAAGTGTTCTGAAGTGCTTATCTCACTGAAATAAGCATTTGATTGTAACCAGCATCAAAAGTTGAGTCATTTGTTCAAGTTGAGTTTTGATCGACTGCATTATATCACTGAAATAAGCTTTTCAGCGAGACCAGCTTCAAAAACTGAGTCATTTCGTGACTTTCTGATGTTGGTGTTCTGAAGTGCTTATCTCACTGAAAAAAGCATTTCTGTGAAACCAGCATGGAATGTTGAGTAATTTGGTGAATGTTAAGATCTTGGTCTTCTGAAGTGCTTGTCTTACTGAAATAAACATATCTGTGAAACGAGCATCAAAATTTGAGACATTTTGGTGAAGTTGAGATATTGGTCTTCTAAAGTGCTTATCTCACTGAAATAAGCATTTCAGCGACACCAGCATTAAAAACTGAATCATTTGGTGACTTTCAGATTTAAGTGTTCTGAAGTGCTTATCTCATTGAAATAAGCATTTGATAGTAACCAGCATGAAAAGTTCAGTCATTTGTTGAAGATGAGTTTTTGATCGTCTGAAGTGCTTATCATACTGAAATAAGCATATGTGTGAAACGAGCATCAAACGTTGAGTCATTTTGTTGAAGTTGTGATCTAGGTCTTCGAAAGTGCTTATCTCACTGAAATAAGCCATATCAGAGAGACAAGCATCAAAAGCTGTGTCATTTGGTGATTTAGAGATTTTGGTCTTCAGACGTGCTTAACTCAATGAAATAAGCATTTCTGTGAAACCAGCATCAACAGATGATGCATTTGAAACAATTGAGATTTTGGTTCTGCTAAAGTGCTTATCTCACTGAAATAAGCATATCAGCGAGACAAGCATCAAAAGCTGAGTCATTTTGTGAATTAGAGATTTTGGTGTTCTGAAGTGCTTAACACAATGAAGTAAGCATTTCTGTGAAACCAGCATCAACAGATCATGCATTTGAAGCAATTGAGATTTTGGTCTACTAAAGTGCTTATCTTACTGAACGAAGCATTTCTGTGAAACCAGCATCAAATGTTGAGTCATTTTGCTGAAGTTGAGATATTGGTCTGCTAAAGTGCTTATCTCACTGATATAAGCATATCAGCGAGACAAGCATCAAAAGCTGAGTCATTTGGTGACTTTCAGATTTAAGTGTTCTGAAGTGCTTATCTCACTGAAATAAGCATTTGATTGTAACCAGCATGAAAAGTTGAGTCATTTGTTCAAGTTGAATTTTGATCGTCTGCATTATATCACTGAAATAAGCATTTCAGCGAGACCAGCTTCAAAAACTGAGTCATTTGGTGACTTTCAGATGTTGGTGTTCTGAAGTGCTTATCTCACTGAAAAAAGCATTTCTGTGAAACCAGCATGGAATGTTTAGTAATTTTGTGAATATTAAGATTTTGGTCTTCTGAAGTGCTTATCATACGGAAATAAACATAACTGTGAAACGAGCATCAAAATTTGAGACATTTTGGTGAAGTTGAGATATTGATCTTCTAAAGTGCTTATCTCACTGAAATAAGCATTTCAGCGACACCAGCATCAAAAGCTGTGTCATTTGGCTAACCTGACATTTTGTTATTCTGAAGTGCTGATCTCACTGAAATAAGCAAATGAATGTAACGAGAATCGAAAGATGAGACATTTCTTGAAGTTGAGTTTTTGATCGTCTGCAGTGCTTATCTCACTGAAATAAGCATTTCAGCGAGACCAGCAACAAAAGCTGAGTCATTTGGTGACTTAGAGATTTTGGTCTTCTAAAGTGCTTAACTCAATGTAATAAGCATTTCTGTCAAACCAGCATCAACAGATGATTCATTTGAAACAACTGAGATTTTGGTCTTCTAAAGTGCTTATCTCACCGAAACAAGCTTTTCTGTGAAACCTGCAGTAACAGGTGATTCATTCGATGAATTAGCGATTTCTGTCTTCTGAAGGGCTTGTCTCACTGAAATAAGCATTTCTGTGAAACCAGCATCAAACGTTGAGTCATTTGGTGAAGTTGAGATTTTTCATCTACATTGCTTACCATACTGGAATAAGCATTTGAGTGTAACAAGCATCAATACTTGAGTCATTTGGTGAAGATGAGATTTTGGTCATCTGAAGTACTTATCTTACTGAAAGAAGCATTTCTGTGAAACCAGCATCAAAAGCTGAGTCATTTGGTGAATATGAGATTTTGTTGTTCTGAAGTGCTGATCTCACTGAAATAAGCATTTGATTGTAACCAGCATGAAAAGTTGAGTCATTTGTTGAAGATGAGTTTTTGATCGTCTGAAGTGCTTATCTTACTGAAATAAGCATATGTGTGAAACGAGCATCAAACGTTGAGTCATTTTGGTGAAGTTGAGATATAGGTCTTCGAAAGTGCTTATCTCACTGAAATAAGCATATCAGCGAGACAAGCATCAAAAGCTGTGTCATTTGGTGATTTAGAGATTTGGGTCTTCAGAAGTGCTTAACTCAATGAAATAAGCATTTCTGTGAAACCAGCATCAACAGATGATGCATTTGAAACAATTGAGATTTTGGTCTACTAAAGTGCTTATCTTACTGAAAGAAGCTTTTCTGTGAAACCAGCATCAAAAGTTGAGTCATTTTGGTGAAGTTGAGATATAGGTCTTCGAAAGTGCTTATCTCACTGAAATAAGCATATCAGAGAGACAAGCATCAAAAGCTGAGTCAGTTGGTGACTTTCAGATTTAAGTGTTCTGAAGTGCTTATCTCACTGAAATAAGCATTTGATAGTAACCAGCATGAAAAGTTGAGTCATTTGTTGAAGATGAGTTTTTGATCGTCTGAAGTGCTTATCTTACTGAAGTAAGCATATGTGTGAAACGAGCATCAAGCGTTGAGTCATTTTGGTGAAGTTGAGACATAGGTCTTCGAAAGTGCTTATCTCACTGAAATAAGCATTTCAGCGACACCAGCATCAAAAGCTGTGTCTTAAGGTTAATCTGAGATTTTTTTGTTCTGAAGTGCTTATCTCACTGAAATAAGCATTTGAATGTAACGGGAACCAAAAGTTGAGACATGCTGAGTTTGAGTTTTTGATCGTCTGCAGTGCTTATCTCACTGAAATAAGCATTTCTGTGAAACCAGCATCAAAAGTTGAGTCATTTTGGTGAAGTTGAGATATTGGTCTGCTAAAGTGCTTATCTCACTGAAATAAGCATATCAGCGAGACCAGCATCAAAAGCTGAGTCATTTGGTGACTTAGAGATTTTGGTCTTCAGAAGTGCTTAACTCAATGAAGTAAGCATTTCTGTGAAACCAGCATCAACAGATCATGCATTTGTAGCAATTGAGATTTTGGTCTACTAAAGTGCTTATCTTACTGAAAGAAGCATTTCTGTGAAACCAGCATCAAAAGTTGAGCCATTATGGTGAAGTTGAGATATTGGTCTGCTAAAGTGCTTATCTCACTGAAATAAGCATATCAGCGAGACAAGCATCAAAAGCTGAGTCATTTGGTGACTTTCAGATATAAGTGTTCTGAAGTGCTTATCTCACTGAAATAAGCATTTGATTGTAACCAGCATCAAAAGTTGAGTCATTTGTTCAAGTTGAGTTTTGATCGTCTGCATTATATCACTGAAATAATCTTATCAGCGAGAACAGCTTCAAAAACTGAGTCATTTCGTGACTTTCTGATGTTGGTGTTCTGAAGTGCTTATCTCACTGAAAAAAGCATTTCTGTGAAACCAGCATGGAATGTTGAGTAATTAGGTGAATGTTAAGATCTTGGTCTTCTGAAGTGCTTGTCTTACTGAAATAAACATATCTGTGAAACGAGCATCAAAATTTGAGACATTTTGGTGAAGTTGAGATATTGGTCTTCTAAAGTGCTTATCTCACTGAAATCAGCATTTCAGCGACACCAGCATCAAAAGCTGTGTCATTTGGCTAATCTGACATTTTGTTGTTCTGAAGTGCTGATCTCACTGAAATAAGCATTTGAATGTAACGAGAATCGAAAGTTGAGACATTTCTTGAAGTTGAGTTTTTGATCGTCTGCAGTGCTTATCTCACTGAAATAAGCATTTCAGCGAGACCAGCAACAAAAGCTGAGTCATTTGGTGACTTAGAGATTTTGGTCTTCTAAAGTGCTTAACTCAATGTAATAAGCATTTCTGTCAAACCAGCATCAACAGATGATTCATTTGAAACAACTGAGATTTTGGTCTTCTAAAGTGCTTATCTCACCGAAACAAGCTTTTCTGTGAAACCTGTATCAACAGGTGATTCATTCGATGAATGAGCGATTTCTGTCTTCTGAAGGGCTTATCTCACTGAAATAAGCATTTCTGTGAAACCAGCATCAAACGTTGAGTCATTTGTTGAAGTTGAGATTTTTCATCTACTTTGCTTACCATACTGGAATAAGCATTTGAGTGTAACAAGCATCAATACTTGAGTCATTTGGTGACGATGAGATTTTGGTCATCTGAAGTACTTATCTTACTGAAAGAAGCATTTCTGTGAAACCAGCATCAAAAGCTGAGTCATTTGGTGAATCTAAGATTTTGTTGTTCTGAAGTGCTTATCTCACTGAAATAAGCATTTGATTGTAACCAGCATGAAAAGTTGAGTCATTTGTTGAAGATGAGTTTTTGATCGTCTGAAGTGCTTATCTTACTGAAATAAGCATATGTGTGAAACGAGCATCAAGCGTTGAGTCATTTTGGTGAAGTTGAGATATAGGTCTTCGAAAGTGCTTATCTCACTGAAATAAGCATATCAGAGAGACAAGCATCAAAAGCTGTGTCATTTGGTGATTTAGAGATTTGGGTCTTCAGAAGTGCTTAACTCAATGAAATAAGCATTTCTGTGAAACCAGCATCAACAGATAATGCATTTGAAGCAATTGAGATTTTGGTCTACGAAAGTGCTTATCTTACTGAAGGAAGCATTTCTGTGAAACCAGCATCAAAAGTTGAGTCATTTTGGTGAAGTTGAGATATTGGTCTGCTAAAGTGCTTATCTCACTGAAATAAGCATTTCAGCGAGACAAGCATCAAAAGCTGAATCATTTGGTGACTTTCAGATTTAAGTGTTCTGAAGTGCTTATCTCACTGAAATAAGCATTTGATTGTAACCAGCATGAAAAGTTGAGTCATTTGTTGAAGATGAGTTTTTGATCGTCTGAAGTGCTTATCATACTGAAATAAGCATATGTGTGAAACGAGCATCAAACGTTGAGTCATTTTGGTGAAGTTGTGATCTAGGTCTTCGAAAGTGCTTATCTCACTGAAATAAGCAATATCAGAGAGACAAGCATCAAAAGCTGTGTCATTTGGTGATTTAGAGATTTTGGTCTTCAGAAGTGCTTAACTCAATGAAATAAGCATTTCTGTGAAACCAGCATCAACAGATGATGCATTTGAAACAATTGAGATTTTGGTTCTGCTAAAGTGCTTATCTCACTGAAATAAGCATATCAGCGAGACAAGCATCAAAAGCTGAGTCATTTGGTGAATTAGAGATTTTGGTGTTCTGAAGTGCTTAACTCAATGAAGTAAGCATTTCTGTGAAACCAGCATCAACAGATCATGCATTTGAAGCAATTGAGATTTTGGTCTACTAAAGTGCTTATCTTACTGAACGAAGCATTTCTGTGAAACCAGCATCAAAAGTTGAGTCATTTTGCTGAAGTTGAGATATTGGTCTGCTAAAGTGCTTATCTCACTGATATAAGCATATCAGCGAGACAAGCATCAAAAGCTGAGTCATTTGGTGACTTTCAGATTTAAGTGTTCTGAAGTGCTTATCTCACTGAAATAAGCATTTGATTGTAACCAGCATGAAAAGTTGAGTCATTTGTTCAAGGTGAATTTTGATCGTCTGCATTATATCACTGAAATAAGCATTTCAGCGAGACCAGCTTCAAAAACTGAGTCATTTGGTGACTTTCAGATGTTGGTGTTCTGAAGTGCTTATCTCACTGAAAAAAGCATTTCTGTGAAACCAGCATGGAATGTTGAGTAATTTGGTGAATATTAAGATTTTGGTCTTCTGAAGTGCTTATCATACGGAAATAAACATATCTGTGAAACGAGCATCAAAATTTGAGACATTTTGGTGAAGTTGAGATATTGATCTTCTAAAGTGCTTATCTCACTGAAATAAGCATTTCAGTGACACCAGCATCAAAAGCTGTGTCATTTGGCTAACCTGACATTTTGTTATTCTGAAGTGCTGATCTCACTGAAATAAGCAAATGAATGTAACGAGAATCGAAAGATGAGACATTTCTTGAAGTTGAGTTTTTGATCGTCTGCAGTGCTTATCTCACTGAAATAAGCATTTCAGCGAGACCAGCAACAAAAGCTGAGTCATTTGGTGACTTAGAGATTTTGGTCTTCTAAAGTGCTTAACTCAATGTAATAAGCATTTCTGTCAAACCAGCATCAACAGATGATTCATTTGAAACAACTGAGATTTTGGTCTTCTAAAGTGCTTATCTCACCGAAACAAGCTTTTCTGTGAAACCTGCAGTAACAGGTGATTCATTCGATGAATTCTGTCTTCTGAAGGGCTTATCTCACTGAAATAAGCATTTCTGTGAAACCAGCATCAAACGTTGAGTCATTTGGTGAAGTTGAGATTTTTCATCTACATTGCTTACCATACTGGAATAAGCATTTGAGTGTAACAAGCATCAATACTTGAGTCATTTGGTGAAGATGAGATTTTGGTCATCTGAAGTACTTATCTTACTGAAAGAAGCATTTCTGTGAAACCAGCATCAAAAGCTGAGTCATTTGGTGAATATGAGATTTTGTTGTTCTGAAGTGCTGATCTCACTGAAATAAGCATTTGATTGTAACCAGCATGAAAAGTTGAGTCATTTGTTGAAGATGAGTTTTTGATCGTCTGAAGTGCTTATCTTACTGAAATAAGCATATGTGTGAAGCGAGCATCAAAGGTTGAGTCATTTTGGTGAAGTTGAGATATAGGTCTTCGAAAGTGCTTATCTCACTGAAATAAGCATATCAGCGAGACAAGCATCAAAAGCTGTGTCATTTGGTGAATTAGAGATTTGGGTCTTCAGAAGTGCTTAACTCAATGAAATAAGCATTTCTGTGAAACCAGCATCAACAGATGATGCATTTGAAACAATTGAGATTTTGGTCTACTAAAGTGCTTATCTTACTGAAAGAAGCTTTTCTGTGAAACCAGCATCAAAAGTTGAGTCATTTTGGTGAAGTTGAGATATAGGTCTTCGAAAGTGCTTATCTCACTGAAATAAGCTTCTCTGTGAAACCTGCATCAACAGGTGATTCATTTGATGAATTAGCGATTTCTGTCTTCTGAAGGGCTTATCTCACTGAAACAAGCATTTCTGTGAAACCAGCATCTAAAGTTGAGTCATTTTGGTGAAGTTGAGATATTTGTCTGCTAAAGTGCTTATCTCACTGAAATAAGCATATCAGCGAGACAAGCATTCAAAAGCTGAGTCATTTGGTCTCTTAGAGATTTTGGTCTTCAGAACTGCTTAACTCAATGAATTAAGCAAATCTGTGATACCAACATCAACAGATGATGCATTTGAAGCAATTGAGATTTTGGTGTTCTGAAGTGCTTATCTCACTGAAATAAGCATATGTGTGAAACAAGCATCAAGCGTTGAGTCATTTTGGTGAAGTTTAAATATAGGTCTTTGAAAGCGCTTATCTCACTGAAATAAGCATATCAGAAAGACAAGCATCAAAAGCTGTGTCATTTGGTGATTTCGAGATTTTTGTCTTCAGAAGTGCTTAACTCAATGAAATAAGCATTTCTGTGTAACCAGCATCAACAGATGATGCATTTGAAACAATTGAGATTTTGGTCTGCTAAAGTGCTTATCTCATTGAAATAAGCATATCAGAGAGACAAGCATCAAAAGCTGTGTCATTTGGTGATTTAGAGATTTTGGTCTTCAGACGTGCTTAACTCATTGAAATAAGCATTTCTGTGAAACCAGCATCAACAGATGATGCATTTGAAGCAATTGAGATTTTGGTCTACGAAAGTGCTTATCTTAGTGACGTAAGCATTTCTGTGAAACCAGCATCAAAAGTTGAGTCATTTTCGTGAAGTTGAGATATTGGTCTGCTAAAGTGCTTATCTCACTGAAATAAGCATTTCAGCGAGACAGGCATCAAAAACTGAATCATTTGGTGACTTTCAGATTTAAGTGTTCTGAAGTGCTAATCTCACTGAAATAAGCATTTGATTGTAACCAGCATGAAAAGTTGAGTCATTTGGTGAAGATGAGTTTTTGATCGTCTGAAGTGCTTATCATACTGAAATAAGCATATGTGTGAAACGAGCATCAAACGATGAGTCATTTTGGTGAAGTTGTGATCTAGGTCTTCGAAAGTGCTTATCTCACTGAAATAAGCAATATCAGAGAGACAAGCATCAAAAACTGTGTCATTTGGTGACTTAGAGATTTTGGTGTTCTGAAGTGCTTAACTCAATGAAGTAAGCATTTCTGTGAAACCAGCATCAACAGCTCATGCATTTGCAGCAATTGAGATTTTGGTCTACTAAAGTGCTTATCTTACTGAAAGAAGCATTTCTGTGAAACCAGCATCAAAAGTTGAGTCATTTTGCTGAAGTTGAGATATTGGTCTGCTAAAGTGCCTATCTCACTGAAATAAGCATATCAGCGAGACAAGCATCAAAAGCTGAGCCATTTGGTGACTTGGAGATTTTGGTCTTCAGAAGTGCTTATCTCAATGAAGTAAGCATTTCAGTGAAACCAGCATCAACAGATCATGCATTTGAAGCAATTGAGATTTTGGTCTACTAAAGTGCTTATCGTTCTGAAAGAAGCATTTCTGTGAAACCAGCATCAAAAGTTGAGTCATTTCGGTGAAGTTGAGATATTGGTCTGCTAAAGTGCTAATCTCACTGAAATAAGCATATCAGCGAGACAAGCATCAAAAGCTGAGTCATTTGGTGACTTTCAGATTAAAGTGTTCTGAAGTGCTTATCTGACTGAAATAAGCATTTGATTGTAACCAGCATCAAAAGTTGAGTCATTTGTTCAAGTTGAGTTTTGATCGACTGCATTATATCACTGAAATAAGCTTTTCAGCGAGACCAGCTTCAAAAACTGAGTCATTTCGTGACTTTCTGATGTTGGTGTTCTGAAGTGCTTATCTCACTGAAAAAAGCATTTCTGTGAAACCAGCATGGAATGTTGAGTAATTTGGTGAATGTTAAGATCTTGGTCTTCTGAAGTGCTTGTCTTACTGAAATAAACATATCTGTGAAACGAGCATCAAAATTTGAGACATTTTGGTGAAGTTGAGATATTGGTCTTCTAAAGTGCTTATCTGACTGAAATAAGCATTTCAGCGACACCAGCATCAAAAACTGAATCATTTGGTGACTTTCAGATTTAAGTGTTCTGAAGTGCTTATCTCACTGAAATAAGCATTTGATTGTAACCAGCATGAAAAGTTGAGTCATTTGTTGAAGATGAGTTTTTGATCGTCTGAAGTGCTTATCATACTGAAATAAGCATATGTGTGAAACGAGCATCAAACGATGAGTCATTTTGGTGAAGTTGTGATCTAGGTCTTCGAAAGTGCTTATCTCACTGAAATAAGCAATATCAGAGAGACAAGCATCAAAAACTGTGTCATTTGGTGACTTAGAGATTTTGTTGTTCTGAAGTGCTTAACTCAATGAAGTAAGCATTTCTGTGAAACCAGCATCAACAGCTCATGCATTTGCAGCAATTGAGATTTTGGTCTACTAAAGTGCTTATCTTACTGAAAGAAGCATTTCTGTGAAACCAGCATCAAAAGTTGAGTCATTTTGCTGAAGTTGAGATATTGGTCTGCTAAAGTGCTTATCTCATGAAATAAGCATATCAGCGAGACAAGCATCAACAGCTGAGTCATTTGGTGACTTTCAGATTTAAGTGTTCTGAAGTGCTTATCTCACTGAAATAAGCATTTGATTGTAACCAGCATCAAAAGTTGAGTCATTTGTTCAAGTTGAGTTTTTGATCGTCTGCATTATATCACTGAAATATGCATTTCAGCGAGACCAGCTTCAAAAACTGAGTCATTTGGTGACTTTCAGATGTTGGTGTTCTGAAGTGATTATCTCACTGAAAAAAGCATTTCATTGAAACCAGCATGGAATGTTGAGTAAATTGGTGAATGTTAAGATTTTGGTCTTCTGAAGTGCTTATCTTACTGAAATAAACATATCTGTGAAACGAGCATCAAAATTTGAGACATTTTCGTGAGGTTGAGATATTGGTCTTCTAAAGTGCTTATCTCACTGAAATAAGCATATCAGCGACACCAGCATCAAAAGCTGTGTCATTTGGTTAATCTGATATTTTGTTGTTCTGAAGTGCTGATCTCAGTGAAATAAGCATTTGATTGTAACGAGAATCAAAAGTTGAGACATTTCTTGAAGTTGAGTTTTTGATCGTCTGCAGTCCTTATCTCACTGAAATAAGCATTTCATCGAGACCAGCATCAAAAGCTGAGTCATTTGGTAACTGAGAGATTTTGGTCTTCAGATGTGCTTAACTGAATGTAATAAGCATTTCTGTCAAACCAGCATCAACAGATGATTCATTTGAAACAACTGAGATTTTGGTCTTCTAAAGTGCTTATCTCACCGAAACAAGCTTCTCTGTGAAACCTGCATCAACAGGTGATTCATTTGATGAATTAGCGATTTCTGTCTTCTGAAGGGCTTATCTCACTGAAACAAGCATTTCTGTGAAACCAGCATCTAAAGTTGAGTCATTTTGGTGAAGTTGAGATATTTGTCTGCTAAAGTGCTTATCTCACTGAAATAAGCATATCAGCGAGACAAGCATTCAAAAGCTGAGTCATTTGGTCTCTTAGAGATTTTGGTCTTCAGAACTGCTTAACTCAATGAATTAAGCAAATCTGTGATACCAACATCAACAGATGATGCATTTGAAGCAATTGAGATTTTGGTGTTCTGAAGTGCTTATCTCACTGAAATAAGCATATGTGTGAAACAAGCATCAAGCGTTGAGTCATTTTGGTGAAGTTTAAATATAGGTCTTTGAAAGCGCTTATCTCACTGAAATAAGCATATCAGAAAGACAAGCATCAAAAGCTGTGTCATTTGGTGATTTCGAGATTTTTGTCTTCAGAAGTGCTTAACTCAATGAAATAAGCATTTCTGTGTAACCAGCATCAACAGATGATGCATTTGAAACAATTGAGATTTTGGTCTGCTAAAGTGCTTATCTCATTGAAATAAGCATATCAGAGAGACAAGCATCAAAAGCTGTGTCATTTGGTGATTTAGAGATTTTGGTCTTCAGACGTGCTTAACTCATTGAAATAAGCATTTCTGTGAAACCAGCATCAACAGATGATGCATTTGAAGCAATTGAGATTTTGGTCTACGAAAGTGCTTATCTTAGTGACGTAAGCATTTCTGTGAAACCAGCATCAAAAGTTGAGTCATTTTCGTGAAGTTGAGATATTGGTCTGCTAAAGTGCTTATCTCACTGAAATAAGCATTTCAGCGAGACAGGCATCAAAAACTGAATCATTTGGTGACTTTCAGATTTAAGTGTTCTGAAGTGCTAATCTCACTGAAATAAGCATTTGATTGTAACCAGCATGAAAAGTTGAGTCATTTGGTGAAGATGAGTTTTTGATCGTCTGAAGTGCTTATCATACTGAAATAAGCATATGTGTGAAACGAGCATCAAACGTTGAGTCATTTTGGTGAAGTTGTGATCTAGGTCTTCGAAAGTGCTTATCTCACTGAAATAAGCAATATCAGAGAGACAAGCATCAAAAACTGTGTCATTTGGTGACTTAGAGATTTTGGTGTTCTGAAGTGCTTAACTCATGAAGTAAGCATTTCTGTGAAACCAGCATCAACAGCTCATGCATTTGCAGCAATTGAGATTTTGGTCTACTAAAGTGCTTATCTTACTGAAAGAAGCATTTCTGTGAAACCAGCATCAAAAGTTGAGTCATTTTGGTGAAGTTGAGATATTGGTCTGCTAAAGTGCCTATCTCACTGAAATAAGCATATCAGCGAGACAAGCATCAAAAGCTGAGCCATTTGGTGACTCGGAGATTTTGGTCTTCAGAAGTGCTTATCTCAATGAAGTAAGCATTTCAGTGAAACCAGCATCAACAGATCATGCATTTGAATCAATTGAGATTTTGGTCTACTAAAGTGCTTATCGTACTGAAAGAAGCATTTCTGTGAAACCAGCATCAAAAGTTGAGTCATTTCGGTGAAGTTGAGATATTGGTCTGCTAAAGTGCTAATCTCACTGAAATAAGCATATCAGCGAGACAAGCATCAAAAGCTGAGTCATTTGGTGACTTTCAGATTAAAGTGTTCTGAAATGCTTATCTCACTGAAATAAGCATTTCTGTGAAACCAGCATCAAAAGCTGAGTCATTTGGTGAATTTGAGACTTTGGTGATCTGAAGTGCTTATCTCACTGAAATAAGCATTTTATTGCAACCAGCATGAAAAGTTGAGTCATTTGTTGAAGATGAGTTTTTGATCGTCTGAAGTGCTTATCTTACTGAAATAAGCATATGTGTGAAACGAGCATCAAGCGTTGAGTCATTTTGGTGAAGTTGAGATATTGGTCTGCTAAAGTGCTTGTCTCACTGAAATAAGCATATCAGCGAGACAAGCATCAAAAGCTGAGTCATTTGGTGACTTAGAGATTTTGGTTTTCAGAAGTGCTTAATTCAATGAAGTAAGCATTTCTGTGAAACCAGCATCAACCGATGATGCATTTGAAGCAAATGAGATTTTGGTCTACTAAAGTGCTTATCTTACTGAAAGAAGCATTTCTGTGAAACCAGCATCAAAAGCTGAGTCATTTGGTGAATTTGAGACTTTGGTGATCTGAAGTGCTTATCTCACTGAAATAAGCATTTTATTGCAACCAGCATGAAAAGTTGAGTCATTTGTTGAAGATGAGTTTTTGATCGTCTGAAGTGCTTATCTTACTGAAATAAGCATATGTGTGAAACGAGCATCAAGCGTTGAGTCATTTTGGTGAAGTTGAGATATTGGTCTGCTAAAGTGCTTATCTCACTGAAAAAAGCTAATCCGCGAGACAAGCATCAAAAGCTGTGTCATTTGGTGACTTTCAGATTGAAGTGTTCTGAAATGCTTATCTCACTGAAATAAGCATTTGATTGTAACCAGCATCAAAAGTTGAGTCATTTGTTCAAGTTGAGTTTTGATCGTCTGCATTATATCACTGAAGTAAGCTTTTCAGCGAGACCAGCTTCAAAAACTGAGTCATTTCGTGACTTTCTGATGTTGGTGTTCTGAAGTGCTTATCTCACTGAAAAAAGCATTTCTGTGAAACCAGCATGGAATGTTGAGTAATTTGGTGAATGTTAAGATCTTGGTCTTCTGAAGTGCTTGTCTTACTGAAATAAACATATCTGTGAAACGAGCATCAAAATTTGAGACATTTTGGTGAAGTTGAGATATTGGTCTTCTAAAGTGCTTATCTCACTGAAATAAGCATTTCAGCGACACCAGCATCAAAAACTGAATCATTTGGTGACTTTCAGATTTAAGTGTTCTGAAGTGCTTATCTCACTGAAATAAGCATTTGATTGTAACCAGCATGAAAAGTTGAGTCATTTGTTGAAGATGAGTTTTTGATCGTCTGAAGTGCTTATCATACTGAAATAAGCATATGTGTGAAACGAGCATCAAACGATGAGTCATTTTGGTGAAGTTGTGATCTAGGTCTTCGAAAGTGCTTATCTCACTGAAATAAGCAATATCAGAGAGACAAGCATCAAAAACTGTGTCATTTGGTGACTTAGAGATTTTGGTGTTCTGAAGTGCTTAACTCAATGAAGTAAGCATTTCTGTGAAACCAGCATCAACAGCTCATGCATTTGCAGCAATTGAGATTTTGGTCTACTAAAGTGCTTATCTTACTGAAAGAAGCATTTCTGTGAAACCAGCATCAAAAGTTGAGTCATTTTGGTGAAGTTGAGATATTGGTTTGCTAAAGTGCTTATCTCATGAAATAAGCATATCAGCGAGACAAGCATCAACAGCTGAGTCATTTGGTGACTTTCAGATTTAAGTGTTCTGAAATGCTTATCTCACTGAAATAAGCATTTGATTGTAACCAGCATCAAAAGTTGAGTCATTTGTTCAAGTTGAGTTTTGATCGTCTGCATTATATCACTGAAGTAAGCTTTTCAGCGAGACCAGCTTCAAAAACTGAGTCATTTGGTGACTTTCTGATGTTGGTGTTCTGAAGTGCTTATCTCACTGAAAAAAGCATTTCTGTGAAACCAGCATGGAATGTTGAGTAATTTGGTGAATGTTAAGATCTTGGTCTTCTGAAGTGCTTGTCTTACTGAAATAAACATATCTGTGAAACGAGCATCAAAATTTGAGACATTTTGGTGAAGTTGAGATATTGGTCTTCTAAAGTGCTTATCTCACTGAAATAAGCATTTCAGCGACACCAGCATCAAAAGCTCTGTCATTTGGCTAATCTGACATTTTGTTGTTCTGAAGCGCTGATCTCACTGAAATAAGCATTTGAATGTAACGAGAATCGAAAGTTGAGACATTTCTTGAAGTTGTGTTTTTGATCGTCTGCAGTGCTTATCTCACTGAAATAAGCATTTCAGCGAGACCAGCATCAAAAGCTGAGTCATTTGGTGACTTAGAGATTTTGGTCTTCTAAAGTGCTTAACTCAATGTAATAAGCATTTCTGTCAAACCAGCAACAACAGATGATTCATTTCAAACAACTGAGATTTTGTTCTTCTAAAGTGCTTATCTCACCGAAACAAGCTTTTCTGTGAAACCTGTATCAACAGGTGATTCATTCGATGAATTAGCGATTTCTGTCTTCTGAAGGGCTTATCTCACTGAAAGAAGCATTTCTGTGAAACCAGCATCAAAAGCTGAGTCATTTGGTGAATTTGAGACTTTGGTGATCTGAAGTGCTTATCTCACTGAAATAAGCATTTTATTGCAACCAGCATGAAAAGTTGAGTCATTTGTTGAAGATGAGTTTTTGATCGTCTGAAGTGCTTATCTTACTGAAATAAGCATATGTGTGAAACGAGCATCAAGCGTTGAGTCATTTTGGTGAAGTTGAGATATTGGTCTGCTAAAGTGCTTATCTCACTGAAATAAGCATATCCGCGAGACAAGCATCAAAAGCTGTGTCATTTGGTGACTTTCAGATTGAAGTGTTCTGAAATGCTTATCTCACTGAAATAAGCATTTGATTGTAACCAGCATCAAAAGTTGAGTCATTTGTTCAAGTTGAGTTTTGATCGTCTGCATTATATCACTGAAGTAAGCTTTTCAGCGAGACCAGCTTCAAAAACTGAGTCATTTCGTGACTTTCTGATGTTGGTGTTCTGAAGTGCTTATCTCACTGAAAAAAGCATTTCTGTGAAACCAGCATGGAATGTTGAGTAATTTGGTGAATGTTAAGATCTTGGTCTTCTGAAGTGCTTGTCTTACTGAAATAAACATATCTGTGAAACGAGCATCAAAATTTGAGACATTTTGGTGAAGTTGAGATATTGGTCTTCTAAAGTGCTTATCTCACTGAAATAAGCATTTCAGCGACACCAGCATCAAAAACTGAATCATTTGGTGACTTTCAGATTTAAGTGTTCTGAAGTGCTTATCTCACTGAAATAAGCATTTGATTGTAACCAGCATGAAAAGTTGAGTCATTTGTTGAAGATGAGTTTTTGATCGTCTGAAGTGCTTATCATACTGAAATAAGCATATGTGTGAAACGAGCATCAAACGATGAGTCATTTTGGTGAAGTTGTGATCTAGGTCTTCGAAAGTGCTTATCTCACTGAAATAAGCAATATCAGAGAGACAAGCATCAAAAACTGTGTCATTTGGTGACTTAGAGATTTTGGTGTTCTGAAGTGCTTAACTCAATGAAGTAAGCATTTCTGTGAAACCAGCATCAACAGCTCATGCATTTGCAGCAATTGAGATTTTGGTCTACTAAAGTGCTTATCTTACTGAAAGAAGCATTTCTGTGAAACCAGCATCAAAAGTTGAGTCATTTTGCTGAAGTTGAGATATTGGTCTGCTAAAGTGCTTATCTCATGAAATAAGCATATCAGCGAGACAAGCATCAACAGCTGAGTCATTTGGTGACTTTCAGATTTAAGTGTTCTGAAGTGCTTATCTCACTGAAATAAGCATTTGATTGTAACCAGCATCAAAAGTTGAGTCATTTGTTCAAGTTGAGTTTTTGATCGTCTGCATTATATCACTGAAATATGCATTTCAGCGAGACCAGCTTCAAAAACTGAGTCATTTGGTGACTTTCAGATGTTGGTGTTCTGAAGTGATTATCTCACTGAAAAAAGCATTTCATTGAAACCAGCATGGAATGTTGAGTAAATTGGTGAATGTTAAGATTTTGGTCTTCTGAAGTGCTTATCTTACTGAAATAAACATATCTGTGAAACGAGCATCAAAATTTGAGACATTTTCGTGAGGTTGAGATATTGGTCTTCTAAAGTGCTTATCTCACTGAAATAAGCATATCAGCGACACCAGCATCAAAAGCTGTGTCATTTGGTTAATCTGATATTTTGTTGTTCTGAAGTGCTGATCTCAGTGAAATAAGCATTTGATTGTAACGAGAATCAAAAGTTGAGACATTTCTTGAAGTTGAGTTTTTGATCGTCTGCAGTCCTTATCTCACTGAAATAAGCATTTCATCGAGACCAGCATCAAAAGCTGAGTCATTTGGTAACTGAGAGATTTTGGTCTTCAGATGTGCTTAACTGAATGTAATAAGCATTTCTGTCAAACCAGCATCAACAGATGATTCATTTGAAACAACTGAGATTTTGGTCTTCTAAAGTGCTTATCTCACCGAAACAAGCTTCTCTGTGAAACCTGCATCAACAGGTGATTCATTTGATGAATTAGCGATTTCTGTCTTCTGAAGGGCTTATCTCACTGAAACAAGCATTTCTGTGAAACCAGCATCTAAAGTTGAGTCATTTTGGTGAAGTTGAGATATTTGTCTGCTAAAGTGCTTATCTCACTGAAATAAGCATATCAGCGAGACAAGCATTCAAAAGCTGAGTCATTTGGTCTCTTAGAGATTTTGGTCTTCAGAACTGCTTAACTCAATGAATTAAGCAAATCTGTGATACCAACACCAACAGATGATGCATTTGAAGCAATTGAGATTTTGGTGTTCTGAAGTGCTTATCTCACTGAAATAAGCATATGTGTGAAACAAGCATCAAGCGTTGAGTCATTTTGGTGAAGTTTAAATATAGGTCTTTGAAAGCGCTTATCTCACTGAAATAAGCATATCAGAAAGACAAGCATCAAAAGCTGTGTCATTTGGTGATTTCGAGATTTTTGTCTTCAGAAGTGCTTAACTCAATGAAATAAGCATTTCTGTGTAACCAGCATCAACAGATGATGCATTTGAAACAATTGAGATTTTGGTCTGCTAAAGTGCTTATCTCATTGAAATAAGCATATCAGAGAGACAAGCATCAAAAGCTGTGTCATTTGGTGATTTAGAGATTTTGGTCTTCAGACGTGCTTAACTCATTGAAATAAGCATTTCTGTGAAACCAGCATCAACAGATGATGCATTTGAAGCAATTGAGATTTTGGTCTACGAAAGTGCTTATCTTAGTGACGTAAGCATTTCTGTGAAACCAGCATCAAAAGTTGAGTCATTTTGGTGAAGTTGAGATATTGGTCTGCTAAAGTGCTTATCTCACTGAAATAAGCATTTCAGCGAGACAGGCATCAAAAACTGAATCATTTGGTGACTTTCAGATTTAAGTGTTCTGAAGTGCTTATCTCACTGAAAGATGCATTTGATTATAACCAGCATGAAAAGTTGAGCCATTTGGTGAAGATGAGTTTTTGATCGTCTGAAGTGCTTATCATACTGAAATAAGCATATGTGTGAAACGAGCATCAAACGTTGAGTCATTTTGGTGAAGTTGTGATCTAGGTCTTCGAAAGTGCTTATCTCACTGAAATAAGCAATATCAGTGAGACAAGCATCAAAAGCTGAGTCATTTGGTGACTTCGAGATTTTGGTGTCCTGAAGTGCTTTACTCAATGAAGTAAGCATTTCTGTGAAACCAGCATCAACAGCTCATGCATTTGCAACAATTGAGATTTTGGTTCTGCTAAAGTGCTTATCTCACTGAAATAAGCATATCAGCGAGACAAGCATCAAAAGCTGAGTCATTTGGTGTCTTAGAGATTTTAGTCTTCAGAACTGCTTAACTCAATGAAGTAAGCAAATCTGTGAAACCAGCATCAACAGATGATGCATTTGAAGCAATTGAGATTTTGGTGTTCTGAAGTGCTTATCTCACTGAAATAAGCATATGTGTGAAACGAGCATCAAGCGTTGAGTCATTATGGTGACGTTTAAATATAGGTCTTTGAAAGTGCTTATCTCACTGAAATAAGCATATCAGAGAGACAAGCATCAAAAGCTGTGTCATTTGGTGATTTAGAGATTTGGGTCTTCAGAAGTGCTGAACTCAATGAAATAAGCATTTCTGTGAAACCAGCATCAACAGATGATGCATTTGAAACAATTGAGATTTTGGTCTGCTAATGTGCCTATCTCACTGAAATAAGCATATCAGCGAGACAAGCATCAAAAGCTGAGTCATTTGGTGACTCGGAGATTTTGGTCTTCAGAAGTGCTTATCTCAATGAAGTAAGCATTTCAGTGAAACCAGCATCAACAGATCATGCATTTGAAGCAATTGAGATTTTGGTCTACTAAAGTGCTTATCGTACTGAAAGAAGCATTTCTGTGAAACCAGCATCAAAAGTTGAGTCATTTTGGTGAAGTTGAGATATTGGTCTGCTAAAGTGCTAATCTCACTGAAATAAGCATATCAGCGAGACAAGCATCAAAAGCTGAGTCATTTGGTTACTTTCAGTTTGAAGTGTTCTGAAGTGCTTATCTGACTGAAATAAGCATTTGATTGTAACCAGCATCAAATTTTGAGTCATTTGTTCAAGTTGAGTTTTGATCGTCTGCATTATATCACTGAAATAAGCTTTTCAGCGAGACCAGCTTCAAAAACTGAGTCATTTCGTGACTTTCTGATGTTGGTGTTCTGAAGTGCTTATCTCACTGAAAAAAGCATTTCTGTGAAACCAGCATGGAATGTTGAGTAATTTGGTGAATGTTAAGATCTTGGTCTTCTGAAGTGCTTGTCTTACTGAAATAAACATATCTGTGAAACGAGCATCAAAATTTGAGACATTTTGGTGAAGTTGAGACATTGGTCTTCGAAAGTGCTTATCTCACTGAAATAAGCATATCAGCGACACCAGCATCAAAAACTGAATCATTTGGTGACTTTCAGATTTAAGTGTTCTGAAGTGCTTATCTCACTGAAATAAGCATTTGATTGTAACCAGCATGAAAAGTTGAGTCATTTGTTGAAGATGAGTTTTTGATCGTCTGAAGTGCTTATCATACTGAAATAAGCATATGTGTGAAACGAGCATCAAACGATGAGTCATTTTGGTGAAGTTGTGATCTAGGTCTTCGAAAGTGCTTATCTCACTGAGATAAGCAATATCAGAGAGACAAGCATCAAAAACTGTGTCATTTGGTGACTTAGAGATTTTGGTGTTCTGAAGTGCTTAACTCAATGAAGTAAGCATTTCTGTGAAACCAGCATCAACAGCTCATGCATTTGCAGCAATTGAGATTTTGGTCTACTAAAGTGCTTATCTTACTGAAAGAAGCATTTCTGTGAAACCAGCATCAAAAGTTGAGCCATTATGGTGAAGTTGAGATATTGGTCTGCTAAAGTGCTTATCTCATGAAATAAGCATATCAGCGAGACAAGCATCAACAGCTGAGTCATTTGGTGACTTTCAGATTTAAGTGTTCTGAAGTGCTTATCTCACTGAAATAAGCATTTGATTGTAACCAGCATCAAAAGTTGAGTCATTTGTTCAAGTTGAGTTTTTGATCGTCTGCATTATATCACTGAAATATGCATTTCAGCGAGACCAGCTTCAAAAACTGAGTCATTTGGTGACTTTCAGATGTTGGTGTTCTGAAGTGATTATCTCACTGAAAAAAGCATTTCATTGAAACCAGCATGGAATGTTGAGTAAATTGGTGAATGTTAAGATTTTGGTCTTCTGAAG
The DNA here is from genome assembly GCF_030684315.1 of Stegostoma tigrinum. Taxonomy (NCBI): domain Eukaryota; kingdom Metazoa; phylum Chordata; class Chondrichthyes; order Orectolobiformes; family Stegostomatidae; genus Stegostoma; species Stegostoma tigrinum. The sequence goes on from NW_026728050.1 coordinate 909,854, forward strand.
TGCTTATCTTACTGAAATAAACATATCTGTGAAACGAGCATCAAAATTTGAGACATTTTCGTCTGGTTGAGATATTGGTCTTCTAAAGTGCTTATCTCACTGAAATAAGCATATCAGCGACACCAGCATCAAAAGCTGTGTCATTTGGTTAATCTGATATTTTGTTGTTCTGAAGTGCTGATCTCAGTGAAATAAGCATTTGATTGTAACGAGAATCAAAAGTTGAGACATTTCTTGAAGTTGAGTTTTTGATCGTCTGCAGTCCTTATCTCACTGAAATAAGCATTTCATCGAGACCAGCATCAAAAGCTGAGTCATTTGGTAACTGAGAGATTTTGGTCTTCAGATGTGCTTAACTGAATGTAATAAGCATTTCTGTCAAACCAGCATCAACAGATGATTCATTTGAAACAACTGAGATTTTGGTCTTCTAAAGTGCTTATCTCACCGAAACAAGCTTCTCTGTGAAACCTGCATCAACAGGTGATTCATTTGATGAATTAGCGATTTCTGTCTTCTGAAGGGCTTATCTCACTGAAACAAGCATTTCTGTGAAACCAGCATCAAACGTTGAGTCATTTTGGTGAAGTTGAGATATTTGTCTGCTAAAGTGCTTATCTCACTGAAATAAGCATATCAGCGAGACAAGCATTCAAAAGCTGAGTCATTTGGTGTCTTAGAGATTTTGTTCTTCAGAACTGCTTAACTCAATGAATTAAGCAAATCTGTGATACCAACATCAACAGATGATGCATTTGAAGCAATTGAGATTTTGGTGTTCTGAAGTGCTTATCTCACTGAAATAAGCATATGTGTGAAACAAGCATCAAGCGTTGAGTCATTTTGGTGAAGTTTAAATATAGGTCTTTGAAAGCGCTTATCTCACTGAAATAAGCATATCAGAAAGACAAGCATCAAAAGCTGTGTCATTTGGTGATTTCGAGATTTTTGTCTTCAGAAGTGCTTAACTCAATGAAATAAGCATTTCTGTGTAACCAGCATCAACAGATGATGCATTTGAAACAATTGAGATTTTGGTCTGCTAAAGTGCTTATCTCATTGAAATAAGCATATCAGAGAGACAAGCATCAAAAGCTGTGTCATTTGGTGATTTAGAGATTTTGGTCTTCAGACGTGCTTAACTCATTGAAATAAGCATTTCTGTGAAACCAGCATCAACAGATGATGCATTTGAAGCAATTGAGATTTTGGTCTACGAAAGTGCTTATCTTAGTGACGTAAGCATTTCTGTGAAACCAGCATCAAAAGTTGAGTCATTTTCGTGAAGTTGAGATATTGGTCTGCTAAAGTGCTTATCTCACTGAAATAAGCATTTCAGCGAGACAGGCATCAAAAACTGAATCATTTGGTGACTTTCAGATTTAAGTGTTCTGAAGTGCTTATCTCACTGAAATAAGCATTTGATTGTAACCAGCATCAAAAGTTGAGTCATTTGTTCAAGTTGAGTTTTGATCGACTGCATTATATCACTGAAATAAGCTTTTCAGCGAGACCAGCTTCAAAAACTGAGTCATTTCGTGACTTTCTGATGTTGGTGTTCTGAAGTGCTTATCTCACTGAAAAAAGCATTTCTGTGAAACCAGCATGGAATGTTGAGTAATTTGGTGAATGTTAAGATCTTGGTCTTCTGAAGTGCTTGTCTTCCTGAAATAAACATATCTGTGAAACGAGCATCAAAATTTGAGACATTTTGGTGAAGTTGAGATATTGGTCTTCTAAAGTGCTTATCTCACTGAAATAAGCATTTCAGCGACACCAGCATCAAAAACTGAATCATTTGGTGACTTTCAGATTTAAGTGTTCTGAAGTGCTTATCTCACTGAAATAAGCATTTGATTGTAACCAGCATGAAAAGTTGAGTCATTTGTTGAAGATGAGTTTTTGATCGTCTGAAGTGCTTATCATACTGAAATAAGCATATGTGTGAAACGAGCATCAAACGTTGAGTCATTTTGGTGAAGTTGTGATCTAGGTCTTCGAAAGTGCTTATCTCACTGAAATAAGCAGTATCAGAGAGACAAGCATCAAAAGCTGAGTCATTTGGTGACATAGAGATTTTGGTTTTCAGAAGTGCTTAATTCAATGAAGTAAGCATTTCTGTGAAACCAGCATCAACCGATGATGCATTTGAAGCAAATGAGATTTTGGTCTACTAAAGTGCTTATCTTACTGAAAGAAGCATTTCGGTGAAACCAGCATGAAATGTTGAGAAATTTGGGGAATGTTAAGATTTTGGTCTTCTGAAGTGCTTATCTTACTGAAATAAACATATCTGTGAAACGAGCATCAAAATTTGAGACATTTTGGTGAGGTTGAGATATTGGTCTTCTAAAGTGCTTATCTCACTGAAATAAGCATATCAGCGACACCAGCATCAAAAGTTGTGTCATTTGGTTAATCTGATATTTTGTTGTTCTGAAGTGCTGATCTCAGAGAAATAAGCATATGATTGTAACGAGAATCAAAAGTTGAGACATTTCTTGAAGTTGAGTTTTTGATCGTCTGCAGTCCTTATCTCACTGAAATAAGCATTTCATCGAGACCAGCATCAAAAGCTGAGTCATTTGGTGACTTAGAGATTTTGGTCTTCTAAAGTGCTTAACTGAATGTAATAAGCATTTCTGTCAAACCAGCATCAACAGATGATTCATTTGAAACAACTGAGATTTTGGTCTTCTAAAGTGCTTATCTCACCGAAACAAGCTTCTCTGTGAAACCTGCATCAACAGGTGATTCATTCGATGAATTAGCGATTTCTGTCTTCTGAGTGGCTTATCTCACTGAAACAAGCATTTCTGTGAAACCAGCATCAAAAGTTGAGTCATTTTGGTGAAGTTGAGATATTTGTCTGCTAAAGTGCTTATCTCACTGAAATAAGCATATCAGCGAGACAAGCATCAAAAGCTGAGTCATTTGGTGTCTTAGAGATTTTAGTCTTCAGAACTGCTTAACTCAATGAAGTAAGCAAATCTGTGAAACCAGCATCAACAGATGATGCATTTGAAGCAATTGAGATTTTGGTGTTCTGAAGTGCTTATCTCACTGAAATAAGCATATGTGTGAAACGAGCATCAAGCGTTGAGTCATTTTGGTGAAGTTTAAATATAGGTCTTTGAAAGTGCTTATCTCACTGAAATAAGCATATCAGAGAGACAAGCATCAAAAGCTGTGTCATTTGGTGATTTAGAGATTTGGGTCTTCAGAAGTGCTTAACTCAATGAAATAAGCATTTCTGTGAAACCAGCATCAACAGATGATGCATTTAAAACAATTGAGATTTTGGTCTGCTAAAGTGCCTATCTCACTGAAATAAGCATATCAGCGAGACAAGCATCAAAAGCTGAGTCATTTGGTGACTAGGAGATTTTGGTCTTCAGAAGTGCTTATCTCAATGAAGTAAGCATTTCAATGAAACCAGCATCAACAGATCATGCATTTGAAGCAATTGAGATTTTGGTCTACTAAAGTGCTTATCGTACTGAAAGAAGCATTTCTGTCAAACCAGCATCAAAAGTTGAGTCATTTTGGTGAAGTTGAGATATTGGTCTGCTAAAGTGCTAATCTCACTGAAATAAGCATATCAGCGAGACAAGCATCAAAAGCTGAGTCATTTGGTGACTTTCAGATTAAAGTGTTCTGAAGTGCTTATCTCACTGAAATAAGCATTTGATTGTAACCAGCATCAAAAGTTGAGTCATTTGTTCAAGTTGAGTTTTGATCGTCTGCATTATATCACTGAAATAAGCTTTTCAGCGAGACCAGCTTCAAAAACTGAGTCATTTCGTGACTTTCTGATGTTGGTGTTCTGAAGTGCTTATCTCACTGAAATAAGCATTTGATTGTAACCAGCATCAAAAGTTGAGTCATTTGTTCAAGTTGAGTTTTGATCGTCTGCATTATATCACTGAAATAAGCTTTTCAGCGAGACCAGCTTCAAAAACTGAGTCATTTCGTGACTTTCTGATGTTGGTGTTCTGAAGTGCTTATCTCACTGAAAAAAGCATTTCTGTGAAACCAGCATGGAATGTTGAGTAATTTGGTGAATGTTAAGATCTTGGTCTTCTGAAGTGCTTGTCTTACTGAAATAAACATATCTGTGAAACGAGCATCAAAATTTGAGACATTTTGGTGAAGTTGAGATGTTGGTCTTCTAAAGTTACTATCTCACTGAAATAAGCATTTCAGCGACACCAGCATCAAAAACTGAATCATTTGGTGACTTTCAGATTTAAGTGTTCTGAAGTGCTTATCTCACTGAAATAAGCATTTGATTGTAACCAGCATGAAAAGTTGAATCATTTGTTGAAGATGAGTTTTTGATCGTCTGAAGTGCTTATCATACTGAAATAAGTATATGTGCGAAACGAGCATCAAACGTTGAGTCATTTTGGTGAAGTTGTGATCTAGGTCTTCGAAAGTGCTTATCTCACTGAAATAAGCCATATCAGAGAGTCAAGCATCAAAAGCTGTGTCATTTGGTGATTTAGAGATTTTGGTCTTCAGAAGTGCTTAACTCAATGAAATAAGCATTTCTGTGAAACCAGCATCAACAGATGATGCATTTGAAACAAGTGAGATTTTGGTTCTGCTGAAGTGCTTATCGCACTGAAATAAGCATATCAGCGAGACAAGCATCAAAAGCTGAGTCATTTGGTGACTTTCAGATTGAAGTGTTCTGAAGTTCTTATCTCACTGAAATAAGCATTTGATTGTAACCAGCATCAAAAGTTGAGTCATTTGTTCAAGTTGAGTTTTGATCGACTGCATTATATCACTGAAATAAGCTTTTCAGCGAGAACAGCTTCAAAAACTGAGTCATTTCGTGACTTTCTGATGTTGGTGTTCTGAAGTGCTTATCTCACTGATAAAAGCATTTCTGTGAAACCAGCATGGAATGTTGAGTAATTTGGTGAATGTTAAGATCTTGGTCTTCTGAAGTGCTTGTCTTACTGAAATAAACATATCTGTGAAACGAGCATCAAAATTTGAGACATTTTGGTGAAGTTGAGATGTTGGTCTTCTAAAGTGCTTATCTCACTGAAATAAGCATTTCAGCGACACCAGCATCAAAAACTGAATCATTTGGTGACTTTCAGATTTAAGTGTTCTGAAGTGCTTATATCATTGAAATAAGCATTTGATTGTAACCAGCATGAAAAGTTGAGTCATTTGTTGAAGATGAGTTTTTGATCGTCTGAAGTGCTTATCATACTGAAATAAGCATATGTGTGAAACGAGCATCAAACGTTGAGTCATTTTGGTGAAGTTGTGATCTAGGTCTTCGAAAGTGCTTATCTCACTGAAATAAGCCATATCAGAGAGACAAGCATCAAAAGCTGTGTCATTTGGTGATTTAGAGATTTTGGTCTTCAGAAGTGGTAAACTCAATGAAATAAGCATTTCTGTGAAACCAGCATCAACAGATGATGCATTTGAAACAATTGAGATTTTGGTTCTGCTAAAGTGCTTATCTCACTGAAATAAGCATATCAGCGAAACAAGCATCAAAATGTGAGTCATTTGGTGACTTAGAGATTTTGGTGTTCTGAAGTGCTTACCTCAATGAAGTAAGCATTTCTGTGAAACCAGCATCAACAGATCATGCATTTGAAGCAATTGAGATTTTGGTCTACTAAAGTGCTTAACTTACTGAAAGAAGCATTTCTGTCAAACCAGCATCAAAAGTTGAGTCATTTTGGTGAAGTTGAGATATTGGTCTGCTAAAGTGCCTATCTCACTGAAATAAGCATATCAGCGAGACAAGCATCAAAAGCTGAGTCATTTGGTGACTAGGAGATTTTGGTCTTCAGAAGTGCTTATCTCAATGAAGTAAGCATTTCAGTGAAACCAGCATCAACAGATCATGCATTTGAAGCAATTGAGATTTTGGTCTACTAAAGTGCTTATCGTACTGAAAGAAGCATTTCTGTGAAACCAGCATCAAAAGTTGAGTCATTTTGATGAAGTTGAGATATTGGTCTGCTAAAGTGCTTATCTCACTGAAATAAGCATATCAGCGAGACAAGCATCAAAAGCTGAGTCATTTGGTGACTTTCAGATTTAAGTGTTCTGAAGTGCTTATCTCACTGAAATAAGCATTTGATTGTAACCAGCATCAAAAGTTGAGTCATTTGTTCAAGTTGAGTTTTGATCGACTGCATTATATCACTGAAATAAGCTTTTCAGCGAGACCAGCTTCAAAAACTGAGTCATTTCGTGACTTTCTGATGTTGGTGTTCTGAAGTGCTTATCTCACTGAAAAAAGCATTTCTGTGAAACCAGCATGGAATGTTGAGTAATTTGGTGAATGTTAAGATCTTGGTCTTCTGAAGTGCTTGTCTTACTGAAATAAACATATCTGTGAAACGAGCATCAAAATTTGAGACATTTTGGTGAAGTTGAGATATTGGTCTTCTAAAGTGCTTATCTCACTGAAATAAGCATTTCAGCGACACCAGCATCAAAAACTGAATCATTTGGTGACTTTCAGATTTAAGTGTTCTGAAGTGCTTATATCATTGAAATAAGCATTTGATTGTAACCAGCATGAAAAGTTGAGTCATTTGTTGAAGATGAGTTTTTGATCGTCTGAAGTGCTTATCATACTGAAATAAGCATATGTGTGAAACGAGCATCAAACGTTGAGTCATTTTGGTGAAGTTGTGATCTAGGTCTTCGAAAGTGCTTATCTCACTGAAATAAGCCATATCAGAGAGACAAGCATCAAAAGCTGTGTCATTTGGTGATTTAGAGATTTTGGTCTTCAGAAGTGGTAAACTCAATGAAATAAGCATTTCTGTGAAACCAGCATCAACAGATGATGCATTTGAAACAATTGAGATTTTGGTTCTGCTAAAGTGCTTATCTCACTGAAATAAGCATATCAGCGAAACAAGCATCAAAATGTGAGTCATTTGGTGACTTAGAGATTTTGGTGTTCTGAAGTGCTTACCTCAATGAAGTAAGCATTTCTGTGAAACCAGCATCAACAGATCATGCATTTGAAGCAATTGAGATTTTGGTCTACTAAAGTGCTTAACTTACTGAAAGAAGCATTTCTGTCAAACCAGCATCAAAAGTTGAGTCATTTTGGTGAAGTTGAGATATTGGTCTGCTAAAGTGCCCATCTCACTGAAATAAGCATATCAGCGAGACAAACATCAAAAGCTGAGTCATTTCGTGATTTATAGATTCTGGTCTTCAGTAGGGCTTAACTCAATGAAATAAGCATTTCTGTGAAACCAGCATCAACAGATGATACATTTGAAGCAATTGAGATTTTGCTCTCCTAAAGTGCTTGTCTTTCTGAAAATAGCATTTCAGCGAGACAAGCATCAAAAGCTGAGTCATTTTGTGAATTTCAGATTTTGGTGTTCTGAAGTGCTTATCTCACTGAAATAAGCATTTGATTGTAACCAGCTTCAAAAGTTGAGTCAATTGTTGAAGTTGAGTTTTTGATCGTCTGCAGTGCTTATCTCACTGAAATAAGCATTTCAGCGATACCAGCTTCAAGAGCTGAGTAATTTGGTGACTTTCAGATGTTGGTGTTCTGAAGAGCTTATCTCACTGAAATAAGCATTTGATTGTAATCATCTTCAAAAGTTGAGTTAATTGTTGATGTTGAGTTTTTGATCATCTGCAGTGCTTGTCTCACTGAAATAAGCATTTCAGCGACACCAGCTTCAAAAGCTGAGTCATTTGGTGACTTTCAGATGTTGGTGTTCTGAAGTGCTTGTCTCACTGAAATAAGCATTTCTGTGAAACCAGCATCAACAGGAGATTCATTTGTTGAAGTTGTGATTTTTCTGCCTACATACGTGCTGATAAAACAGATTTAAGCTTTTCGGTGAAACCAGCATGAAATGTTGAGACATTTGGTGAATGTTAAGATTTTGGTCTTCTGAAGTGCTTATCTTACTGAAATAAACATATCTGTGAAACGAGCATCAAAATTTGAGACATTTTGGTGAGGTTGAGATATTGGTCTTCTAAAGTGCTTATCTCACTGAAATAAGCATTTCAGCGACACCAGCATCAAAAGTTGTGTCATTTGGTTAATCTGATATTTTGTTGTTCTGAAGTGCTGATCTCAGTGAAATAAGCATTTGAATGTAACGAGAATCAAAAGTTGAGACATTTCTTGAAGTTGAGTTTTTGATCGTCTGCAGTCCTTATCTCACTGAAATAAGCATTTCATCGAGACCAGCATCAAAAGCTGAGTCATTTGGTGACTTAGAGATTTTGGTCTTCTAAAGTGCTTAACTGAATGTAATAAGCATTTCTGTCAAACCAGCATCAACAGATGATTCATTTGAAACAACTGAGATTTTGGTCTTCTAAAGTGCTTATCTCACCGAAACAAGCTTCTCTGTGAAACCTGCATCAACAGGTGATTCATTCGATGAATTAGCGATTTCTGTCTTCTGAAGGGCTTATCTCACTGAAACAAGCATTTCTGTGAAACCAGCATCAAAAGTTGAGTCATTTTGGTGAAGTTGAGATATTTGTCTGCTAAAGTGCTTATCTCACTGAAATAAGCATATCAGCGAGACAAGCATCAAAAGCTGAGTCATTTGGTGTCTGAGAGATTTTAGTCTTCAGAACTGCTTAACTCAATGAAGTAAGCAAATCTGTGAAACCAGCATCAACAGATGATGCATTTGAAGCAATTGAGATTTTGGTGTTCTGAAGTGCTTATCTCACTGAAATAAGCATACGTGTGAAACGAGCATCAAGCGTTGAGTCATTTTGGTGAAGTTTAAATATAGGTCTTTGAAAGTGCTTATCTCACTGAAATAAGCATATCAGAGAGACAAGCATCAAAAGCTGTGTCATTTGGTGATTTAGAGATTTGGGTCTTCAGAAGTGCTTAACTCAATGAAATAAGCATTTCTGTGAAACCAGCATCAACAGATGATGCATTTGAAACAATTGAGATTTTGGTCTGCTAAAGTGCCTATCTCACTGAAATAAGCATATCAGCGAGACAAGCATCAAAAGCTGAGTCATTTGGTGACTAGGAGATTTTGGTCTTCAGAAGTGCTTATCTCAATGAAGCAAGCATTTCAGTGAAACCAGCATCAACAGATCATGCATTTGAAGCAATTGAGATTTTGGTCTACTAAAGTGCTTATCGTACTGAAAGAAGCATTTCTGTCAAACCAGCATCAAAAGTTGAGTCATTTTGGTGAAGTTGAGATATTGGTCTGCTAAAGTGCTAATCTCACTGAAATAAGCATATCAGCGAGACAAGCATCAAAAGCTGAGTCATTTGGTGACTTTCAGATTAAAGTGTTCTGAAGTGCTTATCTCACTGAAATAAGCATTTGATTGTAACCAGCATCAAAAGTTGAGTCATTTGTTCAAGTTGAGTTTTGATCGTCTGCATTTTATCACTGAAATAAGCTTTTCAGCGAGACCAGCTTCAAAAACTGAGTCATTTCGTGACTTTCTGATGTTGGTGTTCTGAAGTGCTTATCTCACTGAAAAAAGCATTTCTGTGAAACCAGCATGGAATGTTGAGTAATTTGGTGAATGTTAAGATCTTGGTCTTCTGAAGTGCTTGTCTTACTGAAATAAACATATCTGTGAAACGAGCATCAAAATTTGAGATATTTTGGTGAAGTTGAGATATTGGTCTTCTAAAGTGCTTATCTCACTGAAATAAGCATTTCAGCGACACCAGCATCAAAAACTGAATCATTTGGTGACTTTCAGATTTAAGTGTACTGAAGTGCTTATCTCACTGAAATAAGCATTTGATTGTAACCAGCATCAAAAGTTGAGTCATTTGTTCAAGTTGAGTTTTTGATCGTCTGCATTATATCACTGAAATATGCATTTCAGCGAGACCAGCTTCAAAAACTGAGTCATTTGGTGACTTTCAGATGTTGGTGTTCTGAAGTGATTATCTCACTGAAAAAAGCATTTCATTGAAACCAGCATGGAATGTTGAGTAAATTGGTGAATGTTAAGATTTTGGTCTTCTGAAGTGCTTATCTTACTGAAATAAACATATCTGTGAAACGAGCATCAAAATTTGAGACATTTTCGTGAGGTTGAGATATTGGTCTTCTAAAGTGCTTATCTCACTGAAATAAGCATATCAGCGACACCAGCATCAAAAGCTGTGTCATTTGGTTAATCTGATATTTTGTTGTTCTGAAGTGCTGATCTCAGTGAAATAAGCATTTGATTGTAACGAGAATCAAAAGTTGAGACATTTCTTGAAGTTGAGTTTTTGATCGTCTGCAGTCCTTATCTCACTGAAATAAGCATTTCATCGAGACCAGCATCAAAAGCTGAGTCATTTGGTAACTGAGAGATTTTGGTCTTCAGATGTGCTTAACTGAATGTAATAAGCATTTCTGTCAAACCAGCATCAACAGATGATTCATTTGAAACAACTGAGATTTTGGTCTTCTAAAGTGCTTATCTCACCGAAACAAGCTTCTCTGTGAAACCTGCATCAACAGGTGATTCATTTGATGAATTAGCGATTTCTGTCTTCTGAAGGGCTTATCTCACTGAAACAAGCATTTCTGTGAAACCAGCATCTAAAGTTGAGTCATTTTGGTGAAGTTGAGATATTTGTCTGCTAAAGTGCTTATCTCACTGAAATAAGCATATCAGCGAGACAAGCATTCAAAAGCTGAGTCATTTGGTCTCTTAGAGATTTTGGTCTTCAGAACTGCTTAACTCAATGAATTAAGCAAATCTGTGATACCAACATCAACAGATGATGCATTTGAAGCAATTGAGATTTTGGTGTTCTGAAGTGCTTATCTCACTGAAATAAGCATATGTGTGAAACAAGCATCAAGCGTTGAGTCATTTTGGTGAAGTTTAAATATAGGTCTTTGAAAGCGCTTATCTCACTGAAATAAGCATATCAGAAAGACAAGCATCAAAAGCTGTGTCATTTGGTGATTTCGAGATTTTTGTCTTCAGAAGTGCTTAACTCAATGAAATAAGCATTTCTGTGTAACCAGCATCAACAGATGATGCATTTGAAACAATTGAGATTTTGGTCTGCTAAAGTGCTTATCTCATTGAAATAAGCATATCAGAGAGACAAGCATCAAAAGCTGTGTCATTTGGTGATTTAGAGATTTTGGTCTTCAGACGTGCTTAACTCATTGAAATAAGCATTTCTGTGAAACCAGCATCAACAGATGATGCATTTGAAGCAATTGAGATTTTGGTCTACGAAAGTGCTTATCTTAGTGACGTAAGCATTTCTGTGAAACCAGCATCAAAAGTTGAGTCATTTTGGTGAAGTTGAGATATTGGTCTGCTAAAGTGCTTATCTCACTGAAATAAGCATTTCAGCGAGACAGGCATCAAAAACTGAATCATTTGGTGACTTTCAGATTTAAGTGTTCTGAAGTGCTTATCTCACTGAAAGAAGCATTTGATTATAACCAGCATGAAAAGTTGAGCCATTTGGTGAAGATGAGTTTTTGATCGTCTGAAGTGCTTATCATACTGAAATAAGCATATGTGTGAAACGAGCATCAAACGTTGAGTCATTTTGGTGAAGTTGTGATCTAGGTCTTCGAAAGTGCTTATCTCACTGAAATAAGCAATATCAGTGAGACAAGCATCAAAAGCTGAGTCATTTGGTGACTTCGAGATTTTGGTGTCCTGAAGTGCTTTACTCAATGAAGTAAGCATTTCTGTGAAACCAGCATCAACAGCTCATGCATTTGCAACAATTGAGATTTTGGTTCTGCTAAAGTGCTTATCTCACTGAAATAAGCATATCAGCGAGACAAGCATCAAAAGCTGAGTCATTTGGTGTCTTAGAGATTTTAGTCTTCAGAACTGCTTAACTCAATGAAGTAAGCAAATCTGTGAAACCAGCATCAACAGATGATGCATTTGAAGCAATTGAGATTTTGGTGTTCTGAAGTGCTTATCTCACTGAAATAAGCATATGTGTGAAACGAGCATCAAGCGTTGAGTCATTATGGTGACGTTTAAATATAGGTCTTTGAAAGTGCTTATCTCACTGAAATAAGCATATCAGAGAGACAAGCATCAAAAGCTGTGTCATTTGGTGATTTAGAGATTTGGGTCTTCAGAAGTGCTGAACTCAATGAAATAAGCATTTCTGTGAAACCAGCATCAACAGATGATGCATTTGAAACAATTGAGATTTTGGTCTGCTAATGTGCCTATCTCACTGAAATAAGCATATCAGCGAGACAAGCATCAAAAGCTGAGTCATTTGGTGACTCGGAGATTTTGGTCTTCAGAAGTGCTTATCTCAATGAAGTAAGCATTTCAGTGAAACCAGCATCAACAGATCATGCATTTGAAGCAATTGAGATTTTGGTCTACTAAAGTGCTTATCGTACTGAAAGAAGCATTTCTGTGAAACCAGCATCAAAAGTTGAGTCATTTTGGTGAAGTTGAGATATTGGTCTGCTAAAGTGCTAATCTCACTGAAATAAGCATATCAGCGAGACAAGCATCAAAAGCTGAGTCATTTGGTTACTTTCAGTTTGAAGTGTTCTGAAGTGCTTATCTGACTGAAATAAGCATTTGATTGTAACCAGCATCAAATTTTGAGTCATTTGTTCAAGTTGAGTTTTGATCGTCTGCATTATATCACTGAAATAAGCTTTTCAGCGAGACCAGCTTCAAAAACTGAGTCATTTCGTGACTTTCTGATGTTGGTGTTCTGAAGTGCTTATCTCACTGAAAAAAGCATTTCTGTGAAACCAGCATGGAATGTTGAGTAATTTGGTGAATGTTCAGATCTTGGTCTTCTGAAGTGCTTGTCTTACTGAAATAAACATATCTGTGAAACGAGCATCAAAATTTGAGACATTTTGGTGAAGTTGAGACATTGGTCTTCGAAAGTGCTTATCTCACTGAAATAAGCATATCAGCGACACCAGCATCAAAAACTGAATCATTTGGTGACTTTCAGATTTAAGTGTTCTGAAGTGCTTATCTCACTGAAATAAGCATTTGATTGTAACCAGCATGAAAAGTTGAGTCATTTGTTGAAGATGAGTTTTTGATCGTCTGAAGTGCTTATCATACTGAAATAAGCATATGTGTGAAACGAGCATCAAACGATGAGTCATTTTGGTGAAGTTGTGATCTAGGTCTTCGAAAGTGCTTATCTCACTGAGATAAGCAATATCAGAGAGACAAGCATCAAAAACTGTGTCATTTGGTGACTTAGAGATTTTGGTGTTCTGAAGTGCTTAACTCAATGAAGTAAGCATTTCTGTGAAACCAGCATCAACAGCTCATGCATTTGCAGCAATTGAGATTTTGGTCTACTAAAGTGCTTATCTTACTGAAAGAAGCATTTCTGTGAAACCAGCATCAAAAGTTGAGCCATTATGGTGAAGTTGAGATATTGGTCTGCTAAAGTGCTTATCTCATGAAATAAGCATATCAGCGAGACAAGCATCAACAGCTGAGTCATTTGGTGACTTTCAGATTTAAGTGTTCTGAAGTGCTTATCTCACTGAAATAAGCATTTGATTGTAACCAGCATCAAAAGTTGAGTCATTTGTTCAAGTTGAGTTTTTGATCGTCTGCATTATATCACTGAAATATGCATTTCAGCGAGACCAGCTTCAAAAACTGAGTCATTTGGTGACTTTCAGATGTTGGTGTTCTGAAGTGATTATCTCACTGAAAAAAGCATTTCATTGAAACCAGCATGGAATGTTGAGTAAATTGGTGAATGTTAAGATTTTGGTCTTCTGAAGTGCTTATCTTACTGAAATAAACATATCTGTGAAACGAGCATCAAAATTTGAGACATTTTCGTCTGGTTGAGATATTGGTCTTCTAAAGTGCTTATCTCACTGAAATAAGCATATCAGCGACACCAGCATCAAAAGCTGTGTCATTTGGTTAATCTGATATTTTGTTGTTCTGAAGTGCTGATCTCAGTGAAATAAGCATTTGATTGTAACGAGAATCAAAAGTTGAGACATTTCTTGAAGTTGAGTTTTTGATCGTCTGCAGTCCTTATCTCACTGAAATAAGCATTTCATCGAGACCAGCATCAAAAGCTGAGTCATTTGGTAACTGAGAGATTTTGGTCTTCAGATGTGCTTAACTGAATGTAATAAGCATTTCTGTCAAACCAGCATCAACAGATGATTCATTTGAAACAACTGAGATTTTGGTCTTCTAAAGTGCTTATCTCACCGAAACAAGCTTCTCTGTGAAACCTGCATCAACAGGTGATTCATTTGATGAATTAGCGATTTCTGTCTTCTGAAGGGCTTATCTCACTGAAACAAGCATTTCTGTGAAACCAGCATCAAACGTTGAGTCATTTTGGTGAAGTTGAGATATTTGTCTGCTAAAGTGCTTATCTCACTGAAATAAGCATATCAGCGAGACAAGCATTCAAAAGCTGAGTCATTTGGTGTCTTAGAGATTTTGTTCTTCAGAACTGCTTAACTCAATGAATTAAGCAAATCTGTGATACCAACATCAACAGATGATGCATTTGAAGCAATTGAGATTTTGGTGTTCTGAAGTGCTTATCTCACTGAAATAAGCATATGTGTGAAACAAGCATCAAGCGTTGAGTCATTTTGGTGAAGTTTAAATATAGGTCTTTGAAAGCGCTTATCTCACTGAAATAAGCATATCAGAAAGACAAGCATCAAAAGCTGTGTCATTTGGTGATTTCGAGATTTTTGTCTTCAGAAGTGCTTAACTCAATGAAATAAGCATTTCTGTGTAACCAGCATCAACAGATGATGCATTTGAAACAATTGAGATTTTGGTCTGCTAAAGTGCTTATCTCATTGAAATAAGCATATCAGAGAGACAAGCATCAAAAGCTGTGTCATTTGGTGATTTAGAGATTTTGGTCTTCAGACGTGCTTAACTCATTGAAATAAGCATTTCTGTGAAACCAGCATCAACAGATGATGCATTTGAAGCAATTGAGATTTTGGTCTACGAAAGTGCTTATCTTAGTGACGTAAGCATTTCTGTGAAACCAGCATCAAAAGTTGAGTCATTTTCGTGAAGTTGAGATATTGGTCTGCTAAAGTGCTTATCTCACTGAAATAAGCATTTCAGCGAGACAGGCATCAAAAACTGAATCATTTGGTGACTTTCAGATTTAAGTGTTCTGAAGTGCTTATCTCACTGAAATAAGCATTTGATTGTAACCAGCATCAAAAGTTGAGTCATTTGTTCAAGTTGAGTTTTGATCGACTGCATTATATCACTGAAATAAGCTTTTCAGCGAGACCAGCTTCAAAAACTGAGTCATTTCGTGACTTTCTGATGTTGGTGTTCTGAAGTGCTTAGCTCACTGAAAAAAGCATTTCTGTGAAACCAGCATGGAATGTTGAGTAATTTGGTGAATGTTAAGATCTTGGTCTTCTGAAGTGCTTGTCTTCCTGAAATAAACATATCTGTGAAACGAGCATCAAAATTTGAGACATTTTGGTGAAGTTGAGATATTGGTCTTCTAAAGTGCTTATCTCACTGAAATAAGCATTTCAGCGACACCAGCATCAAAAACTGAATCATTTGGTGACTTTCAGATTTAAGTGTTCTGAAGTGCTTATCTCACTGAAATAAGCATTTGATTGTAACCAGCATGAAAAGTTGAGTCATTTGTTGAAGATGAGTTTTTGATCGTCTGAAGTGCTTATCATACTGAAATAAGCATATGTGTGAAACGAGCATCAAACGTTGAGTCATTTTGGTGAAGTTGTGATCTAGGTCTTCGAAAGTGCTTATCTCACTGAAATAAGCAGTATCAGAGAGACAAGCATCAAAAGCTGAGTCATTTGGTGACATAGAGATTTTGGTTTTCAGAAGTGCTTAATTCAATGAAGTAAGCATTTCTGTGAAACCAGCATCAACCGATGATGCATTTGAAGCAAATGAGATTTTGGTCTACTAAAGTGCTTATCTTACTGAAAGAAGCATTTCGGTGAAACCAGCATGAAATGTTGAGAAATTTGGGGAATGTTAAGATTTTGGTCTTCTGAAGTGCTTATCTTACTGAAATAAACATATCTGTGAAACGAGCATCAAAATTTGAGACATTTTGGTGAGGTTGAGATATTGGTCTTCTAAAGTGCTTATCTCACTGAAATAAGCATATCAGCGACACCAGCATCAAAAGTTGTGTCATTTGGTTAATCTGATATTTTGTTGTTCTGAAGTGCTGATCTCAGAGAAATAAGCATATGATTGTAACGAGAATCAAAAGTTGAGACATTTCTTGAAGTTGAGTTTTTGATCGTCTGCAGTCCTTATCTCACTGAAATAAGCATTTCATCGAGACCAGCATCAAAAGCTGAGTCATTTGGTGACTTAGAGATTTTGGTCTTCTAAAGTGCTTAACTGAATGTAATAAGCATTTCTGTCAAACCAGCATCAACAGATGATTCATTTGAAACAACTGAGATTTTGGTCTTCTAAAGTGCTTATCTCACCGAAACAAGCTTCTCTGTGAAACCTGCATCAACAGGTGATTCATTCGATGAATTAGCGATTTCTGTCTTCTGAGTGGCTTATCTCACTGAAACAAGCATTTCTGTGAAACCAGCATCAAAAGTTGAGTCATTTTGGTGAAGTTGAGATATTTGTCTGCTAAAGTGCTTATCTCACTGAAATAAGCATATCAGCGAGACAAGCATCAAAAGCTGAGTCATTTGGTGTCTTAGAGATTTTAGTCTTCAGAACTGCTTAACTCAATGAAGTAAGCAAATCTGTGAAACCAGCATCAACAGATGATGCATTTGAAGCAATTGAGATTTTGGTGTTCTGAAGTGCTTATCTCACTGAAATAAGCATATGTGTGAAACGAGCATCAAGCGTTGAGTCATTTTGGTGAAGTTTAAATATAGGTCTTTGAAAGTGCTTATCTCACTGAAATAAGCATATCAGAGAGACAAGCATCAAAAGCTGTGTCATTTGGTGATTTAGAGATTTGGGTCTTCAGAAGTGCTTAACTCAATGAAATAAGCATTTCTGTGAAACCAGCATCAACAGATGATGCATTTAAAACAATTGAGATTTTGGTCTGCTAAAGTGCCTATCTCACTGAAATAAGCATATCAGCGAGACAAGCATCAAAAGCTGAGTCATTTGGTGACTAGGAGATTTTGGTCTTCAGAAGTGCTTATCTCAATGAAGTAAGCATTTCAATGAAACCAGCATCAACAGATCATGCATTTGAAGCAATTGAGATTTTGGTCTACTAAAGTGCTTATCGTACTGAAAGAAGCATTTCTGTCAAACCAGCATCAAAAGTTGAGTCATTTTGGTGAAGTTGAGATATTGGTCTGCTAAAGTGCTAATCTCACTGAAATAAGCATATCAGCGAGACAAGCATCAAAAGCTGAGTCATTTGGTGACTTTCAGATTAAAGTGTTCTGAAGTGCTTATCTCACTGAAATAAGCATTTGATTGTAACCAGCATCAAAAGTTGAGTCATTTGTTCAAGTTGAGTTTTGATCGTCTGCATTATATCACTGAAATAAGCTTTTCAGCGAGACCAGCTTCAAAAACTGAGTCATTTCGTGACTTTCTGATGTTGGTGTTCTGAAGTGCTTATCTCACTGAAATAAGCATTTGATTGTAACCAGCATCAAAAGTTGAGTCATTTGTTCAAGTTGAGTTTTGATCGTCTGCATTATATCACTGAAATAAGCTTTTCAGCGAGACCAGCTTCAAAAACTGAGTCATTTCGTGACTTTCTGATGTTGGTGTTCTGAAGTGCTTATCTCACTGAAAAAAGCATTTCTGTGAAACCAGCATGGAATGTTGAGTAATTTGGTGAATGTTAAGATCTTGGTCTTCTGAAGTGCTTGTCTTACTGAAATAAACATATCTGTGAAACGAGCATCAAAATTTGAGACATTTTGGTGAAGTTGAGATGTTGGTCTTCTAAAGTTACTATCTCACTGAAATAAGCATTTCAGCGACACCAGCATCAAAAACTGAATCATTTGGTGACTTTCAGATTTAAGTGTTCTGAAGTGCTTATCTCACTGAAATAAGCATTTGATTGTAACCAGCATGAAAAGTTGAGTCATTTGTTGAAGATGAGTTTTTGATCGTCTGAAGTGCTTATCATACTGAAATAAGTATATGTGCGAAACGAGCATCAAACGTTGAGTCATTTTGGTGAAGTTGTGATCTAGGTCTTCGAAAGTGCTTATCTCACTGAAATAAGCCATATCAGAGAGTCAAGCATCAAAAGCTGTGTCATTTGGTGATTTAGAGATTTTGGTCTTCAGAAGTGCTTAACTCAATGAAATAAGCATTTCTGTGAAACCAGCATCAACAGATGATGCATTTGAAACAAGTGAGATTTTGGTTCTGCTGAAGTGCTTATCGCACTGAAATAAGCATATCAGCGAGACAAGCATCAAAAGCTGAGTCATTTGGTGACTTTCAGATTGAAGTGTTCTGAAG
The DNA here is from genome assembly GCF_030684315.1 of Stegostoma tigrinum. NCBI lineage: Eukaryota > Metazoa > Chordata > Chondrichthyes > Orectolobiformes > Stegostomatidae > Stegostoma > Stegostoma tigrinum. The sequence goes on from NW_026728050.1 coordinate 928,316, forward strand.
TTCTTATCTCACTGAAATAAGCATTTGATTGTAACCAGCATCAAAAGTTGAGTCATTTGTTCAAGTTGAGTTTTGATCGACTGCATTATATCACTGAAATAAGCTTTTCAGCGAGAACAGCTTCAAAAACTGAGTCATTTCGTGACTTTCTGATGTTGGTGTTCTGAAGTGCTTATCTCACTGATAAAAGCATTTCTGTGAAACCAGCATGGAATGTTGAGTAATTTGGTGAATGTTAAGATCTTGGTCTTCTGAAGTGCTTGTCTTACTGAAATAAACATATCTGTGAAACGAGCATCAAAATTTGAGACATTTTGGTGAAGTTGAGATGTTGGTCTTCTAAAGTGCTTATCTCACTGAAATAAGCATTTCAGCGACACCAGCATCAAAAACTGAATCATTTGGTGACTTTCAGATTTAAGTGTTCTGAAGTGCTTATATCATTGAAATAAGCATTTGATTGTAACCAGCATGAAAAGTTGAGTCATTTGTTGAAGATGAGTTTTTGATCGTCTGAAGTGCTTATCATACTGAAATAAGCATATGTGTGAAACGAGCATCAAACGTTGAGTCATTTTGGTGAAGTTGTGATCTAGGTCTTCGAAAGTGCTTATCTCACTGAAATAAGCCATATCAGAGAGACAAGCATCAAAAGCTGTGTCATTTGGTGATTTAGAGATTTTGGTCTTCAGAAGTGGTAAACTCAATGAAATAAGCATTTCTGTGAAACCAGCATCAACAGATGATGCATTTGAAACAATTGAGATTTTGGTTCTGCTAAAGTGCTTATCTCACTGAAATAAGCATATCAGCGAAACAAGCATCAAAATGTGAGTCATTTGGTGACTTAGAGATTTTGGTGTTCTGAAGTGCTTACCTCAATGAAGTAAGCATTTCTGTGAAACCAGCATCAACAGATCATGCATTTGAAGCAATTGAGATTTTGGTCTACTAAAGTGCTTAACTTACTGAAAGAAGCATTTCTGTCAAACCAGCATCAAAAGTTGAGTCATTTTGGTGAAGTTGAGATATTGGTCTGCTAAAGTGCCTATCTCACTGAAATAAGCATATCAGCGAGACAAGCATCAAAAGCTGAGTCATTTGGTGACTAGGAGATTTTGGTCTTCAGAAGTGCTTATCTCAATGAAGTAAGCATTTCAGTGAAACCAGCATCAACAGATCATGCATTTGAAGCAATTGAGATTTTGGTCTACTAAAGTGCTTATCGTACTGAAAGAAGCATTTCTGTGAAACCAGCATCAAAAGTTGAGTCATTTTGATGAAGTTGAGATATTGGTCTGCTAAAGTGCTTATCTCACTGAAATAAGCATATCAGCGAGACAAGCATCAAAAGCTGAGTCATTTGGTGACTTTCAGATTTAAGTGTTCTGAAGTGCTTATCTCACTGAAATAAGCATTTGATTGTAACCAGCATCAAAAGTTGAGTCATTTGTTCAAGTTGAGTTTTGATCGACTGCATTATATCACTGAAATAAGCTTTTCAGCGAGACCAGCTTCAAAAACTGAGTCATTTCGTGACTTTCTGATGTTGGTGTTCTGAAGTGCTTATCTCACTGAAAAAAGCATTTCTGTGAAACCAGCATGGAATGTTGAGTAATTTGGTGAATGTTAAGATCTTGGTCTTCTGAAGTGCTTGTCTTACTGAAATAAACATATCTGTGAAACGAGCATCAAAATTTGAGACATTTTGGTGAAGTTGAGATATTGGTCTTCTAAAGTGCTTATCTCACTGAAATAAGCATTTCAGCGACACCAGCATCAAAAACTGAATCATTTGGTGACTTTCAGATTTAAGTGTTCTGAAGTGCTTATATCATTGAAATAAGCATTTGATTGTAACCAGCATGAAAAGTTGAGTCATTTGTTGAAGATGAGTTTTTGATCGTCTGAAGTGCTTATCATACTGAAATAAGCATATGTGTGAAACGAGCATCAAACGTTGAGTCATTTTGGTGAAGTTGTGATCTAGGTCTTCGAAAGTGCTTATCTCACTGAAATAAGCCATATCAGAGAGACAAGCATCAAAAGCTGTGTCATTTGGTGATTTAGAGATTTTGGTCTTCAGAAGTGGTAAACTCAATGAAATAAGCATTTCTGTGAAACCAGCATCAACAGATGATGCATTTGAAACAATTGAGATTTTGGTTCTGCTAAAGTGCTTATCTCACTGAAATAAGCATATCAGCGAAACAAGCATCAAAATGTGAGTCATTTGGTGACTTTGAGATTTTGGTGTTCTGAAGTGCTTACCTCAATGAAGTAAGCATTTCTGTGAAACCAGCATCAACAGATCATGCATTTGAAGCAATTGAGATTTTGGTCTACTAAAGTGCTTAACTTACTGAAAGAAGCATTTCTGTCAAACCAGCATCAAAAGTTGAGTCATTTTGGTGAAGTTGAGATATTGGTCTGCTAAAGTGCCCATCTCACTGAAATAAGCATATCAGCGAGACAAACATCAAAAGCTGAGTCATTTCGTGATTTATAGATTCTGGTCTTCAGTAGGGCTTAACTCAATGAAATAAGCATATGTGTGAAACAAGCATCAAGCGTTGAGTCATTTTGGTGAAGTTTAAATATAGGTCTTTGAAAGCGCTTATCTCACTGAAATAAGCATATCAGAAAGACAAGCATCAAAAGCTGTGTCATTTGGTGATTTCGAGATTTTTGTCTTCAGAAGTGCTTAACTCAATGAAATAAGCATTTCTGTGTAACCAGCATCAACAGATGATGCATTTGAAACAATTGAGATTTTGGTCTGCTAAAGTGCTTATCTCATTGAAATAAGCATATCAGAGAGACAAGCATCAAAAGCTGTGTCATTTGGTGATTTAGAGATTTTGGTCTTCAGACGTGCTTAACTCATTGAAATAAGCATTTCTGTGAAACCAGCATCAACAGATGATGCATTTGAAGCAATTGAGATTTTGGTCTACGAAAGTGCTTATCTTAGTGACGTAAGCATTTCTGTGAAACCAGCATCAAAAGTTGAGTCATTTTCGTGAAGTTGAGATATTGGTCTGCTAAAGTGCTTATCTCACTGAAATAAGCATTTCAGCGAGACAGGCATCAAAAACTGAATCATTTGGTGACTTTCAGATTTAAGTGTTCTGAAGTGCTTATCTCACTGAAATAAGCATTTGATTGTAACCAGCATCAAAAGTTGAGTCATTTGTTCAAGTTGAGTTTTGATCGACTGCATTATATCACTGAAATAAGCTTTTCAGCGAGACCAGCTTCAAAAACTGAGTCATTTCGTGACTTTCTGATGTTGGTGTTCTGAAGTGCTTAGCTCACTGAAAAAAGCATTTCTGTGAAACCAGCATGGAATGTTGAGTAATTTGGTGAATGTTAAGATCTTGGTCTTCTGAAGTGCTTGTCTTCCTGAAATAAACATATCTGTGAAACGAGCATCAAAATTTGAGACATTTTGGTGAAGTTGAGATATTGGTCTTCTAAAGTGCTTATCTCACTGAAATAAGCATTTCAGCGACACCAGCATCAAAAACTGAATCATTTGGTGACTTTCAGATTTAAGTGTTCTGAAGTGCTTATCTCACTGAAATAAGCATTTGATTGTAACCAGCATGAAAAGTTGAGTCATTTGTTGAAGATGAGTTTTTGATCGTCTGAAGTGCTTATCATACTGAAATAAGCATATGTGTGAAACGAGCATCAAACGTTGAGTCATTTTGGTGAAGTTGTGATCTAGGTCTTCGAAAGTGCTTATCTCACTGAAATAAGCAGTATCAGAGAGACAAGCATCAAAAGCTGAGTCATTTGGTGACATAGAGATTTTGGTTTTCAGAAGTGCTTAATTCAATGAAGTAAGCATTTCTGTGAAACCAGCATCAACCGATGATGCATTTGAAGCAAATGAGATTTTGGTCTACTAAAGTGCTTATCTTACTGAAAGAAGCATTTCGGTGAAACCAGCATGAAATGTTGAGAAATTTGGGGAATGTTAAGATTTTGGTCTTCTGAAGTGCTTATCTTACTGAAATAAACATATCTGTGAAACGAGCATCAAAATTTGAGACATTTTGGTGAGGTTGAGATATTGGTCTTCTAAAGTGCTTATCTCACTGAAATAAGCATATCAGCGACACCAGCATCAAAAGTTGTGTCATTTGGTTAATCTGATATTTTGTTGTTCTGAAGTGCTGATCTCAGAGAAATAAGCATATGATTGTAACGAGAATCAAAAGTTGAGACATTTCTTGAAGTTGAGTTTTTGATCGTCTGCAGTCCTTATCTCACTGAAATAAGCATTTCATCGAGACCAGCATCAAAAGCTGAGTCATTTGGTGACTTAGAGATTTTGGTCTTCTAAAGTGCTTAACTGAATGTAATAAGCATTTCTGTCAAACCAGCATCAACAGATGATTCATTTGAAACAACTGAGATTTTGGTCTTCTAAAGTGCTTATCTCACCGAAACAAGCTTCTCTGTGAAACCTGCATCAACAGGTGATTCATTCGATGAATTAGCGATTTCTGTCTTCTGAGTGGCTTATCTCACTGAAACAAGCATTTCTGTGAAACCAGCATCAAAAGTTGAGTCATTTTGGTGAAGTTGAGATATTTGTCTGCTAAAGTGCTTATCTCACTGAAATAAGCATATCAGCGAGACAAGCATCAAAAGCTGAGTCATTTGGTGTCTTAGAGATTTTAGTCTTCAGAACTGCTTAACTCAATGAAGTAAGCAAATCTGTGAAACCAGCATCAACAGATGATGCATTTGAAGCAATTGAGATTTTGGTGTTCTGAAGTGCTTATCTCACTGAAATAAGCATATGTGTGAAACGAGCATCAAGCGTTGAGTCATTTTGGTGAAGTTTAAATATAGGTCTTTGAAAGTGCTTATCTCACTGAAATAAGCATATCAGAGAGACAAGCATCAAAAGCTGTGTCATTTGGTGATTTAGAGATTTGGGTCTTCAGAAGTGCTTAACTCAATGAAATAAGCATTTCTGTGAAACCAGCATCAACAGATGATGCATTTAAAACAATTGAGATTTTGGTCTGCTAAAGTGCCTATCTCACTGAAATAAGCATATCAGCGAGACAAGCATCAAAAGCTGAGTCATTTGGTGACTAGGAGATTTTGGTCTTCAGAAGTGCTTATCTCAATGAAGTAAGCATTTCAATGAAACCAGCATCAACAGATCATGCATTTGAAGCAATTGAGATTTTGGTCTACTAAAGTGCTTATCGTACTGAAAGAAGCATTTCTGTCAAACCAGCATCAAAAGTTGAGTCATTTTGGTGAAGTTGAGATATTGGTCTGCTAAAGTGCTAATCTCACTGAAATAAGCATATCAGCGAGACAAGCATCAAAAGCTGAGTCATTTGGTGACTTTCAGATTAAAGTGTTCTGAAGTGCTTATCTCACTGAAATAAGCATTTGATTGTAACCAGCATCAAAAGTTGAGTCATTTGTTCAAGTTGAGTTTTGATCGTCTGCATTATATCACTGAAATAAGCTTTTCAGCGAGACCAGCTTCAAAAACTGAGTCATTTCGTGACTTTCTGATGTTGGTGTTCTGAAGTGCTTATCTCACTGAAATAAGCATTTGATTGTAACCAGCATCAAAAGTTGAGTCATTTGTTCAAGTTGAGTTTTGATCGTCTGCATTATATCACTGAAATAAGCTTTTCAGCGAGACCAGCTTCAAAAACTGAGTCATTTCGTGACTTTCTGATGTTGGTGTTCTGAAGTGCTTATCTCACTGAAAAAAGCATTTCTGTGAAACCAGCATGGAATGTTGAGTAATTTGGTGAATGTTAAGATCTTGGTCTTCTGAAGTGCTTGTCTTACTGAAATAAACATATCTGTGAAACGAGCATCAAAATTTGAGACATTTTGGTGAAGTTGAGATGTTGGTCTTCTAAAGTTACTATCTCACTGAAATAAGCATTTCAGCGACACCAGCATCAAAAACTGAATCATTTGGTGACTTTCAGATTTAAGTGTTCTGAAGTGCTTATCTCACTGAAATAAGCATTTGATTGTAACCAGCATGAAAAGTTGAGTCATTTGTTGAAGATGAGTTTTTGATCGTCTGAAGTGCTTATCATACTGAAATAAGTATATGTGCGAAACGAGCATCAAACGTTGAGTCATTTTGGTGAAGTTGTGATCTAGGTCTTCGAAAGTGCTTATCTCACTGAAATAAGCCATATCAGAGAGTCAAGCATCAAAAGCTGTGTCATTTGGTGATTTAGAGATTTTGGTCTTCAGAAGTGCTTAACTCAATGAAATAAGCATTTCTGTGAAACCAGCATCAACAGATGATGCATTTGAAACAAGTGAGATTTTGGTTCTGCTGAAGTGCTTATCGCACTGAAATAAGCATATCAGCGAGACAAGCATCAAAAGCTGAGTCATTTGGTGACTTTCAGATTGAAGTGTTCTGAAGTTCTTATCTCACTGAAATAAGCATTTGATTGTAACCAGCATCAAAAGTTGAGTCATTTGTTCAAGTTGAGTTTTGATCGACTGCATTATATCACTGAAATAAGCTTTTCAGCGAGAACAGCTTCAAAAACTGAGTCATTTCGTGACTTTCTGATGTTGGTGTTCTGAAGTGCTTATCTCACTGATAAAAGCATTTCTGTGAAACCAGCATGGAATGTTGAGTAATTTGGTGAATGTTAAGATCTTGGTCTTCTGAAGTGCTTGTCTTACTGAAATAAACATATCTGTGAAACGAGCATCAAAATTTGAGACATTTTGGTGAAGTTGAGATGTTGGTCTTCTAAAGTGCTTATCTCACTGAAATAAGCATTTCAGCGACACCAGCATCAAAAACTGAATCATTTGGTGACTTTCAGATTTAAGTGTTCTGAAGTGCTTATATCATTGAAATAAGCATTTGATTGTAACCAGCATGAAAAGTTGAGTCATTTGTTGAAGATGAGTTTTTGATCGTCTGAAGTGCTTATCATACTGAAATAAGCATATGTGTGAAACGAGCATCAAACGTTGAGTCATTTTGGTGAAGTTGTGATCTAGGTCTTCGAAAGTGCTTATCTCACTGAAATAAGCCATATCAGAGAGACAAGCATCAAAAGCTGTGTCATTTGGTGATTTAGAGATTTTGGTCTTCAGAAGTGGTAAACTCAATGAAATAAGCATTTCTGTGAAACCAGCATCAACAGATGATGCATTTGAAACAATTGAGATTTTGGTTCTGCTAAAGTGCTTATCTCACTGAAATAAGCATATCAGCGAAACAAGCATCAAAATGTGAGTCATTTGGTGACTTAGAGATTTTGGTGTTCTGAAGTGCTTACCTCAATGAAGTAAGCATTTCTGTGAAACCAGCATCAACAGATCATGCATTTGAAGCAATTGAGATTTTGGTCTACTAAAGTGCTTAACTTACTGAAAGAAGCATTTCTGTCAAACCAGCATCAAAAGTTGAGTCATTTTGGTGAAGTTGAGATATTGGTCTGCTAAAGTGCCTATCTCACTGAAATAAGCATATCAGCGAGACAAGCATCAAAAGCTGAGTCATTTGGTGACTAGGAGATTTTGGTCTTCAGAAGTGCTTATCTCAATGAAGTAAGCATTTCAGTGAAACCAGCATCAACAGATCATGCATTTGAAGCAATTGAGATTTTGGTCTACTAAAGTGCTTATCGTACTGAAAGAAGCATTTCTGTGAAACCAGCATCAAAAGTTGAGTCATTTTGATGAAGTTGAGATATTGGTCTGCTAAAGTGCTTATCTCACTGAAATAAGCATATCAGCGAGACAAGCATCAAAAGCTGAGTCATTTGGTGACTTTCAGATTTAAGTGTTCTGAAGTGCTTATCTCACTGAAATAAGCATTTGAATGTAACCAGCATCAAAAGTTGAGTCATTTGTTCAAGTTGAGTTTTGATCGACTGCATTATATCACTGAAATAAGCTTTTCAGCGAGACCAGCTTCAAAAACTGAGTCATTTCGTGACTTTCTGATGTTGGTGTTCTGAAGTGCTTATCTCACTGAAAAAAGCATTTCTGTGAAACCAGCATGGAATGTTGAGTAATTTGGTGAATGTTAAGATCTTGGTCTTCTGAAGTGCTTGTCTTACTGAAATAAACATATCTGTGAAACGAGCATCAAAATTTGAGACATTTTGGTGAAGTTGAGATATTGGTCTTCTAAAGTGCTTATCTCACTGAAATAAGCATTTCAGCGACACCAGCATCAAAAACTGAATCATTTGGTGACTTTCAGATTTAAGTGTTCTGAAGTGCTTATATCATTGAAATAAGCATTTGATTGTAACCAGCATGAAAAGTTGAGTCATTTGTTGAAGATGAGTTTTTGATCGTCTGAAGTGCTTATCATACTGAAATAAGCATATGTGTGAAACGAGCATCAAACGTTGAGTCATTTTGGTGAAGTTGTGATCTAGGTCTTCGAAAGTGCTTATCTCACTGAAATAAGCCATATCAGAGAGACAAGCATCAAAAGCTGTGTCATTTGGTGATTTAGAGATTTTGGTCTTCAGAAGTGGTAAACTCAATGAAATAAGCATTTCTGTGAAACCAGCATCAACAGATGATGCATTTGAAACAATTGAGATTTTGGTTCTGCTAAAGTGCTTATCTCACTGAAATAAGCATATCAGCGAAACAAGCATCAAAATGTGAGTCATTTGGTGACTTTGAGATTTTGGTGTTCTGAAGTGCTTACCTCAATGAAGTAAGCATTTCTGTGAAACCAGCATCAACAGATCATGCATTTGAAGCAATTGAGATTTTGGTCTACTAAAGTGCTTAACTTACTGAAAGAAGCATTTCTGTCAAACCAGCATCAAAAGTTGAGTCATTTTGGTGAAGTTGAGATATTGGTCTGCTAAAGTGCCCATCTCACTGAAATAAGCATATCAGCGAGACAAACATCAAAAGCTGAGTCATTTCGTGATTTATAGATTCTGGTCTTCAGTAGGGCTTAACTCAATGAAATAAGCATTTCTGTGAAACCAGCATCAACAGATGATACATTTGAAGCAATTGAGATTTTGCTCTCCTAAAGTGCTTGTCTTTCTGAAAATAGCATTTCAGCGAGACAAGCATCAAAAGCTGAGTCATTTTGTGAATTTCAGATTTTGGTGTTCTGAAGTGCTTATCTCACTGAAATAAGCATTTGATTGTAACCAGCTTCAAAAGTTGAGTCAATTGTTGAAGTTGAGTTTTTGATCGTCTGCAGTGCTTATCTCACTGAAATAAGCATTTCAGCGATACCAGCTTCAAGAGCTGAGTAATTTGGTGACTTTCAGATGTTGGTGTTCTGAAGAGCTTATCTCACTGAAATAAGCATTTGATTGTAATCATCTTCAAAAGTTGAGTTAATTGTTGATGTTGAGTTTTTGATCATCTGCAGTGCTTGTCTCACTGAAATAAGCATTTCAGCGACACCAGCTTCAAAAGCTGAGTCATTTGGTGACTTTCAGATGTTGGTGTTCTGAAGTGCTTGTCTCACTGAAATAAGCATTTCTGTGAAACCAGCATCAACAGGAGATTCATTTGTTGAAGTTGTGATTTTTCTGCCTACATACGTGCTGATAAAACAGATTTAAGCTTTTCGGTGAAACCAGCATGAAATGTTGAGACATTTGGTGAATGTTAAGATTTTGGTCTTCTGAAGTGCTTATCTTACTGAAATAAACATATCTGTGAAACGAGCATCAAAATTTGAGACATTTTGGTGAGGTTGAGATATTGGTCTTCTAAAGTGCTTATCTCACTGAAATAAGCATTTCAGCGACACCAGCATCAAAAGTTGTGTCATTTGGTTAATCTGATATTTTGTTGTTCTGAAGTGCTGATCTCAGTGAAATAAGCATTTGAATGTAACGAGAATCAAAAGTTGAGACATTTCTTGAAGTTGAGTTTTTGATCGTCTGCAGTCCTTATCTCACTGAAATAAGCATTTCATCGAGACCAGCATCAAAAGCTGAGTCATTTGGTGACTTAGAGATTTTGGTCTTCTAAAGTGCTTAACTGAATGTAATAAGCATTTCTGTCAAACCAGCATCAACAGATGATTCATTTGAAACAACTGAGATTTTGGTCTTCTAAAGTGCTTATCTCACCGAAACAAGCTTCTCTGTGAAACCTGCATCAACAGGTGATTCATTCGATGAATTAGCGATTTCTGTCTTCTGAAGGGCTTATCTCACTGAAACAAGCATTTCTGTGAAACCAGCATCAAAAGTTGAGTCATTTTGGTGAAGTTGAGATATTTGTCTGCTAAAGTGCTTATCTCACTGAAATAAGCATATCAGCGAGACAAGCATCAAAAGCTGAGTCATTTGGTGTCTGAGAGATTTTAGTCTTCAGAACTGCTTAACTCAATGAAGTAAGCAAATCTGTGAAACCAGCATCAACAGATGATGCATTTGAAGCAATTGAGATTTTGGTGTTCTGAAGTGCTTATCTCACTGAAATAAGCATACGTGTGAAACGAGCATCAAGCGTTGAGTCATTTTGGTGAAGTTTAAATGTAGGTCTTTGAAAGTGCTTATCTCACTGAAATAAGCATATCAGAGAGACAAGCATCAAAAGCTGTGTCATTTGGTGATTTAGAGATTTGGGTCTTCAGAAGTGCTTAACTCAATGAAATAAGCATTTCTGTGAAACCAGCATCAACAGATGATGCATTTGAAACAATTGAGATTTTGGTCTGCTAAAGTGCCTATCTCACTGAAATAAGCATATCAGCGAGACAAGCATCAAAAGCTGAGTCATTTGGTGACTAGGAGATTTTGGTCTTCAGAAGTGCTTATCTCAATGAAGCAAGCATTTCAGTGAAACCAGCATCAACAGATCATGCATTTGAAGCAATTGAGATTTTGGTCTACTAAAGTGCTTATCGTACTGAAAGAAGCATTTCTGTCAAACCAGCATCAAAAGTTGAGTCATTTTGGTGAAGTTGAGATATTGGTCTGCTAAAGTGCTAATCTCACTGAAATAAGCATATCAGCGAGACAAGCATCAAAAGCTGAGTCATTTGGTGACTTTCAGATTAAAGTGTTCTGAAGTGCTTATCTCACTGAAATAAGCATTTGATTGTAACCAGCATCAAAAGTTGAGTCATTTGTTCAAGTTGAGTTTTGATCGTCTGCATTTTATCACTGAAATAAGCTTTTCAGCGAGACCAGCTTCAAAAACTGAGTCATTTCGTGACTTTCTGATGTTGGTGTTCTGAAGTGCTTATCTCACTGAAAAAAGCATTTCTGTGAAACCAGCATGGAATGTTGAGTAATTTGGTGAATGTTAAGATCTTGGTCTTCTGAAGTGCTTGTCTTACTGAAATAAACATATCTGTGAAACGAGCATCAAAATTTGAGATATTTTGGTGAAGTTGAGATATTGGTCTTCTAAAGTGCTTATCTCACTGAAATAAGCATTTCAGCGACACCAGCATCAAAAACTGAATCATTTGGTGACTTTCAGATTTAAGTGTACTGAAGTGCTTATCTCACTGAAATAAGCATTTGATTGTAACCAGCATCAAAAGTTGAGTCATTTGTTGAAGATGAGTTTTTGATCGTCTGAAGTGCTTATCATACTGAAATAAGCATATGTGTGAAACGAGCATCAAACGATGAGTCATTTTGGTGAAGTTGTGATCTAGGTCTTCGAAAGTGATTATCTCACTGAAATTAGCAATATCAGAGAGACAAGCATCAAAAACTGTGTCATTTGGTGACTTAGAGATTTTGGTGTTCTGAAGTGCTTAACTCAATGAAGTAAGCATTTCTGTGAAACCAGCATCAACAGCTCATGCATTTGCAGCAATTGAGATTTTGGTCTACTAAAGTGCTTATCTTACTGAAAGAAGCATTTCTGTGAAACCAGCATCAAAAGTTGAGTCATTTTGCTGAAGTTGAGATATTGGTCTGCTAAAGTGCTTATCTCATGAAATAAGCATATCAGCGAGACAAGCATCAACAGCTGAGTCATTTGGTGACTTTCAGATTTAAGTGTTCTGAAGTGCTTATCTCACTGAAATAAGCATTTGATTGTAACCAGCATCAAAAGTTGAGTCATTTGTTCAAGTTGAGTTTTTGATCGTCTGCATTATATCACTGAAATATGCATTTCAGCGAGACCAGCTTCAAAAACTGAGTCATTTGGTGACTTTCAGATGTTGGTGTTCTGAAGTGATTATCTCACTGAAAAAAGCATTTCATTGAAACCAGCATGGAATGTTGAGTAAATTGGTGAATGTTAAGATTTTGGTCTTCTGAAGTGCTTATCTTACTGAAATAAACATATCTGTGAAACGAGCATCAAAATTTGAGACATTTTCGTGAGGTTGAGATATTGGTCTTCTAAAGTGCTTATCTCACTGAAATAAGCATATCAGCGACACCAGCATCAAAAGCTGTGTCATTTGGTTAATCTGATATTTTGTTGTTCTGAAGTGCTGAACTCAGTGAAATAAGCATTTGATTGTAACGAGAATCAAAAGTTGAGACATTTCTTGAAGTTGAGTTTTTGATCGTCTGCAGTCCTTATCTCACTGAAATAAGCATTTCATCGAGACCAGCATCAAAAGCTGAGTCATTTGGTAACTGAGAGATTTTGGTCTTCAGATGTGCTTAACTGAATGTAATAAGCATTTCTGTCAAACCAGCATCAACAGATGATTCATTTGAAACAACTGAGATTTTGGTCTTCTAAAGTGCTTATCTCACCGAAACAAGCTTCTCTGTGAAACCTGCATCAACAGGTGATTCATTCGATGAATTAGCGATTTCTGTCTTCTGAAGGGCTTATCTCACTGAAACAAGCATTTCTGTGAAACCAGCATCAAAAGTTGAGTCATTTTGGTGAAGTTGAGATATTTGTCTGCTAAAGTGCTTATCTCACTGAAATAAGCATATCAGCGAGACAAGCATTCAAAAGCTGAGTCATTTGGTGTCTTCGAGATTTTGGTCTTCAGAACTGCTTAACTCAATGAATTAAGCAAATCTGTGATACCAACATCAACAGATGATGCATTTGAAGCAATTGAGATTTTGGTGTTCTGAAGTGCTTATCTCACTGGAATAAGCATATGTGTGAAACAAGCATCAAGCGTTGAGTCATTTTGGTGAAGTTTAAATATAGGTCTTTGAAAGTGCTTATCTCACTGAAATAAGCATATCAGAAAGACAAGCATCAAAAGCTGTGTCATTTGGTGATTTAGAGATTTTTGTCTTCAGAAGTGCTTAACTCAATGAAATAAGCATTTCTGTGTAACCAGCATCAACAGATGATGCATTTGAAACAATTGAGATTTTGGTCTGCTAAAGTGCTTATCTCATTGAAATAAGCATATCAGAGAGACAAGCATCAAAAGCTGTGTCATTTGGTGATTTAGAGATTTTGGTCTTCAGACGTGCTTAACTCATTGAAATAAGCATTTCTGTGAAACCAGCATCAACAGATGATGCATTTGAAGCAATTGAGATTTTGGTCTACGAAAGTGCTTATCTTAGTGACGTAAGCATTTCTGTGAAACCAGCATCAAAAGTTGAGTCATTTTGGTGAAGTTGAGATATTGGTCTGCTAAAGTGCTTATCTCACTGAAATAAGCATTTCAGCGAGACAGGCATCAAAAACTGAATCATTTGGTGACTTTCAGATTTAAGTGTTCTGAAGTGCTTATCTCACTGAAAGAAGCATTTGATTGTAACCAGCATGAAAAGTTGAGTCATTTGGTGAAGATGAGTTTTTGATCGTCTGAAGTGCTTATCATACTGAAATAAGCATATGTGTGAAACGAGCATCAAACGTTGAGTCATTTTGGTGAAGTTGTGATCTAGGTCTTCGAAAGTGCTTATCTCACTGAAATAAGCAATATCAGTGAGACAAGCATCAAAAGCTGAGTCATTTGGTGACTTCGAGATTTTGGTGTTCTGAAGTGCTTTACTCAATGAAGTAAGCATTTCTGTGAAACCAGCATCAACAGCTCATGCATTTGCAACAATTGAGATTTTGGTTCTGCTAAAGTGCTTATCTCACTGAAATAAGCATATCAGCGAGACAAGCATCAAAAGCTGAGTCATTTGGTGACTTCGAGATTTTGGTGTTCTGAAGTGCTTTACTCAATGAAGTAAGCATTTCTGTGAAACCAGCATCAACAGCTCATGCATTTGCAGCAATTGAGATGTTGGTCTACTAAAGTGCTTATCTTACTGAAAGAAGCATTTCTGTCAAACCAGCATCAAAAGTTGAGTCATTTTGGTGAACTTGAGATATTGGTCTGCTAAATTGCTTATCTCACTTAAATAAGCATATCAGCGAGACAAGCATCAAAAGCTGAGTCATTTGATGACTTCCAGATGTAAGTGTTCTGAAGTGCTTATCTCACTGAAATAAGCATATGTGTGAAACGAGCATCAAACTTTGAGTCATTTTTGTGAAGTTGTGATATAGGTCTTCGAAAGTCCTTATCTCACTGAAATAAGCATATCAGCGAGACAAACATCAAAAGCTGAGTCATTTCGTGATTTATAGATTCTGGTCTTCAGAAGGGCTTAACTCAATGAAATAAGCATTTCTGTGAAACCAGCATCAACAGATGATACATTTGAAGCAATTGAGATTTTGCTCTCCTAAAGTGCTTGACTTTCTGAAAAAAGCATTTCAGCGAGACAAGCATCAAAAGCTGAGTCATTTTGTGAATTTCAGATTTTGGTGTTCTGAAGTGCTTATCTCACTGAAATAAGCATTTGATTGTAACCAGCTTCAAAAGTTGAGTCAATTGTTGAAGTTGAGTTTTTGATCGTCTGCAGTGCTTATCTCACTGAAATAAGCATTTCAGCGACACCAGCTTCCAGAGCTGAGTAATTTGGTGACTTTCAGATGTTGGTGTTCTGAAGTGCTTATCTCACTGAAATAAGCATTTGATTGTAATCATCTTCAAAAGTTGAGTTAATTGTTGATGTTGAGTTTTTGATCATCTGCAGTGCTTGTCTCACTGAAATAAGCATTTCAGCGACACCAGCTTCAAAAGCTGAGTCATTTGGTGACTTTCAGATGTTGGTGTTCTGAAGTGTTTGTCTCACTGAAATAAGCATTTCTGTGAAACCAGCAACAACAGATGATACATTTGAAGCAATTGAGATTTTGCTCTCCTAAAGTGCTTGTCTTTCTGAAAAAAGCATTTCAGCGAGACAAGCATCAAAAGCTGAGTCATTTTGTGAATTTCAGATTTTGGTGTTCTGAAGTGCTTATCTCACTGAAATAAGCATTTGATTGTAACCAGCTTCAAAAGTTGAGTCAATTGTTGAAGTTGAGTTTTTGATCGTCTGCAGTGCTTATCTCACTGAAATAAGCATTTCAGCGACACCAGCTTCAAGAGCTGAGTAATTTGGTGACTTTCAGATGTTGGTGTTCTGAAGTGCTTATCTCACTGAAATAAGCATTTGATTGTAATCATCTTCAAAAGTTGAGTTAATTGTTGATGTTGAGTTTTTGATCATCTGCAGTGCTTGTCTCACTGAAATAAGCATTTCAGCGACACCAGCTTCAAAAGCTGAGTCATTTGGTGACTTTCAGATGTTGGTGTTCTGAAGTGCTTGTCTCACTGAAATAAGCATTTCTGTGAAACCAGCATCAACAGGAGATTCATTTGTTGAAGTTGTGATTTTTCTGCCTACATACGTGCTGATAAAACAGATTTAAGCTTTTCGGTGAAATCAGCATGGAAAGTTGAGTAATTTGGTGAATGTTAAGATCTTGGTCTTCTGAAGTGCTTGTCTTACTGAAATAAACATATCTGTGAAACGAGCATCAAAATTTGAGACATTTTGGTGAAGTTGAGATATTGGTCTTCTAAAGTGCTTATCTCACTGAAATAAGCATTTCAGCGACACCAGCATCAAAAACTGAATCATTTGGTGACTTTCAGATTTAAGTGTTCTGAAGTGCTTATCTCACTGAAAGAAGCATTTGATTGTAACCAGCATGAAAAGTTGAGTCATTTGGTGAAGATGAGTTTTTGATCGTCTGAAGTGCTTATCATACTGAAATAAGCATATGTGTGAAACGAGCATCAAACGTTGAGTCATTTTGGTGAAGTTGTGATCTAGGTCTTCGAAAGTGCTTATCTCACTGAAATAAGCAGTATCAGAGAGACAAGCATCAAAAGCTGAGTCATTTGGTGACTTAGAGATTTTGGTTTTCAGAAGTGCTTAATTCAATGAAGTAAGCATTTCTGTGAAACCAGCATCAACCGATGATGCATTTGAAGCAAATGAGATTTTGGTCTACTAAAGTGCTTATCTTACTGAAAGAAGCATTTCGGTGAAACCAGCATGAAATGTTGAGAAATTTGGTGAATGTTAAGATTTTGGTCTTCTGAAGTGCTTATCTTACTGAAATAAACATATCTGTGAAACGAGCATCAAAATTTGAGACATTTTGGTGAGGTTGAGATATTGGTCTTCTAAAGTGCTTATCTCACTGAAATAAGCATATCAGCGACACCAGCATCAAAAGTTGTGTCATTTGGTTAATCTGATATTTTGTTGTTCTGAAGTGCTGATCTCAGAGAAATAAGCATATGATTGTAACGAGAATCAAAAGTTGAGACATTTCTTGAAGTTGAGTTTTTGATCGTCTGCAGTCCTTATCTCACTGAAATAAGCATTTCATCGAGACCAGCATCAAAAGCTGAGCCATTTGGTGACTTAGAGATTTTGGTCTTCTAAAGTGCTTAACTGAATGTAATAAGCATTTCTGTCAAACCAGCATCAACAGATGATTCATTTGAAACAACTGAGATTTTGGTCTTCTAAAATGCTTATCTCACCGAAACAAGCTTCTCTGTGAAACCTGCATCAACAGGTGATTCATTCGATGAATTAGCGATTTCTGTCTTCTGAGTGGCTTATCTCACTGAAACAAGCATTTCTGTGAAACCAGCATCAAAAGTTGAGTCATTTTGGTGAAGTTGAGATATTTGTCTGCTAAAGTGCTTATCTCACTGAAATAAGCATATCAGCGAGACAAGCATCAAAAGCTGAGTCATTTGGTGTCTTAGAGATTTTAGTCTTCAGAACTGCTTAACTCAATGAAGTAAGCAAATCTGTGAAACCAGCATCAACAGATGATGCATTTGAAGCAATTGAGATTTTGGTGTTCTGAAGTTCTTATCTCACTGAAATAAGCATATGTGTGAAACGAGCATCAAGCGTTGAGTCATTTTGGTGAAGTTTAAATATAGGTCTTTGAAAGTGCTTATCTCACTGAAATAAGCATATCAGAGAGACAAGCATCAAAAGCTGTGTCATTTGGTGATTTAGAGATTTGGGTCTTCAGAAGTGCTTAACTCAATGAAATAAGCATTTCTGTGAAACCAGCATCAACAGATGTTGCATTTAAAACAATTGAGATTTTGGTCTGCTAAAGTGCCTATCTCACTGAAATAAGCATATCAGCGAGACAAGCATCAAAAGCTGAGTCATTTGGTGACTAGGAGATTTTGGTCTTCAGAAGTGCTTATCTCAATGAAGTGAGCATTTCAGTGAAACCAGCATCAACAGATCATGCATTTGAAGCAATTGAGATTTTGGTCTACTAAAGTGCTTATCGTACTGAAAGAAGCATTTCTGTCAAACCAGCATCAAAAGTTGAGTCATTTTGGTGAAGTTGAGATATTGGTCTGCTAAAGTGCTAATCTCACTGAAATAAGCATATCAGCGAAACAAGCATCAAAAGCTGAGTCATTTGGTGACTTTCAGATTAAAGTGTTCTGAAGTGCTTATCTCACTGAAATAAGCATTTGATTGTAACCAGCATCAAAAGTTGAGTCATTTGTTCAAGTTGAGTTTTGATCGTCTGCATTATATCACTGAAATAAGCTTTTCAGCGAGACCAGCTTCAAAAACTGAGTCATTTCGTGACTTTCTGATGTTGGTGTTCTGAAGTGCTTATCTCACTGAAAAAAGCATTTCTGTGAAACCAGCATGGAATGTTGAGTAATTTGGTGAATGTTAAGATCTTGGTCTTCTGAAGTGCTTGTCTTCCTGAAATAAACATATCTGTGAAACGAGCATCAAAATTTGAGACATTTTGGTGAAGTTGAGATATTGGTCTTCTAAAGTGCTTATCTCACTGAAATAAGCATTTCAGCGACACCAGCATCAAAAACTGAATCATTTGGTGACTTTCAGATTTAAGTGTTCTGAAGTGCTTATCTCACTGAAATAAGCATTTGATTGTAACCAGCATGAAAAGTTGAGTCATTTGTTGAAGATGAGTTTTTGATCGTCTGAAGTGCTTATCATACTGAAATAAGCATATGTGTGAAACGAGCATCAAACGTTGAGTCATTTTGGTGAAGTTGTGATCTAGGTCTTCGAAAGTGCTTATCTCACTGAAATAAGCAGTATCAGAGAGACAAGCATCAAAAGCTGAGTCATTTGGTGACATAGAGATTTTGGTTTTCAGAAGTGCTTAATTCAATGAAGTAAGCATTTCTGTGAAACCAGCATCAACCGATGATGCATTTGAAGCAAATGTGATTTTGGTCGACTAAAGTGCTTATCTTACTGAAAGAAGCATTTCGGTGAAACCAGCATGAAATGTTGAGAAATTTGGGGAATGTTAAGATTTTGGTCTTCTGAAGTGCTTATCTTACTGAAATAAACATATCTGTGAAACGAGCATCAAAATTTGAGACATTTTGGTGAGGTTGAGATATTGGTCTTCTAAAGTGCTTATCTCACTGAAATAAGCATATCAGCGACACCAGCATCAAAAGTTGTGTCATTTGGTTAATCTGATATTTTGTTGTTCTGAAGTGCTGATCTCAGAGAAATAAGCATATGATTGTAACGAGAATCAAAAGTTGAGACATTTCTTGAAGTTGAGTTTTTGATCGTCTGCAGTCCTTATCTCACTGAAATAAGCATTTCATCGAGACCAGCATCAAAAGCTGAGTCATTTGGTAACTGAGAGATTTTGGTCTTCTAAAGTGCTTAACTGAATGTAATAAACATTTCTGTCAAACCAGCATCAACAGATGATTCATTTGAAACAACTGAGATTTTGGTCTTCTAAAGTGCTTATCTCACCGAAACAAGCTTCTCTGTGAAACCTGCATCAACAGGTGATTCATTCGATGAATTAGCGATTTCTGTCTTCTGAAGGGCTTATCTCACTGAAACAAGCATTTCTGTGAAACCAGCATCAAAAGTTGAGTCATTTTGGTGAAGTTGAGATATTTGTCTGCTAAAGTGCTTATCTCACTGAAATAAGCATATCAGCGAGACAAGCATTCAAAAGCTGAGTCATTTGGTGTCTTCGAGATTTTGGTCTTCAGAACTGCTTAACTCAATGAATTAAGCAAATCTGTGATACCAACATCAACAGATGATGCATTTGAAGCAATTGAGATTTTGGTGTTCTGAAGTGCTTATCTCACTGGAATAAGCATATGTGTGAAACAAGCATCAAGCGTTGAGTCATTTTGGTGAAGTTTAAATATAGGTCTTTGAAAGTGCTTATCTCACTGAAATAAGCATATCAGAAAGACAAGCATCAAAAGCTGTGTCATTTGGTGATTTAGAGATTTTTGTCTTCAGAAGTGCTTAACTCAATGAAATAAGCATTTCTGTGTAACCAGCATCAACAGATGATGCATTTGAAACAATTGAGATTTTGGTCTGCTAAAGTGCTTATCTCATTGAAATAAGCATATCAGAGAGACAAGCATCAAAAGCTGTGTCATTTGGTGATTTAGAGATTTTGGTCTTCAGACGTGCTTAACTCATTGAAATAAGCATTTCTGTGAAACCAGCATCAACAGATGATGCATTTGAAGCAATTGAGATTTTGGTCTACGAAAGTGCTTATCTTAGTGACGTAAGCATTTCTGTGAAACCAGCATCAAAAGTTGAGTCATTTTGGTGAAGTTGAGATATTGGTCTGCTAAAGTGCTTATCTCACTGAAATAAGCATTTCAGCGAGACAGGCATCAAAAACTGAATCATTTGGTGACTTTCAGATTTAAGTGTTCTGAAGTGCTTATCTCACTGAAAGAAGCATTTGATTGTAACCAGCATGAAAAGTTGAGTCATTTGGTGAAGATGAGTTTTTGATCGTCTGAAGTGCTTATCATACTGAAATAAGCATATGTGTGAAACGAGCATCAAACGTTGAGTCATTTTGGTGAAGTTGTGATCTAGGTCTTCGAAAGTGCTTATCTCACTGAAATAAGCAATATCAGTGAGACAAGCATCAAAAGCTGAGTCATTTGGTGACTTCGAGATTTTGGTGTTCTGAAGTGCTTTACTCAATGAAGTAAGCATTTCTGTGAAACCAGCATCAACAGCTCATGCATTTGCAACAATTGAGATTTTGGTTCTGCTAAAGTGCTTATCTCACTGAAATAAGCATATCAGCGAGACAAGCATCAAAAGCTGAGTCATTTGGTGACTTCGAGATTTTGGTGTTCTGAAGTGCTTTACTCAATGAAGTAAGCATTTCTGTGAAACCAGCATCAACAGCTCATGCATTTGCAGCAATTGAGATGTTGGTCTACTAAAGTGCTTATCTTACTGAAAGAAGCATTTCTGTCAAACCAGCATCAAAAGTTGAGTCATTTTGGTGAACTTGAGATATTGGTCTGCTAAATTGCTTATCTCACTTAAATAAGCATATCAGCGAGACAAGCATCAAAAGCTGAGTCATTTGATGACTTCCAGATGTAAGTGTTCTGAAGTGCTTATCTCACTGAAATAAGCATATGTGTGAAACGAGCATCAAACTTTGAGTCATTTTTGTGAAGTTGTGATATAGGTCTTCGAAAGTCCTTATCTCACTGAAATAAGCATATCAGCGAGACAAACATCAAAAGCTGAGTCATTTCGTGATTTATAGATTCTGGTCTTCAGAAGGGCTTAACTCAATGAAATAAGCATTTCTGTGAAACCAGCATCAACAGATGATACATTTGAAGCAATTGAGATTTTGCTCTCCTAAAGTGCTTGACTTTCTGAAAAAAGCATTTCAGCGAGACAAGCATCAAAAGCTGAGTCATTTTGTGAATTTCAGATTTTGGTGTTCTGAAGTGCTTATCTCACTGAAATAAGCATTTGATTGTAACCAGCTTCAAAAGTTGAGTCAATTGTTGAAGTTGAGTTTTTGATCGTCTGCAGTGCTTATCTCACTGAAATAAGCATTTCAGCGACACCAGCTTCAAGAGCTGAGTAATTTGGTGACTTTCAGATGTTGGTGTTCTGAAGTGCTTATCTCACTGAAATAAGCATTTGATTGTAATCATCTTCAAAAGTTGAGTTAATTGTTGATGTTGAGTTTTTGATCATCTGCAGTGCTTGTCTCACTGAAATAAGCATTTCAGCGACACCAGCTTCAAAAGCTGAGTCATTTGGTGACTTTCAGATGTTGGTGTTCTGAAGTGTTTGTCTCACTGAAATAAGCATTTCTGTGAAACCAGCAACAACAGATGATACATTTGAAGCAATTGAGATTTTGCTCTCCTAAAGTGCTTGTCTTTCTGAAAAAAGCATTTCAGCGAGACAAGCATCAAAAGCTGAGTCATTTTGTGAATTTCAGATTTTGGTGTTCTGAAGTGCTTATCTCACTGAAATAAGCATTTGATTGTAACCAGCTTCAAAAGTTGAGTCAATTGTTGAAGTTGAGTTTTTGATCGTCTGCAGTGCTTATCTCACTGAAATAAGCATTTCAGCGACACCAGCTTCAAGAGCTGAGTAATTTGGTGACTTTCAGATGTTGGTGTTCTGAAGTGCTTATCTCACTGAAATAAGCATTTGATTGTAATCATCTTCAAAAGTTGAGTTAATTGTTGATGTTGAGTTTTTGATCATCTGCAGTGCTTGTCTCACTGAAATAAGCATTTCAGCGACACCAGCTTCAAAAGCTGAGTCATTTGGTGACTTTCAGATGTTGGTGTTCTGAAGTGCTTGTCTCACTGAAATAAGCATTTCTGTGAAACCAGCATCAACAGGAGATTCATTTGTTGAAGTTGTGATTTTTCTGCCTACATACGTGCTGATAAAACAGATTTAAGCTTTTCGGTGAAATCAGCATGGAAAGTTGAGTAATTTGGTGAATGTTAAGATCTTGGTCTTCTGAAGTGCTTGTCTTACTGAAATAAACATATCTGTGAAACGAGCATCAAAATTTGAGACATTTTGGTGAAGTTGAGATATTGGTCTTCTAAAGTGCTTATCTCACTGAAATAAGCATTTCAGCGACACCAGCATCAAAAACTGAATCATTTGGTGACTTTCAGATTTAAGTGTTCTGAAGTGCTTATCTCACTGAAAGAAGCATTTGATTGTAACCAGCATGAAAAGTTGAGTCATTTGGTGAAGATGAGTTTTTGATCGTCTGAAGTGCTTATCATACTGAAATAAGCATATGTGTGAAACGAGCATCAAACGTTGAGTCATTTTGGTGAAGTTGTGATCTAGGTCTTCGAAAGTGCTTATCTCACTGAAATAAGCAGTATCAGAGAGACAAGCATCAAAAGCTGAGTCATTTGGTGACTTAGAGATTTTGGTTTTCAGAAGTGCTTAATTCAATGAAGTAAGCATTTCTGTGAAACCAGCATCAACCGATGATGCATTTGAAGCAAATGAGATTTTGGTCTACTAAAGTGCTTATCTTACTGAAAGAAGCATTTCGGTGAAACCAGCATGAAATGTTGAGAAATTTGGTGAATGTTAAGATTTTGGTCTTCTGAAGTGCTTATCTTACTGAAATAAACATATCTGTGAAACGAGCATCAAAATTTGAGACATTTTGGTGAGGTTGAGATATTGGTCTTCTAAAGTGCTTATCTCACTGAAATAAGCATATCAGCGACACCAGCATCAAAAGTTGTGTCATTTGGTTAATCTGATATTTTGTTGTTCTGAAGTGCTGATCTCAGAGAAATAAGCATATGATTGTAACGAGAATCAAAAGTTGAGACATTTCTTGAAGTTGAGTTTTTGATCGTCTGCAGTCCTTATCTCACTGAAATAAGCATTTCATCGAGACCAGCATCAAAAGCTGAGTCATTTGGTGACTTAGAGATTTTGGTCTTCTAAAGTGCTTAACTGAATGTAATAAGCATTTCTGTCAAACCAGCATCAACAGATGATTCATTTGAAACAACTGAGATTTTGGTCTTCTAAAATGCTTATCTCACCGAAACAAGCTTCTCTGTGAAACCTGCATCAACAGGTGATTCATTCGATGAATTAGCGATTTCTGTCTTCTGAGTGGCTTATCTCACTGAAACAAGCATTTCTGTGAAACCAGCATCAAAAGTTGAGTCATTTTGGTGAAGTTGAGATATTTGTCTGCTAAAGTGCTTATCTCACTGAAATAAGCATATCAGCGAGACAAGCATCAAAAGCTGAGTCATTTGGTGTCTTAGAGATTTTAGTCTTCAGAACTGCTTAACTCAATGAAGTAAGCAAATCTGTGAAACCAGCATCAACAGATGATGCATTTGAAGCAATTGAGATTTTGGTGTTCTGAAGTTCTTATCTCACTGAAATAAGCATATGTGTGAAACGAGCATCAAGCGTTGAGTCATTTTGGTGAAGTTTAAATATAGGTCTTTGAAAGTGCTTATCTCACTGAAATAAGCATATCAGAGAGACAAGCATCAAAAGCTGTGTCATTTGGTGATTTAGAGATTTGGGTCTTCAGAAGTGCTTAACTCAATGAAATAAGCATTTCTGTGAAACCAGCATCAACAGATGTTGCATTTAAAACAATTGAGATTTTGGTCTGCTAAAGTGCCTATCTCACTGAAATAAGCATATCAGCGAGACAAGCATCAAAAGCTGAGTCATTTGGTGACTAGGAGATTTTGGTCTTCAGAAGTGCTTATCTCAATGAAGTGAGCATTTCAGTGAAACCAGCATCAACAGATCATGCATTTGAAGCAATTGAGATTTTGGTCTACTAAAGTGCTTATCGTACTGAAAGAAGCATTTCTGTCAAACCAGCATCAAAAGTTGAGTCATTTTGGTGAAGTTGAGATATTGGTCTGCTAAAGTGCTAATCTCACTGAAATAAGCATATCAGCGAAACAAGCATCAAAAGCTGAGTCATTTGGTGACTTTCAGATTAAAGTGTTCTGAAGTGCTTATCTCACTGAAATAAGCATTTGATTGTAACCAGCATCAAAAGTTGAGTCATTTGTTCAAGTTGAGTTTTGATCGTCTGCATTATATCACTGAAATAAGCTTTTCAGCGAGACCAGCTTCAAAAACTGAGTCATTTCGTGACTTTCTGATGTTGGTGTTCTGAAGTGCTTATCTCACTGAAAAAAGCATTTCTGTGAAACCAGCATGGAATGTTGAGTAATTTGGTGAATGTTAAGATCTTGGTCTTCTGAAGTGCTTGTCTTCCTGAAATAAACATATCTGTGAAACGAGCATCAAAATTTGAGACATTTTGGTGAAGTTGAGATATTGGTCTTCTAAAGTGCTTATCTCACTGAAATAAGCATTTCAGCGACACCAGCATCAAAAACTGAATCATTTGTTGACTTTCAGATTTAAGTGTTCTGAAGTGCTTATCTCACTGAAATAAGCATTTGATTGTAACCAGCATGAAAAGTTGAGTCATTTGTTGAAGATGAGTTTTTGATCGTCTGAAGTGCTTATCATACTGAAATAAGCATATGTGTGAAACGAGCATCAAACGTTGAGTCATTTTGGTGAAGTTGTGATCTAGGTCTTCGAAAGTGCTTATCTCACTGAAATAAGCAGTATCAGAGAGACAAGCATCAAAAGCTGAGTCATTTGGTGACATAGGGATTTTGCTTTTCAGAAGTGCTTAATTCAATGAAGTAAGCATTTCTGTGAAACCAGCATCAACCGATGATGCATTTGAAGCAAATGTGATTTTGGTCGACTAAAGTGCTTATCTTACTGAAAGAAGCATTTCGGTGAAACCAGCATGAAATGTTGAGAAATTTGGGGAATGTTAAGATTTTGGTCTTCTGAAGTGCTTATCTTACTGAAATAAACATATCTGTGAAACGAGCATCAAAATTTGAGACATTTTGGTGAGGTTGAGATATTGGTCTTCTAAAGTGCTTATCTCACTGAAATAAGCATATCAGCGACACCAGCATCAAAAGTTGTGTCATTTGGTTAATCTGATATTTTGTTGTTCTGAAGTGCTGATCTCAGAGAAATAAGCATATGATTGTAACGAGAATCAAAAGTTGAGACATTTCTTGAAGTTGAGTTTTTGATCGTCTGCAGTCCTTATCTCACTGAAATAAGCATTTCATCGAGACCAGCATCAAAAGCTGAGTCATTTGGTGACTTAGAGATTTTGGTCTTCTAAAGTGCTTAACTGAATGTAATAAGCATTTCTGTCAAACCAGCATCAACAGATGATTCATTTGAAACAACTGAGATTTTGGTCTTCTAAAGTGCTTATCTCGCCGAAACAAGCTTCTCTGTGAAACCTGCATCAACAGGTGATTCATTCGATGAATTAGCGATTTCTGTCTTCTGAGTGGCTTATCTCACTGAAACAAGCATTTCTGTGAAACCAGCATCAAAAGTTGAGTCATTTTGGTGAAGTTGAGATATTTGTCTGCTAAAGTGCTTATCTCACTGAAATAAGCATATCAGCGAGACAAGCATCAAAAGCTGAGTCATTTGGTGTCTTAGAGATTTTAGTCTTCAGAACTGCTTAACTCAATGAAGTAAGCAAATCTGTGAAACCAGCATCAACAGATGATGCATTTGAAGCAATTGAGATTTTGGTGTTCTGAAGTGCTTATCTCACTGAAATAAGCATATGTGTGAAACGAGCATCAAGCGTTGAGTCATTTTGGTGAAGTTTAAATATAGGTCTTTGAAAGTGCTTATCTCACTGAAATAAGCATATCAGAGAGACAAGCATCAAAAGCTGTGTCATTTGGTGATTTAGAGATTTGGGTCTTCAGAAGTGCTTAACTCAATGAAATAAGCATTTCTGTGAAACCAGCATCAACAGATGATGCATTTAAAACAATTGAGATTTTGGTCTGCTAAAGTGCCTATCTCACTGAAATAAGCATATCAGCGAGACAAGCATCAAAAGCTGAGTCATTTGGTGACTAGGAGATTTTGGTCTTCAGAAGTGCTTATCTCAATGAAGTAAGCATTTCAATGAAACCAGCATCAACAGATCATGCATTTGAAGCAATTGAGATTTTGGTCTACTAAAGTGCTTATCGTACTGAAAGAAGCATTTCTGTCAAACCAGCATCAAAAGTTGAGTCATTTTGGTGAAGTTGAGATATTGGTCTGCTAAAGTGCTAATCTCACTGAAATAAGCATATCAGCGAGACAAGCATCAAAAGCTGAGTCATTTGGTGACTTTCAGATTAAAGTGTTCTGAAGTGCTTATCTCACTGAAATAAGCATTTGATTGTAACCAGCATCAAAAGTTGAGTCATTTGTTCAAGTTGAGTTTTGATCGTCTGCATTATATCACTGAAATAAGCTTTTCAGCGAGACCAGCTTCAAAAACTGAGTCATTTCGTGACTTTCTGATGTTGGTGTTCTGAAGTGCTTATCTCACTGAAATAAGCATTTGATTGTAACCAGCATCAAAAGTTGAGTCATTTGTTCAAGTTGAGTTTTGATCGTCTGCATTATATCACTGAAATAAGCTTTTCAGCGAGACCAGCTTCAAAAACTGAGTCATTTCGTGACTTTCTGATGTTGGTGTTCTGAAGTGCTTATCTCACTGAAAAAAGCATTTCTGTGAAACCAGCATGGAATGTTGAGTAATTTGGTGAATGTTAAGATCTTGGTCTTCTGAAGTGCTTGTCTTACTGAAATAAACATATCTGTGAAACGAGCATCAAAATTTGAGACATTTTGGTGAAGTTGAGATGTTGGTCTTCTAAAGTTACTATCTCACTGAAATAAGCATTTCAGCGACACCAGCATCAAAAACTGAATCATTTGGTGACTTTCAGATTTAAGTGTTCTGAAGTGCTTATATCATTGAAATAAGCATTTGATTGTAACCAGCATGAAAAGTTGAGTCATTTGTTGAAGATGAGTTTTTGATCGTCTGAAGTGCTTATCACACTGAAATAAGCATATGTGTGAAACGAGCATCAAACGTTGAGTCATTTTGGTGAAGTTGTGATCTAGGTCTTCGAAAGTGCTTATCTCACTGAAATAAGCCATATCAGAGAGACAAGCATCAAAAGCTGTGTCATTTGGTGATTTAGAGATTTTGGTCTTCAGAAGTGGTAAACTCAATGAAATAAGCATTTCTGTGAAACCAGCATCAACAGATGATGCATTTGAAACAATTGAGATTTTGGTTCTGCTAAAGTGCTTATCTCACTGAAATAAGCATATCAGCGAAACAAGCATCAAAATGTGAGTCATTTGGTGACTTAGAGATTTTGGTGTTCTGAAGTGCTTACCTCAATGAAGTAAGCATTTCTGTGAAACCAGCATCAACAGATCATGCATTTGAAGCAATTGAGATTTTGGTCTACTAAAGTGCTTAACTTACTGAAAGAAGCATTTCTGTCAAACCAGCATCAAAAGTTGAGTCATTTTGGTGAAGTTGAGATATTGGTCTGCTAAAGTGCCTATCTCACTGAAATAAGCATATCAGCGAGACAAGCATCAAAAGCTGAGTCATTTGGTGACTAGGAGATTTTGGTCTTCAGAAGTGCTTATCTCAATGAAGTAAGCATTTCAGTGAAACCAGCATCAACAGATCATGCATTTGAAGCAATTGAGATTTTGGTCTACTAAAGTGCTTATCGTACTGAAAGAAGCATTTCTGTGAAACCAGCATCAAAAGTTGAGTCATTTTGATGAAGTTGAGATATTGGTCTGCTAAAGTGCTTATCTCACTGAAATAAGCATATCAGCGAGACAAGCATCAAAAGCTGAGTCATTTGGTGACTTTCAGATTTAAGTGTTCTGAAGTGCTTATCTCACTGAAATAAGCATTTGATTGTAACCAGCATCAAAAGTTGAGTCATTTGTTCAAGTTGAGTTTTGATCGACTGCATTATATCACTGAAATAAGCTTTTCAGCGAGACCAGCTTCAAAAACTGAGTCATTTCGTGACTTTCTGATGTTGGTGTTCTGAAGTGCTTATCTCACTGAAAAAAGCATTTCTGTGAAACCAGCATGGAATGTTGAGTAATTTGGTGAATGTTAAGATCTTGGTCTTCTGAAGTGCTTGTCTTACTGAAATAAACATATCTGTGAAACGAGCATCAAAATTTGAGACATTTTGGTGAAGTTGAGATATTGGTCTTCTAAAGTGCTTATCTCACTGAAATAAGCATTTCAGCGACACCAGCATCAAAAACTGAATCATTTGGTTACTTTCAGATTTAAGTGTTCTGAAGTGCTTATCTCATTGAAATAAGCATTTGATTGTAACCAGCATGAAAAGTTGAGTCATTTGTTGAAGATGAGTTTTTGATCGTCTGAAGTGCTTATCATACTGAAATAAGCATATGTGTGAAACGAGCATCAAACGTTGAGTCATTTTGGTGAAGTTGTGATCTAGGTCTTCGAAAGTGCTTATCTCACTGAAATAAGCAGTATCAGAGAGACAAGCATCAAAAGCTGAGTCATTTGGTGACTGAGAGATTTTGGTTTTCAGAAGTGCTTAATTCAATGAAGTAAGCATTTCTGTGAAACCAGCATCAACCGATGATGCATTTGAAGCAAATGAGATTTTGGTCTACTAAAGTGCTTATCTTACTGAAAGAAGCATTTCGGTGAAACCAGCATGAAATGTTGAAAAATTTGGTGAATGTTAAGATTTTGGTCTTCTGAAGTGCTTATCTTACTGAAATAAACATATCTGTGAAACGAGCATCAAAATTTGAGTCATTTTGGTGAAGTTGAGATATTGGTCTTCTAAAGTGCTTATCTTACTGAAATAAGCATATCAGCGACACCAGCATCAAAAGTTGTGTCATTTGGTTAATCTGATATTTTGTTGTTCTGAAGTGCTGATCTCAGAGAAATAAGCATATGATTGTAACGAGAATCAAAAGTTGAGACATTTCTTGAAGTTGAGTTTTTGATCGTCTGCAGTCCTTATCTCACTGAAATAAGCATTTCATCGAGACCAGCATCAAAAGCTGAGTCATTTGGTGACTTAGAGATTTTGGTCTTCAGATGTGCTTAACTGAATGTAATAAGCATTTCTGTCAAACCAGCATCAACAGATGATTCATTTGAAACAACTGAGATTTTGGTCTTCTAAAGTGCTTATCTCGCCGAAACAAGCTTCTCTGTGAAACCTGCATCAACAGGTGATTCATTCGATGAATTAGCGATTTCTGTCTTCTGAGTGGCTTATCTCACTGAAACAAGCATTTCTGTGAAACCAGCATCAAAAGTTGAGTCATTTTGGTGAAGTTGAGATATTTGTCTGCTAAAGTGCTTATCTCACTGAAATAAGCATATCAGCGAGACAAGCATCAAAAGCTGAGTCATTTGGTGTCTTAGAGATTTTAGTCTTCAGAACTGCTTAACTCAATGAAGTAAGCAAATCTGTGAAACCAGCATCAACAGATGATGCATTTGAAGCAATTGAGATTTTGGTGTTCTGAAGTGCTTATCTCACTGAAATAAGCATATGTGTGAAACGAGCATCAAGCGTTGAGTCATTTTGGTGAAGTTTAAATATAGGTCGTTGAAAGTGCTTATCTCACTGAAATAAGCATATCAGAGAGACAAGCATCAAAAGCTGTGTCATTTGGTGATTTAGAGATTTGGGTCTTCAGAAGTGCTTAACTCAATGAATATAAGCATTTCTGTGAAACCAGCATCAACAGATGATGCATTTAAAACAATTGAGATTTTGGTCTGCTAAAGTGCCTATCTCACTGAAATAAGCATATCAGCGAGACAAGCATCAAAAGCTGAGTCATTTGGTGACTAGGAGATTTTGGTCTTCAGAAGTGCTTATCTCAATGAAGTAAGCATTTCAGTGAAACCAGCATCAACAGATCATGCATTTGAAGCAATTGAGATTTTGGTCTACTAAAGTGCTTATCGTACTGAAAGAAGCATTTCTGTCAAACCAGCATCAAAAGTTGAGTCATTTTGGTGAAGTTGAGATATTGGTCTGCTAAAGTGCTAATCTCACTGAAATAAGCATATCAGCGAGACAAGCATCAAAAGCTGAGTCATTTGGTGACTTTCAGATTAAAGTGTTCTGAAGTGCTTATCTCACTGAAATAAGCATTTGATTGTAACCAGCATGAAAAGTTGAGTCATTTGTTGAACATGAGTTTTTGATCGTCTGAAGTGCTTATCATACTGAAATAAGTATATGTGCGAAACGAGCATCAAACGTTGAGTCATTTTGGTGAAGTTGTGATCTAGGTCTTCGAAAGTGCTTATCTCACTGAAATAAGCCATATCAGAGAGTCAAGCATCAAAAGCTGTGTCATTTGGTGATTTAGAGATTTTGGTCTTCAGAAGTGCTTAACTCAATGAAATAAGCATTTCTGTGAAACCAGCATCAACAGATGATGCATTTGAAACAATTGAGATTTTGGTTCTGCTAAAGTGCTGATCGCACTGAAATAAGCATATCAGCGAGACAAGCATCAAAAGCTGAGTCATTTGGTGACTTTCAGATTGAAGTGTTCTGAAGTTCTTATCTCACTGAAATAAGCATTTGATTGTAACCAGCATCAAAAGTTGAGTCATTTGTTCAAGTTGAGTTTTGATCGACTGCATTATATCACTGAAATAAGCTTTTCAGCGAGACCAGCTTCAAAAACTGAGTCATTTCGTGACTTTCTGATGTTGGTGTTCTGAAGTGCTTATCTCACTGATAAAAGCATTTCTGTGAAACCAGCATGGAATGTTGAGTAATTTGGTGAATGTTAAGATCTTGGTCTTCTGAAGTGCTTGTCTTACTGAAATAAACATATCTGTGAAACGAGCATCAAAATTTGAGACATTTTGGTGAAGTTGAGATGTTGGTCTTCTAAAGTGCTTATCTCACTGAAATAAGCATTTCATCGACACCAGCATCAAAAACTGAATCATTTGGTGACTTTCAGATTTCAGTGTTCTGAAGTGCTTATCTCATTGAAATAAGCATTTGATTGTAACCAGCATGAAAATTTGAGTCATTTGTTGAAGATGAGTTTTTGATCGTCTGAAGTGCTTATCATACTGAAATAAGCATATGTGTGAAACGAGCATCAAACGTTGAGTCATTTTGGTGAAGTTGTGATCTAGGTCTTCGAAAGTGCTTATCTCACTGAAATAAGCCATATCAGAGAGACAAGCATCAAAAGCTGTGTCATTTGGTGATTTAGAGATTTTGGTCTTCAGAAGTGCTTAACTCAATGAAATAAGCATTTCTGTGAAACCAGCATCAACAGATGATGCATTTGAAACAATTGAGATTTTGGTTCTGCTAAAGTGCTTATCTCACTGAAATAAGCATATCAGCGAAACAAGCATCAAAAGCTGAGTCATTTGGTGACTTAGAGATTTTGGTGTTCTGAAGTGCTTACCTCAATGAAGTAAGCATTTCTGTGAAACCAGCATCAACAGATCATGCATTTGAAGCAATTGAGATTTTGGTCTACTAAAGTGCTTATCTTACTGAAAGAAGCATTTCTGTCAAACCAGCATCAAAAGTTGAGTCATTTTGGTGAAGTTGAGATATTGGTCTGCTAAAGTGCCTATCTCACTGAAATAAGCATATCAGCGAGACAAGCATCAAAAGCTGAGTCATTTGGTGACTAGGAGATTTTGGTCTTCAGAAGTGCTTATCTCAATGAAGTAAGCATTTCAGTGAAACCAGCATCAACAGATCATGCATTTGAAGCAATTGAGATTTTGGTCTACTAAAGTGCTTATCGTACTGAAAGAAGCATTTCTGTGAAACCAGCATCAAAAGTTGAGTCATTTTGGTGAAGTTGAGATATTGGTCTGCTAAAGTGCTTATCTCACTGAAATAAGCATATCAGCGAGACAAGCATCAAAAGCTGAGTCATTTGGTGACTTTCAGATTTAAGTGTTCTGAAGTGCTTATCTCACTGAAATAAGCATTTGATTGTAACCAGCATCAAAAGTTGAGTCATTTGTTCAAGTTGAGTTTTGATCGACTGCATTATATCACTGAAATAAGCTTTTCAGCGAGACCAGCTTCAAAAACTGAGTCATTTCGTGACTTTCTGATGTTGGTGTTCTGAAGTGCTTATCTCACTGAAAAAAGCATTTCTGTGAAACCAGCATGGAATGTTGAGTAATTTGGTGAATGTTTAGATCTTGGTCTTCTGAAGTGCTTGTCTTACTGAAATAAACATATCGGTGAAACGAGCATCAAAATTTGAGACATTTTGGTGAAGTTGAGATATTGGTCTGTTAAAGTGCTTATCTCACTGAAATAAGCATTTCAGCGAGACAAGCATCAACAGCTGAGTCATTTGGTGACTTTCAGATTTAAGTGTTAGAAGTGCTTATCTCACTGAAATAAGCATTTGATTGTAACCAGCATGAAAAGTTGAGTCATTTGTTGAAGATGAGTTTTTGATCGTCTGAAGTGCTTATCATACTGAAATAAGCATATGTGTGAAACGAGCATCAAACGTTGAGTCATTTTGGTGAAGTTGTGATCTAGGTCTTCGAAAGTGCTTATCTCACTGAAATAAGCAATATCAGAGAGACAAGCATCAAAAGCTGTGTCATTTGGTGATTTAGAGATTTTTGTCTTCAGAAGTGCTTAACTCAATGAAATAAGCATTTCTGTGAAACCAGCATCAACAGATGATGCATTTAAAACAATTGAGATTTTGGTGTTCTGAAGTGCTTATCTCACTGAAATAAGCATATGTGTGAAACGAGCATCAAGCGTTGAGTCATTTTGGTGAAGTTTAAATATAGGTCTTTGAAAGTGCTTATCTCACTGAAATAAGCATATCAGAGAGACAAGCATCAAAAGCTGTGTCATTTGGTGATTTAGAGATTTGGGTCTTCAGAAGTGCTTAACTCAATGAAATAAGCATTTCTGTGAAACCAGCATCAACAGATGATGCATTTAAAACAATTGAGATTTTGGTCTGCTAAAGTGCCTATCTCACTGAAATAAGCATATCAGCGAGACAAGCATCAAAAGCTGAGTCATTTGGTGACTAGGAGATTTTGGTCTTCAGAAGTGCTTATCTCAATGAAGTAAGCATTTCAATGAAACCAGCATCAACAGATCATGCATTTGAAGCAATTGAGATTTTGGTCTACTAAAGTGCTTATCGTACTGAAAGAAGCATTTCTGTCAAACCAGCATCAAAAGTTGAGTCATTTTGGTGAAGTTGAGATATTGGTCTGCTAAAGTGCTAATCTCACTGAAATAAGCATATCAGCGAGACAAGCATCAAAAGCTGAGTCATTTGGTGACTTTCAGATTAAAGTGTTCTGAAGTGCTTATCTCACTGAAATAAGCATTTGATTGTAACCAGCATCAAAAGTTGAGTCATTTGTTCAAGTTGAGTTTTGATCGTCTGCATTATATCACTGAAATAAGCTTTTCAGCGAGACCAGCTTCAAAAACTGAGTCATTTCGTGACTTTCTGATGTTGGTGTTCTGAAGTGCTTATCTCACTGAAATAAGCATTTGATTGTAACCAGCATCAAAAGTTGAGTCATTTGTTCAAGTTGAGTTTTGATCGTCTGCATTATATCACTGAAATAAGCTTTTCAGCGAGACCAGCTTCAAAAACTGAGTCATTTCGTGACTTTCTGATGTTGGTGTTCTGAAGTGCTTATCTCACTGAAAAAAGCATTTCTGTGAAACCAGCATGGAATGTTGAGTAATTTGGTGAATGTTAAGATCTTGGTCTTCTGAAGTGCTTGTCTTACTGAAATAAACATATCTGTGAAACGAGCATCAAAATTTGAGACATTTTGGTGAAGTTGAGATGTTGGTCTTCTAAAGTTACTATCTCACTGAAATAAGCATTTCAGCGACACCAGCATCAAAAACTGAATCATTTGGTGACTTTCAGATTTAAGTGTTCTGAAGTGCTTATATCATTGAAATAAGCATTTGATTGTAACCAGCATGAAAAGTTGAGTCATTTGTTGAAGATGAGTTTTTGATCGTCTGAAGTGCTTATCACACTGAAATAAGCATATGTGTGAAACGAGCATCAAACGTTGAGTCATTTTGGTGAAGTTGTGATCTAGGTCTTCGAAAGTGCTTATCTCACTGAAATAAGCCATATCAGAGAGACAAGCATCAAAAGCTGTGTCATTTGGTGATTTAGAGATTTTGGTCTTCAGAAGTGGTAAACTCAATGAAATAAGCATTTCTGTGAAACCAGCATCAACAGATGATGCATTTGAAACAATTGAGATTTTGGTTCTGCTAAAGTGCTTATCTCACTGAAATAAGCATATCAGCGAAACAAGCATCAAAATGTGAGTCATTTGGTGACTTAGAGATTTTGGTGTTCTGAAGTGCTTACCTCAATGAAGTAAGCATTTCTGTGAAACCAGCATCAACAGATCATGCATTTGAAGCAATTGAGATTTTGGTCTACTAAAGTGCTTAACTTACTGAAAGAAGCATTTCTGTCAAACCAGCATCAAAAGTTGAGTCATTTTGGTGAAGTTGAGATATTGGTCTGCTAAAGTGCCTATCTCACTGAAATAAGCATATCAGCGAGACAAGCATCAAAAGCTGAGTCATTTGGTGACTAGGAGATTTTGGTCTTCAGAAGTGCTTATCTCAATGAAGTAAGCATTTCAGTGAAACCAGCATCAACAGATCATGCATTTGAAGCAATTGAGATTTTGGTCTACTAAAGTGCTTATCGTACTGAAAGAAGCATTTCTGTGAAACCAGCATCAAAAGTTGAGTCATTTTGATGAAGTTGAGATATTGGTCTGCTAAAGTGCTTATCTCACTGAAATAAGCATATCAGCGAGACAAGCATCAAAAGCTGAGTCATTTGGTGACTTTCAGATTTAAGTGTTCTGAAGTGCTTATCTCACTGAAATAAGCATTTGATTGTAACCAGCATCAAAAGTTGAGTCATTTGTTCAAGTTGAGTTTTGATCGACTGCATTATATCACTGAAATAAGCTTTTCAGCGAGACCAGCTTCAAAAACTGAGTCATTTCGTGACTTTCTGATGTTGGTGTTCTGAAGTGCTTATCTCACTGAAAAAAGCATTTCTGTGAAACCAGCATGGAATGTTGAGTAATTTGGTGAATGTTAAGATCTTGGTCTTCTGAAGTGCTTGTCTTACTGAAATAAACATATCTGTGAAACGAGCATCAAAATTTGAGACATTTTGGTGAAGTTGAGATATTGGTCTTCTAAAGTGCTTATCTCACTGAAATAAGCATTTCAGCGACACCAGCATCAAAAACTGAATCATTTGGTTACTTTCAGATTTAAGTGTTCTGAAGTGCTTATCTCATTGAAATAAGCATTTGATTGTAACCAGCATGAAAAGTTGAGTCATTTGTTGAAGATGAGTTTTTGATCGTCTGAAGTGCTTATCATACTGAAATAAGCATATGTGTGAAACGAGCATCAAACGTTGAGTCATTTTGGTGAAGTTGTGATCTAGGTCTTCGAAAGTGCTTATCTCACTGAAATAAGCAGTATCAGAGAGACAAGCATCAAAAGCTGAGTCATTTGGTGACTGAGAGATTTTGGTTTTCAGAAGTGCTTAATTCAATGAAGTAAGCATTTCTGTGAAACCAGCATCAACCGATGATGCATTTGAAGCAAATGAGATTTTGGTCTACTAAAGTGCTTATCTTACTGAAAGAAGCATTTCGGTGAAACCAGCATGAAATGTTGAGAAATTTGGTGAATGTTAAGATTTTGGTCTTCTGAAGTGCTTATCTTACTGAAATAAACATATCTGTGAAACGAGCATCAAAATTTGAGTCATTTTGGTGAAGTTGAGATATTGGTCTTCTAAAGTGCTTATCTTACTGAAATAAGCATATCAGCGACACCAGCATCAAAAGTTGTGTCATTTGGTTAATCTGATATTTTGTTGTTCTGAAGTGCTGATCTCAGAGAAATAAGCATATGATTGTAACGAGAATCAAAAGTTGAGACATTTCTTGAAGTTGAGTTTTTGATCGTCTGCAGTCCTTATCTCACTGAAATAAGCATTTCATCGAGACCAGCATCAAAAGCTGAGTCATTTGGTGACTTAGAGATTTTGGTCTTCTAAAGTGCTTAACTGAATGTAATAAGCATTTCTGTCAAACCAGCATCAACAGATGATTCATTTGAAACAACTGAGATTTTGGTCTTCTAAAGTGCTTATCTCGCCGAAACAAGCTTCTCTGTGAAACCTGCATCAACAGGTGATTCATTCGATGAATTAGCGATTTCTGTCTTCTGAGTGGCTTATCTCACTGAAACAAGCATTTCTGTGAAACCAGCATCAAAAGTTGAGTCATTTTGGTGAAGTTGAGATATTTGTCTGCTAAAGTGCTTATCTCACTGAAATAAGCATATCAGCGAGACAAGCATCAAAAGCTGAGTCATTTGGTGTCTTAGAGATTTTAGTCTTCAGAACTGCTTAACTCAATGAAGTAAGCAAATCTGTGAAACCAGCATCAACAGATGATGCATTTGAAGCAATTGAGATTTTGGTGTTCTGAAGTGCTTATCTCACTGAAATAAGCATATGTGTGAAACGAGCATCAAGCGTTGAGTCATTTTGGTGAAGTTTAAATATAGGTCGTTGAAAGTGCTTATCTCACTGAAATAAGCATATCAGAGAGACAAGCATCAAAAGCTGTGTCATTTGGTGATTTAGAGATTTGGGTCTTCAGAAGTGCTTAACTCAATGAAATAAGCATTTCTGTGAAACCAGCATCAACAGATGATGCATTTAAAACAATTGAGATTTTGGTCTGCTAAAGTGCCTATCTCACTGAAATAAGCATATCAGCGAGACAAGCATCAAAAGCTGAGTCATTTGGTGACTAGGAGATTTTGGTCTTCAGAAGTGCTTATCTCAATGAAGTAAGCATTTCAGTGAAACCAGCATCAACAGATCATGCATTTGAAGCAATTGAGATTTTGGTCTACTAAAGTGCTTATCGTACTGAAAGAAGCATTTCTGTCAAACCAGCATCAAAAGTTGAGTCATTTTGGTGAAGTTGAGATATTGGTCTGCTAAAGTGCTAATCTCACTGAAATAAGCATATCAGCGAGACAAGCATCAAAAGCTGAGTCATTTGGTGACTTTCAGATTAAAGTGTTCTGAAGTGCTTATCTCACTGAAATAAGCATTTGATTGTAACCAGCATGAAAAGTTGAGTCATTTGTTGAACATGAGTTTTTGATCGTCTGAAGTGCTTATCATACTGAAATAAGTATATGTGCGAAACGAGCATCAAACGTTGAGTCATTTTGGTGAAGTTGTGATCTAAGTCTTCGAAAGTGCTTATCTCACTGAAATAAGCCATATCAGAGAGTCAAGCATCAAAAGCTGTGTCATTTGGTGATTTAGAGATTTTGGTCTTCAGAAGTGCTTAACTCAATGAAATAAGCATTTCTGTGAAACCAGCATCAACAGATGATGCATTTGAAACAATTGAGATTTTGGTTCTGCTAAAGTGCTGATCGCACTGAAATAAGCATATCAGCGAGACAAGCATCAAAAGCTGAGTCATTTGGTGACTTTCAGATTAAAGTGTTCTGAAGTGCTTATCTCACTGAAATAAGCATTTGATTGTAACCAGCATGAAAAGTTGAGTCATTTGTTGAACATGAGTTTTTGATCGTCTGAAGTGCTTATCATACTGAAATAAGTATATGTGCGAAACGAGCATCAAACGTTGAGTCATTTTGGTGAAGTTGTGATCTAAGTCTTCGAAAGTGCTTATCTCACTGAAATAAGCCATATCAGAGAGTCAAGCATCAAAAGCTGTGTCATTTGGTGATTTAGAGATTTTGGTCTTCAGAAGTGCTTAACTCAATGAAATAAGCATTTCTGTGAAACCAGCATCAACAGATGATGCATTTGAAACAATTGAGATTTTGGTTCTGCTAAAGTGCTGATCGCACTGAAATAAGCATATCAGCGAGACAAGCATCAAAAGCTGAGTCATTTGGTGACTTTCAGATTGAAGTGTTCTGAAGTTCTTATCTCACTGAAATAAGCATTTGATTGTAACCAGCATCAAAAGTTGAGTCATTTGTTCAAGTTGAGTTTTGATCGACTGCATTATATCACTGAAATAAGCTTTTCAGCGAGACCAGCTTCAAAAACTGAGTCATTTCGTGACTTTCTGATGTTGGTGTTCTGAAGTGCTTATCTCACTGATAAAAGCATTTCTGTGAAACCAGCATGGAATGTTGAGTAATTTGGTGAATGTTAAGATCTTGGTCTTCTGAAGTGCTTGTCTTACTGAAATAAACATATCTGTGAAACGAGCATCAAAATTTGAGACATTTTGGTGAAGTTGAGATATTGGTCTTCTAAAGTGCTTATCTCACTGAAATAAGCATTTCAGCGACACCAGCATCAAAAACTGAATCATTTGGTTACTTTCAGATTTAAGTGTTCTGAAGTGCTTATCTCATTGAAATAAGCATTTGATTGTAACCAGCATGAAAAGTTGAGTCATTTGTTGAAGATGAGTTTTTGATCGTCTGAAGTGCTTATCATACTGAAATAAGCATATGTGTGAAACGAGCATCAAACGTTGAGTCATTTTGGTGAAGTTGTGATCTAGGTCTTCGAAAGTGCTTATCTCACTGAAATAAGCAGTATCAGAGAGACAAGCATCAAAAGCTGAGTCATTTGGTGACTGAGAGATTTTGGTTTTCAGAAGTGCTTAATTCAATGAAGTAAGCATTTCTGTGAAACCAGCATCAACCGATGATGCATTTGAAGCAAATGAGATTTTGGTCTACTAAAGTGCTTATCTTACTGAAAGAAGCATTTCGGTGAAACCAGCATGAAATGTTGAAAAATTTGGTGAATGTTAAGATTTTGGTCTTCTGAAGTGCTTATCTTACTGAAATAAACATATCTGTGAAACGAGCATCAAAATTTGAGTCATTTTGGTGAAGTTGAGATATTGGTCTTCTAAAGTGCTTATCTTACTGAAATAAGCATATCAGCGACACCAGCATCAAAAGTTGTGTCATTTGGTTAATCTGATATTTTGTTGTTCTGAAGTGCTGATCTCAGAGAAATAAGCATATGATTGTAACGAGAATCAAAAGTTGAGACATTTCTTGAAGTTGAGTTTTTGATCGTCTGCAGTCCTTATCTCACTGAAATAAGCATTTCATCGAGACCAACATCAAAAGCTGAGTCATTTGGTGACTTAGAGATTTTGGTCTTCAGATGTGCTTAACTGAATGTAATAAGCATTTCTGTCAAACCAGCATCAACAGATGATTCATTTGAAACAACTGAGATTTTGGTCTTCTAAAGTGCTTATCTCGCCGAAACAAGCTTCTCTGTGAAACCTGCATCAACAGGTGATTCATTCGATGAATTAGCGATTTCTGTCTTCTGAGTGGCTTATCTCACTGAAACAAGCATTTCTGTGAAACCAGCATCAAAAGTTGAGTCATTTTGGTGAAGTTGAGATATTTGTCTGCTAAAGTGCTTATCTCACTGAAATAAGCATATCAGCGAGACAAGCATCAAAAGCTGAGTCATTTGGTGTCTTAGAGATTTTAGTCTTCAGAACTGCTTAACTCAATGAAGTAAGCAAATCTGTGAAACCAGCATCAACAGATGATGCATTTGAAGCAATTGAGATTTTGGTGTTCTGAAGTGCTTATCTCACTGAAATAAGCATATGTGTGAAACGAGCATCAAGCGTTGAGTCATTTTGGTGAAGTTTAAATATAGGTCGTTGAAAGTGCTTATCTCACTGAAATAAGCATATCAGAGAGACAAGCATCAAAAGCTGTGTCATTTGGTGATTTAGAGATTTGGGTCTTCAGAAGTGCTTAACTCAATGAATATAAGCATTTCTGTGAAACCAGCATCAACAGATGATGCATTTAAAACAATTGAGATTTTGGTCTGCTAAAGTGCCTATCTCACTGAAATAAGCATATCAGCGAGACAAGCATCAAAAGCTGAGTCATTTGGTGACTAGGAGATTTTGGTCTTCAGAAGTGCTTATCTCAATGAAGTAAGCATTTCAGTGAAACCAGCATCAACAGATCATGCATTTGAAGCAATTGAGATTTTGGTCTACTAAAGTGCTTATCGTACTGAAAGAAGCATTTCTGTCAAACCAGCATCAAAAGTTGAGTCATTTTGGTGAAGTTGAGATATTGGTCTGCTAAAGTGCTAATCTCACT
Source organism: Stegostoma tigrinum (assembly GCF_030684315.1). Taxonomy (NCBI): domain Eukaryota; kingdom Metazoa; phylum Chordata; class Chondrichthyes; order Orectolobiformes; family Stegostomatidae; genus Stegostoma; species Stegostoma tigrinum. Next base: position 968,685 of record NW_026728050.1, read on the forward strand.
GAAATAAGCATATCAGCGAGACAAGCATCAAAAGCTGAGTCATTTGGTGACTTTCAGATTAAAGTGTTCTGAAGTGCTTATCTCACTGAAATAAGCATTTGATTGTAACCAGCATGAAAAGTTGAGTCATTTGTTGAACATGAGTTTTTGATCGTCTGAAGTGCTTATCATACTGAAATAAGTATATGTGCGAAACGAGCATCAAACGTTGAGTCATTTTGGTGAAGTTGTGATCTAGGTCTTCGAAAGTGCTTATCTCACTGAAATAAGCCATATCAGAGAGTCAAGCATCAAAAGCTGTGTCATTTGGTGATTTAGAGATTTTGGTCTTCAGAAGTGCTTAACTCAATGAAATAAGCATTTCTGTGAAACCAGCATCAACAGATGATGCATTTGAAACAATTGAGATTTTGGTTCTGCTAAAGTGCTGATCGCACTGAAATAAGCATATCAGCGAGACAAGCATCAAAAGCTGAGTCATTTGGTGACTTTCAGATTGAAGTGTTCTGAAGTTCTTATCTCACTGAAATAAGCATTTGATTGTAACCAGCATCAAAAGTTGAGTCATTTGTTCAAGTTGAGTTTTGATCGACTGCATTATATCACTGAAATAAGCTTTTCAGCGAGACCAGCTTCAAAAACTGAGTCATTTCGTGACTTTCTGATGTTGGTGTTCTGAAGTGCTTATCTCACTGATAAAAGCATTTCTGTGAAACCAGCATGGAATGTTGAGTAATTTGGTGAATGTTAAGATCTTGGTCTTCTGAAGTGCTTGTCTTACTGAAATAAACATATCTGTGAAACGAGCATCAAAATTTGAGACATTTTGGTGAAGTTGAGATGTTGGTCTTCTAAAGTGCTTATCTCACTGAAATAAGCATTTCATCGACACCAGCATCAAAAACTGAATCATTTGGTGACTTTCAGATTTCAGTGTTCTGAAGTGCTTATCTCATTGAAATAAGCATTTGATTGTAACCAGCATGAAAATTTGAGTCATTTGTTGAAGATGAGTTTTTGATCGTCTGAAGTGCTTATCATACTGAAATAAGCATATGTGTGAAACGAGCATCAAACGTTGAGTCATTTTGGTGAAGTTGTGATCTAGGTCTTCGAAAGTGCTTATCTCACTGAAATAAGCCATATCAGAGAGACAAGCATCAAAAGCTGTGTCATTTGGTGATTTAGAGATTTTGGTCTTCAGAAGTGCTTAACTCAATGAAATAAGCATTTCTGTGAAACCAGCATCAACAGATGATGCATTTGAAACAATTGAGATTTTGGTTCTGCTAAAGTGCTTATCTCACTGAAATAAGCATATCAGCGAAACAAGCATCAAAAGCTGAGTCATTTGGTGACTTAGAGATTTTGGTGTTCTGAAGTGCTTACCTCAATGAAGTAAGCATTTCTGTGAAACCAGCATCAACAGATCATGCATTTGAAGCAATTGAGATTTTGGTCTACTAAAGTGCTTATCTTACTGAAAGAAGCATTTCTGTCAAACCAGCATCAAAAGTTGAGTCATTTTGGTGAAGTTGAGATATTGGTCTGCTAAAGTGCCTATCTCACTGAAATAAGCATATCAGCGAGACAAGCATCAAAAGCTGAGTCATTTGGTGACTAGGAGATTTTGGTCTTCAGAAGTGCTTATCTCAATGAAGTAAGCATTTCAGTGAAACCAGCATCAACAGATCATGCATTTGAAGCAATTGAGATTTTGGTCTACTAAAGTGCTTATCGTACTGAAAGAAGCATTTCTGTGAAACCAGCATCAAAAGTTGAGTCATTTTGGTGAAGTTGAGATATTGGTCTGCTAAAGTGCTTATCTCACTGAAATAAGCATATCAGCGAGACAAGCATCAAAAGCTGAGTCATTTGGTGACTTTCAGATTTAAGTGTTCTGAAGTGCTTATCTCACTGAAATAAGCATTTGATTGTAACCAGCATCAAAAGTTGAGTCATTTGTTCAAGTTGAGTTTTGATCGACTGCATTATATCACTGAAATAAGCTTTTCAGCGAGACCAGCTTCAAAAACTGAGTCATTTCGTGACTTTCTGATGTTGGTGTTCTGAAGTGCTTATCTCACTGAAAAAAGCATTTCTGTGAAACCAGCATGGAATGTTGAGTAATTTGGTGAATGTTTAGATCTTGGTCTTCTGAAGTGCTTGTCTTACTGAAATAAACATATCGGTGAAACGAGCATCAAAATTTGAGACATTTTGGTGAAGTTGAGATATTGGTCTGTTAAAGTGCTTATCTCACTGAAATAAGCATTTCAGCGAGACAAGCATCAACAGCTGAGTCATTTGGTGACTTTCAGATTTAAGTGTTAGAAGTGCTTATCTCACTGAAATAAGCATTTGATTGTAACCAGCATGAAAAGTTGAGTCATTTGTTGAAGATGAGTTTTTGATCGTCTGAAGTGCTTATCATACTGAAATAAGCATATGTGTGAAACGAGCATCAAACGTTGAGTCATTTTGGTGAAGTTGTGATCTAGGTCTTCGAAAGTGCTTATCTCACTGAAATAAGCAATATCAGAGAGACAAGCATCAAAAGCTGTGTCATTTGGTGATTTAGAGATTTTTGTCTTCAGAAGTGCTTAACTCAATGAAATAAGCATTTCTGTGAAACCAGCATCAACAGATGATGCATTTAAAACAATTGAGATTTTGGTGTTCTGAAGTGCTTATCTCACTGAAATAAGCATATGTGTGAAACGAGCATCAAGCGTTGAGTCATTTTGGTGAAGTTTAAATATAGGTCTTTGAAAGTGCTTATCTCACTGAAATAAGCATATCAGAGAGACAAGCATCAAAAGCTGTGTCATTTGGTGATTTAGAGATTTGGGTCTTCAGAAGTGCTTAACTCAATGAAATAAGCATTTCTGTGAAACCAGCATCAACAGATGATGCATTTAAAACAATTGAGATTTTGGTCTGCTAAAGTGCCTATCTCACTGAAATAAGCATATCAGCGAGACAAGCATCAAAAGCTGAGTCATTTGGTGACTAGGAGATTTTGGTCTTCAGAAGTGCTTATCTCAATGAAGTAAGCATTTCAATGAAACCAGCATCAACAGATCATGCATTTGAAGCAATTGAGATTTTGGTCTACTAAAGTGCTTATCGTACTGAAAGAAGCATTTCTGTCAAACCAGCATCAAAAGTTGAGTCATTTTGGTGAAGTTGAGATATTGGTCTGCTAAAGTGCTAATCTCACTGAAATAAGCATATCAGCGAGACAAGCATCAAAAGCTGAGTCATTTGGTGACTTTCAGATTAAAGTGTTCTGAAGTGCTTATCTCACTGAAATAAGCATTTGATTGTAACCAGCATCAAAAGTTGAGTCATTTGTTCAAGTTGAGTTTTGATCGTCTGCATTATATCACTGAAATAAGCTTTTCAGCGAGACCAGCTTCAAAAACTGAGTCATTTCGTGACTTTCTGATGTTGGTGTTCTGAAGTGCTTATCTCACTGAAATAAGCATTTGATTGTAACCAGCATCAAAAGTTGAGTCATTTGTTCAAGTTGAGTTTTGATCGTCTGCATTATATCACTGAAATAAGCTTTTCAGCGAGACCAGCTTCAAAAACTGAGTCATTTCGTGACTTTCTGATGTTGGTGTTCTGAAGTGCTTATCTCACTGAAAAAAGCATTTCTGTGAAACCAGCATGGAATGTTGAGTAATTTGGTGAATGTTAAGATCTTGGTCTTCTGAAGTGCTTGTCTTACTGAAATAAACATATCTGTGAAACGAGCATCAAAATTTGAGACATTTTGGTGAAGTTGAGATGTTGGTCTTCTAAAGTTACTATCTCACTGAAATAAGCATTTCAGCGACACCAGCATCAAAAACTGAATCATTTGGTGACTTTCAGATTTAAGTGTTCTGAAGTGCTTATATCATTGAAATAAGCATTTGATTGTAACCAGCATGAAAAGTTGAGTCATTTGTTGAAGATGAGTTTTTGATCGTCTGAAGTGCTTATCACACTGAAATAAGCATATGTGTGAAACGAGCATCAAACGTTGAGTCATTTTGGTGAAGTTGTGATCTAGGTCTTCGAAAGTGCTTATCTCACTGAAATAAGCCATATCAGAGAGACAAGCATCAAAAGCTGTGTCATTTGGTGATTTAGAGATTTTGGTCTTCAGAAGTGGTAAACTCAATGAAATAAGCATTTCTGTGAAACCAGCATCAACAGATGATGCATTTGAAACAATTGAGATTTTGGTTCTGCTAAAGTGCTTATCTCACTGAAATAAGCATATCAGCGAAACAAGCATCAAAATGTGAGTCATTTGGTGACTTAGAGATTTTGGTGTTCTGAAGTGCTTACCTCAATGAAGTAAGCATTTCTGTGAAACCAGCATCAACAGATCATGCATTTGAAGCAATTGAGATTTTGGTCTACTAAAGTGCTTAACTTACTGAAAGAAGCATTTCTGTCAAACCAGCATCAAAAGTTGAGTCATTTTGGTGAAGTTGAGATATTGGTCTGCTAAAGTGCCTATCTCACTGAAATAAGCATATCAGCGAGACAAGCATCAAAAGCTGAGTCATTTGGTGACTAGGAGATTTTGGTCTTCAGAAGTGCTTATCTCAATGAAGTAAGCATTTCAGTGAAACCAGCATCAACAGATCATGCATTTGAAGCAATTGAGATTTTGGTCTACTAAAGTGCTTATCGTACTGAAAGAAGCATTTCTGTGAAACCAGCATCAAAAGTTGAGTCATTTTGATGAAGTTGAGATATTGGTCTGCTAAAGTGCTTATCTCACTGAAATAAGCATATCAGCGAGACAAGCATCAAAAGCTGAGTCATTTGGTGACTTTCAGATTTAAGTGTTCTGAAGTGCTTATCTCACTGAAATAAGCATTTGATTGTAACCAGCATCAAAAGTTGAGTCATTTGTTCAAGTTGAGTTTTGATCGACTGCATTATATCACTGAAATAAGCTTTTCAGCGAGACCAGCTTCAAAAACTGAGTCATTTCGTGACTTTCTGATGTTGGTGTTCTGAAGTGCTTATCTCACTGAAAAAAGCATTTCTGTGAAACCAGCATGGAATGTTGAGTAATTTGGTGAATGTTAAGATCTTGGTCTTCTGAAGTGCTTGTCTTACTGAAATAAACATATCTGTGAAACGAGCATCAAAATTTGAGACATTTTGGTGAAGTTGAGATATTGGTCTTCTAAAGTGCTTATCTCACTGAAATAAGCATTTCAGCGACACCAGCATCAAAAACTGAATCATTTGGTTACTTTCAGATTTAAGTGTTCTGAAGTGCTTATCTCATTGAAATAAGCATTTGATTGTAACCAGCATGAAAAGTTGAGTCATTTGTTGAAGATGAGTTTTTGATCGTCTGAAGTGCTTATCATACTGAAATAAGCATATGTGTGAAACGAGCATCAAACGTTGAGTCATTTTGGTGAAGTTGTGATCTAGGTCTTCGAAAGTGCTTATCTCACTGAAATAAGCAGTATCAGAGAGACAAGCATCAAAAGCTGAGTCATTTGGTGACTGAGAGATTTTGGTTTTCAGAAGTGCTTAATTCAATGAAGTAAGCATTTCTGTGAAACCAGCATCAACCGATGATGCATTTGAAGCAAATGAGATTTTGGTCTACTAAAGTGCTTATCTTACTGAAAGAAGCATTTCGGTGAAACCAGCATGAAATGTTGAGAAATTTGGTGAATGTTAAGATTTTGGTCTTCTGAAGTGCTTATCTTACTGAAATAAACATATCTGTGAAACGAGCATCAAAATTTGAGTCATTTTGGTGAAGTTGAGATATTGGTCTTCTAAAGTGCTTATCTTACTGAAATAAGCATATCAGCGACACCAGCATCAAAAGTTGTGTCATTTGGTTAATCTGATATTTTGTTGTTCTGAAGTGCTGATCTCAGAGAAATAAGCATATGATTGTAACGAGAATCAAAAGTTGAGACATTTCTTGAAGTTGAGTTTTTGATCGTCTGCAGTCCTTATCTCACTGAAATAAGCATTTCATCGAGACCAGCATCAAAAGCTGAGTCATTTGGTGACTTAGAGATTTTGGTCTTCTAAAGTGCTTAACTGAATGTAATAAGCATTTCTGTCAAACCAGCATCAACAGATGATTCATTTGAAACAACTGAGATTTTGGTCTTCTAAAGTGCTTATCTCGCCGAAACAAGCTTCTCTGTGAAACCTGCATCAACAGGTGATTCATTCGATGAATTAGCGATTTCTGTCTTCTGAGTGGCTTATCTCACTGAAACAAGCATTTCTGTGAAACCAGCATCAAAAGTTGAGTCATTTTGGTGAAGTTGAGATATTTGTCTGCTAAAGTGCTTATCTCACTGAAATAAGCATATCAGCGAGACAAGCATCAAAAGCTGAGTCATTTGGTGTCTTAGAGATTTTAGTCTTCAGAACTGCTTAACTCAATGAAGTAAGCAAATCTGTGAAACCAGCATCAACAGATGATGCATTTGAAGCAATTGAGATTTTGGTGTTCTGAAGTGCTTATCTCACTGAAATAAGCATATGTGTGAAACGAGCATCAAGCGTTGAGTCATTTTGGTGAAGTTTAAATATAGGTCGTTGAAAGTGCTTATCTCACTGAAATAAGCATATCAGAGAGACAAGCATCAAAAGCTGTGTCATTTGGTGATTTAGAGATTTGGGTCTTCAGAAGTGCTTAACTCAATGAAATAAGCATTTCTGTGAAACCAGCATCAACAGATGATGCATTTAAAACAATTGAGATTTTGGTCTGCTAAAGTGCCTATCTCACTGAAATAAGCATATCAGCGAGACAAGCATCAAAAGCTGAGTCATTTGGTGACTAGGAGATTTTGGTCTTCAGAAGTGCTTATCTCAATGAAGTAAGCATTTCAGTGAAACCAGCATCAACAGATCATGCATTTGAAGCAATTGAGATTTTGGTCTACTAAAGTGCTTATCGTACTGAAAGAAGCATTTCTGTCAAACCAGCATCAAAAGTTGAGTCATTTTGGTGAAGTTGAGATATTGGTCTGCTAAAGTGCTAATCTCACTGAAATAAGCATATCAGCGAGACAAGCATCAAAAGCTGAGTCATTTGGTGACTTTCAGATTAAAGTGTTCTGAAGTGCTTATCTCACTGAAATAAGCATTTGATTGTAACCAGCATGAAAAGTTGAGTCATTTGTTGAACATGAGTTTTTGATCGTCTGAAGTGCTTATCATACTGAAATAAGTATATGTGCGAAACGAGCATCAAACGTTGAGTCATTTTGGTGAAGTTGTGATCTAAGTCTTCGAAAGTGCTTATCTCACTGAAATAAGCCATATCAGAGAGTCAAGCATCAAAAGCTGTGTCATTTGGTGATTTAGAGATTTTGGTCTTCAGAAGTGCTTAACTCAATGAAATAAGCATTTCTGTGAAACCAGCATCAACAGATGATGCATTTGAAACAATTGAGATTTTGGTTCTGCTAAAGTGCTGATCGCACTGAAATAAGCATATCAGCGAGACAAGCATCAAAAGCTGAGTCATTTGGTGACTTTCAGATTGAAGTGTTCTGAAGTTCTTATCTCACTGAAATAAGCATTTGATTGTAACCAGCATCAAAAGTTGAGTCATTTGTTCAAGTTGAGTTTTGATCGACTGCATTATATCACTGAAATAAGCTTTTCAGCGAGACCAGCTTCAAAAACTGAGTCATTTCGTGACTTTCTGATGTTGGTGTTCTGAAGTGCTTATCTCACTGATAAAAGCATTTCTGTGAAACCAGCATGGAATGTTGAGTAATTTGGTGAATGTTAAGATCTTGGTCTTCTGAAGTGCTTGTCTTACTGAAATAAACATATCTGTGAAACGAGCATCAAAATTTGAGACATTTTGGTGAAGTTGAGATGTTGGTCTTCTAAAGTGCTTATCTCACTGAAATAAGCATTTCATCGACACCAGCATCAAAAACTGAATCATTTGGGAACTTTCAGATTTCAGTGTTCTGAAGTGCTTATCTCATTGAAATAAGCATTTGATTGTAACCAGCATGAAAATTTGAGTCATTTGTTGAAGATGAGTTTTTGATCGTCTGAAGTGCTTATCATACTGAAATAAGCATATGTGTGAAACGAGCATCAAACGTTGAGTCATTTTGGTGAAGTTGTGATCTAGGTCTTCGAAAGTGCTTATCTCACTGAAATAAGCCATATCAGAGAGACAAGCATCAAAAGCTGTGTCATTTGGTGATTTAGAGATTTTGGTCTTCAGAAGTGCTTAACTCAATGAAATAAGCATTTCTGTGAAACCAGCATCAACAGATGATGCATTTGAAACAATTGAGATTTTGGTTCTGCTAAAGTGCTTATCTCACTGAAATAAGCATATCAGCGAAACAAGCATCAAAATGTGAGTCATTTGGTGACTTAGAGATTTTGGTGTTCTGAAGTGCTTACCTCAATGAAGTAAGCATTTCTGTGAAACCAGCATCAACAGATCATGCATTTGAAGCAATTGAGATTTTGGTCTACTAAAGTGCTTAACTTACTGAAAGAAGCATTTCTGTCAAACCAGCATCAAAAGTTGAGTCATTTTGGTGAAGTTGAGATATTGGTCTGCTAAAGTGCCTATCTCACTGAAATAAGCATATCAGCGAGACAAGCATCAAAAGCTGAGTCATTTGGTGGCTAGGAGATTTTGGTCTTCAGAAGTGCTTATCTCAATGAAGTAAGCATTTCAGTGAAACCAGCATCAACAGATCATGCATTTGAAGCAATTGAGATTTTGGTCTACTAAAGTGCTTATCGTACTGAAAGAAGCATTTCTGTGAAACCAGCATTAAAAGTTGAGTCATTTTGGTGAAGTTGAGATATTGGTCTGCTAAAGTGCTTATCTCACTGAAATAAGCATATCAGCGAGACAAGCATCAAAAGCTGAGTCATTTGGTGACTTTCAGATTTAAGTGTTCTGAAGTGCTTATCTCACTGAAATAAGCATTTGATTGTAACCAGCATCAAAAGTTGAGTCATTTGTTCAAGTTGAGTTTTGATCGACTGCATTATATCACTGAAATAAGCTTTTCAGCGAGACCAGCTTCAAAAACTGAGTCATTTCGTGACTTTCTGATGTTGGTGTTCTGAAGTGCTTATCTCACTGAAAAAAGCATTTCTGTGAAACCAGCATGGAATGTTGAGTAATTTGGTGAATGTTTAGATCTTGGTCTTCTGAAGTGCTTGTCTTACTGAAATAAACATATCGGTGAAACGAGCATCAAAATTTGAGACATTTTGGTGAAGTTGAGATATTGGTCTGTTAAAGTGCTTATCTCACTGAAATAAGCATTTCAGCGAGACAAGCATCAACAGCTGAGTCATTTGGTGACTTTCAGATTTAAGTGTTAGAAGTGCTTATCTCACTGAAATAAGCATTTGATTGTAACCAGCATGAAAAGTTGAGTCATTTGTTGAAGATGAGTTTTTGATCGTCTGAAGTGCTTATCATACTGAAATAAGCATATGTGTGAAACGAGCATCAAACGTTGAGTCATTTTGGTGAAGTTGTGATCTAGGTCTTCGAAAGTGCTTATCTCACTGAAATAAGCAATATCAGAGAGACAAGCATCAAAAGCTGTGTCATTTGGTGATTTAGAGATTTTTGTCTTCAGAAGTGCTTAACTCAATGAAATAAGCATTTCTGTGAAACCAGCATCAACAGATGATGCATTTGAAACAATTGAGATTTTGGTTCTGCTAAAGTGCTTATCTCACTGAAATAAGCATATCAGCGAGACAAGCATCAAAAGCTGAGTCATTTGGTGACTTAGAGATTTTGGTGTTCTGAAGTGCTTACCTCAATGAAGTAAGCATTTCTCTGAAACCAGCTTCAACAGATCATGCATTTGAAGCAATTGAGATTTTGGTCTACTAAAGTGCTTAACTTACTGAAAGAAGCATTTCTGTCAAACCAGCATCAAAAGTTGAGTCATTTTGGTGAAGTTGAGATATTGGTCTGCTAAAGAGCCTATCTCACTGAAATAAGCATATCTGCGAGACAAGCATCAAAAGCTGAGTCATTTGGTGACCAGGAGATTTTGGTCTTCAGAAGTGCTTATCTCAATGAAGTAAGCATTTCAGTGAAACCAGCATCAACAGATCATGCATTTGAAGCAATTGAGATTTTGGTCTACTAAAGTGCTTATCGTACTGAAAGAAGCATTTCTGTGAAACCAGCATCAACAGATGATGCATTTGAAACAATTGAGATTTTGGTTCTGCTAAAGTGCTTATCTCACTGAAATAAGCATATCAGCGAAACAAGCATCAAAAGCTGAGTCATTTGGTGACTTAGAGATTTTGGTGTTCTGAAGTGCTTACCTCAATGAAGTAAGCATTTCTGTTAAACCAGCATCAACAGATCATGCATTTGAAGCAATTGAGATTTTGGTCTACTAAAGTGCTTAACTTACTGAAAGAAGCATTTCTGTCAAACCAGCATCAAAAGTTGAGTCATTTTGGTGAAGTTGAGATATTGGTCTGCTAAAGTGCCTATCTCACTGAAATAAGCATATCAGCGAGACAAGCATCAAAAGCTGAGTCATTTGGTGACTAGGAGATTTTGGTCTTCAGAAGTGCTTATCTCAATGAAGTAAGCATTTCAGTGAAACCAGCATCAACAGATCATGCATTTGAAGCAATTGAGATTTTGGTCTACTAAAGTGCTTATCGTACTGAAAGAAGCATTTCTGTGAAACCAGCATCAAAAGTTGAGTCATTTTGAAGAAGTTGAGATATTGGTCTGCTAAAGTGCTTATCTCACTGAAATAAGCATATCAGCGAGACAAGCATCAAAAGCTGAGTCATTTGGTGACTTTCAGATTTAAGTGTTCTGAAGTGCTTATCTCACTGAAATAAGCATTTGATTGTAACCAGCATCAAAAGTTGAGTCATTTGTTCAAGTTGAGTTTTGATCGACTGCATTATATCACTGAAATAAGCTTTTCAGCGAGACCAGCTTCAAAAACTGAGTCATTTCGTGACTTTCTGATGTTGGTGTTCTGAAGTGCTTATCTCACTGAAAAAAGCATTTCTGTGAAACCAGCATGGAATGTTGAGTAATTTGGTGAATGTTAAGATCTTGGTCTTCTGAAGTGCTTGTCTTACTGAAATAAACATATCGGTGAAACGAGCATCAAAATTTGAGACATTTTGGTGAAGTTGAGATATTGGTCTTCTAAAGTGCTTATCTCACTGAAATAAGCATTTCAGCGACACCAGCATCAAAAACTGAATCATTTGGTGACTTTCAGATTTAAGTGTTCTGAAGTGCTTATCTCACTGAAATAAGCATTTGATTGTAACCAGCATCAAAAGTTGAGTCATTTGTTGAAGATGAGTTTTTGATCGTCTGAAGTGCTTATCATACTGAAATAAGCATATGTGTGAAACGAGCATCAAACGTTGAGTCATTTTGGTGAAGTTGTGATCTAGGTCTTCGAAAGTGCTTATCTCACTGAAATAAGCAATATCAGAGAGACAAGCATCAAAAGCTGTGTCATTTGGTGATTTAGAGATTTTGGTCTTCAGAAGTGCTTAACTCAATGAAATAAGCATTTCTGTGAAACCAGCATCAACAGATGATGCATTTGAAACAATTGAGATTTTGGTTCTGCTAAAGTGCTTATCTCACTGAAATAAGCATATCAGCGAGACAAGCATCAAAAGCTGAGTCATTTGGTGACTTAGAGATTTTGGTGTTCTGAAGTGCTTACCTCAATGAAGTAAGCATTTCTGTGAAACCAGCATCAACAGATCATGCATTTGAAGCAATTGAGATTTTGGTCTACTAAAGTGCTTATCGTACTGAAAGAAGCATTTCTGTGAAACCAGCATCAAAAGTTGAGTCATTTTGGTGAAGTTGAGATATTGGTCTGCTAAAGTGCTTATCTCACTGAAATAAGCATATCAGCGAGACAAGCATCAAAAGCTGAGTCATTTGGTGACTTTCAGATTTAAGTGTTCTGAAGTGCTTATCTCACTGAAATAAGCATTTGATTGTAACCAGCATCAAAAGTTGAGTCATTTGTTCAAGTTGAGTTTTGATCGACTGCATTATATCACTGAAATAAGCTTTTCAGCGAGACCAGCTTCAAAAACTGAGTCATTTCGTGACTTTCTGATGTTGGTGTTCTGAAGTGCTTATCTCACTGAAAAAAGCATTTCTGTGAAACCAGCATGGAATGTTGAGTAATTTGGTGAATGTTTAGATCTTGGTCTTCTGAAGTGCTTGTCTTACTGAAATAAACATATCGGTGAAACGAGCATCAAAATTTGAGACATTTTGGTGAAGTTGAGATATTGGTCTGTTAAAGTGCTTATCTCACTGAAATAAGCATTTCAGCGAGACAAGCATCAACAGCTGAGTCATTTGGTGACTTTCAGATTTAAGTGTTAGAAGTGCTTATCTCACTGAAATAAGCATTTGATTGTAACCAGCATGAAAAGTTGAGTCATTTGTTGAAGATGAGTTTTTGATCGTCTGAAGTGCTTATCATACTGAAATAAGCATATGTGTGAAACGAGCATCAAACGTTGAGTCATTTTGGTGAAGTTGTGATCTAGGTCTTCGAAAGTGCTTATCTCACTGAAATAAGCAATATCAGAGAGACAAGCATCAAAAGCTGTGTCATTTGGTGATTTAGAGATTTTTGTCTTCAGAAGTGCTTAACTCAATGAAATAAGCATTTCTGTGAAACCAGCATCAACAGATGATGCATTGGAAACAATTGAGATTTTGGTTCTGCTAAAGTGCTTATCTCACTGAAATAAGCATATCAGCGAGACAAGCATCAAAAGCTGAGTCATTTGGTGACTTAGAGATTTTGGTGTTCTGAAGTGCTTACCTCAATGAAGTAAGCATTTCTCTGAAACCAGCATCAACAGATCATGCATTTGAAGCAATTGAGATTTTGGTCTACTAAAGTGCTTAACTTACTGAAAGAAGCATTTCTGTCAAACCAGCATCAAAAGTTGAGTCATTATGGTGAAGTTGAGATATTGGTCTGCTAAAGAGCCTATCTCACTGAAATAAGCATATCTGCGAGACAAGCATCAAAAGCTGAGTCATTTGGTGACCAGGAGATTTTGGTCTTCAGAAGTGCTTATCTCAATGAAGTAAGCATTTCAGTGAAACCAGCATCAACAGATCATGCATTTGAAGCAATTGAGATTTTGGTCTACTAAAGTGCTTATCGTACTGAAAGAAGCATTTCTGTGAAACCAGCATCAAAAGTTGAGTCATTTTGGTGAAGTTGAGATATTGGTCTGGTAAAGTGCTTATCTCACTGAAATAAGCATTTGATTGTAACCAGCATCAAAAGTTGAGTCATTTGTTCAAGTTGAGTTTTGATCGACTGCATTATATCACTGAAATAAGCTTTTCAGCGAGACCAGCTTCAAAAACTGAGTCATTTCGTGACTTTCTGATGTTGGTGTTCTGAAGTGCTCATCTCACTGAAAAAAGCATTTCTGTGAAACCAGCATGGAATGTTGAGTAATTTGGTGAATGTTAAGATCTTGGTCTTCTGAAGTGCTTGTCTTACTGAAATAAACATATCGGTGAAACGAGCATCAAAATTTGAGACATTTTGGTGAAGTTGAGATATTGGTCTTCTAAAGTGCTTATCTCACTGAAATAAGCATTTCAGCGACACCAGCATTAAAAACTGAATCATTTGGTGACTTTCAGATTTAAGTGTTCTGAAGTGCTGATCTCACTGAAATAAGCATTTGATTGTAACCAGCATGAAAAGTTGAGTCATTTGTTGAAGATGAGTTTTTGATCGTCTGAAGTGCTTATCATACTGAAATAAGCGTATGTGTGAAACGAGCATCAAACGTTGAGTCATTTTGGTGAAGTTGTGATCTAGGTCTTCGAAAGTGCTTATCTCACTGAAATAAGCAATATCAGAGAGACAGGCATCAAAAGCTGTGTCATTTGGTGATTTAGAGATTTTTGTCTTCAGAAGTGCTTAACTCAATGAAATAAGCATTTCTGTGAAACCAGCATCAACAGATGATGCATTTGAAACAATTGAGATTTTGGTTCTGCTAAAGTGCTTATCTCACTGAAATAAGCATATCAGCGAGAGAAGCATCAAAAGCTGAGTCATTTGGTGACTTAGAGATTTTGGTGTTCTGAAGTGCTTACCTCAATGAAGTAAGCATTTCTGTGAAACCAGCATCAACAGATCATGCATTTGAAGCAATTGAGATTTTGGTCTACTAAAGTGCTTATCTTACTGAAAGAAGCAATTCTGTCAAACCAGCATCAAAAGTTGAGTCATTTTGGTGAAGTTGAGATATTGGTCTGCTAAAGTGCTTATCTCACTGAAATAAGCATTTGATTGTAACCAGCATCAAAAGTTGAGTCATTTGTTCAAGTTGAGTTTTGATCGACTGCATTATATCACTGAAATAAGCTTTTCAGCGAGACCAGCTTCAAAAACTGAGTCATTTCGTGACTTTCTGATGTTGGTGTTCTGAAGTGCTTATCTCACTGAAAAAAGCATTTCTGTGAAACCAGCATGGAATGTTGAGTAATTTGGTGAATGTTAAGATCTTGGTCTTCTGAAGTGCTTGTCTTACTGAAATAAACATATCGGTGAAACGAGCATCAAAATTTGAGACATTTTGGTGAAGTTGAGATATTGGACTGGTAAAGTGCTTATCTCACTGAAATAAGCATTTCAGCGAGACAAGCATCAACAGCTGAGTCATTTGGTGACTTTCAGATTTAAGTGTTCTGAAGTGCTGATCTCACTGAAATAAGCATTTGATTGTAACCAGCATGAAAAGTTGAGTCATTTGTTGAAGATGAGTTTTTGATCGTCTGAAGTGCTTATCATACTGAAATAAGCATATGTGTGAAACGAGCATCAAACGTTGAGTCATTTTGGTGAAGTTGTGATCTAGGTTTTCGAAAGTGCTTATCTCACTGAAATAAGCAATATCAGAGAGACAAGCATCAAAAGCTGTGTCATTTGGTGATTTAGAGATTTTGGTCTTCAGAAGTGCTTAACTCAATGAAATAAGCATTTCTGTGAAACCAGCATCAACAGATGATGCATTTGAAACAATTGAGATTTTGGTTCTGCTAAAGTGCTTATCTCACTGAAATAAGCATATCAGCGAGACAAGCATCAAAAGCTGAGTCATTTGGTGACTTAGAGATTTTGGTGTTCTGAAGTGCTTACCTCAATGAAGTAAGCATTTCTGTGAAACCAGCATCAACAGATCATGCATTTGAAGCAATTGAGATTTTGGTCTACTAAAGTGCTTATCTTACTGAAAGAAGCATTTCTGTCAAACCAGCATCAAAAGTAGAGTCATTTTGGTGAAGTTGAGATATTGGTCTGCTAAAGTGCCTATCTCACTGAAATAAGCATATCAGCGAGACAAGCATCAAAAGCTGAGTCATTTGGTGACTAGGAGATTTTGGTCTTCAGAAGTGCTTATCTCAATGAAGTAAGCATTTCAGTGAAACCAGCATCAACAGATCATGCATTTGAAGCAATTGAGATTTTGGTCTACTAAAGTGCTTATCGTACTGAAAGAAGCATTTCTGTGAAACCAGCATCAAAAGTTGAGTCATTTTGAAGAAGTTGAGATATTGGTCTGCTAAAGTGCTTATCTCACTGAAATAAGCATATCAGCGAGACAAGCATCAAAAGCTGAGTCATTTGGTGACTTTCAGATTTAAGTGTTCTGAAGTGCTTATCTCACTGAAATAAGCATTTGATTGTAACCAGCATCAAAAGTTGAGTCATTTGTTCAAGTTGAGTTTTGATCGACTGCATTATATCACTGAAATAAGCTTTTCAGCGAGACCAGCTTCAAAAACTGAGTCATTTCGTGACTTTCTGATGTTGGTGTTCTGAAGTGCTTATCTCACTGAAAAAAGCATTTCTGTGAAACCAGCATGGAATGTTGAGTAATTTGGTGAATGTTAAGATCTTGGTCTTCTGAAGTGCTTGTCTTACTGAAATAAACATATCGGTGAAACGAGCATCAAAATTTGAGACATTTTGGTGAAGTTGAGATATTGGTCTTCTAAAGTGCTTATCTCACTGAAATAAGCATTTCAGCGACACCAGCATCAAAAACTGAATCATTTGGTGACTTTCAGATTTAAGTGTTCTGAAGTGCTTATCTCACTGAAATAAGCATTTGATTGTAACCAGCATCAAAAGTTGAGTCATTTGTTGAAGATGAGTTTTTGATCGTCTGAAGTGCTTATCATACTGAAATAAGCATAT
Organism: Stegostoma tigrinum; assembly: GCF_030684315.1. Classification (NCBI taxonomy): domain Eukaryota; kingdom Metazoa; phylum Chordata; class Chondrichthyes; order Orectolobiformes; family Stegostomatidae; genus Stegostoma; species Stegostoma tigrinum. Next base: position 984,983 of record NW_026728050.1, read on the forward strand.
GTGTGAAACGAGCATCAAACGTTGAGTCATTTTGGTGAAGTTGTGATCTAGGTCTTCGAAAGAGCTTATCTCACTGAAATAAGCAATATCAGAGAGACATGCATCAAAAGCTGTGTCATTTGGTGATTTAGAGATTTTGGTCTTCAGAAGTGCTTAACTCAATGAAATAAGCATTTCTGTGAAACCAGCATCAACAGATGATGCATTTGAAACAATTGAGATTTTGGTTCTGCTAAAGTGCTTATCTCACTGAAATAAGCATATCAGCGAGACAAGCATCAAAAGCTGAGTCATTTGGTGACTTAGAGATTTTGGTGTTCTGAAGTGCTTACCTCAATGAAGTAAGCATTTCTGTGAAACCAGCATCAACAGATCATGCATTTGAAGCAATTGAGATTTTGGTCTACTAAAGTGCTTATCGTACTGAAAGAAGCATTTCTGTGAAACCAGCATCAAAAGTTGAGTCATTTTGGTGAAGTTGAGATATTGGTCTGCTAAAGTGCTTATCTCACTGATATAAGCATATCAGCGAGACAAGCATCAAAAGCTGAGTCATTTGGTGACTTTCAGATTTAAGTGTTCTGAAGTGCTTATCTCACTGAAATAAGCATTTGATTGTAACCAGCATCAAAAGTTGAGTCATTTGTTCAAGTTGAGTTTTGATCGACTGCATTATATCACTGAAATAAGCTTTTCAGCGAGACCAGCTTCAAAAACTGAGTCATTTCGTGACTTTCTGATGTTGGTGTTCTGAAGTGCTTATCTCACTGAAAAAAGCATTTCTGTGAAACCAGCATGGAATGTTGAGTAATTTGGTGAATGTTTAGATCTTGGTCTTCTGAAGTGCTTGTCTTACTGAAATAAACATATCGGTGAAACGAGCATCAAAATTTGAGACATTTTGGTGAAGTTGAGATATTGGTCTGTTAAAGTGCTTATCTCACTGAAATAAGCATTTCAGCGAGACAAGCATCAACAGCTGAGTCATTTGGTGACTTTCAGATTTAAGTGTTAGAAGTGCTTATCTCACTGAAATAAGCATTTGATTGTAACCAGCATGAAAAGTTGAGTCATTTGTTGAAGATGAGTTTTTGATCGTCTGAAGTGCTTATCATACTGAAATAAGCATATGTGTGAAACGAGCATCAAACGTTGAGTCATTTTGGTGAAGTTGTGATCTAGGTCTTCGAAAGTGCTTATCTCACTGAAATAAGCAATATCAGAGAGACAAGCATCAAAAGCTGTGTCATTTGGTGATTTAGAGATTTTTGTCTTCAGAAGTGCTTAACTCAATGAAATAAGCATTTCTGTGAAACCAGCATCAACAGATGATGCATTTGAAACAATTGAGATTTTGGTTCTGCTAAAGTGCTTATCTCACTGAAATAAGCATATCAGCGAGACAAGCATCAAAAGCTGAGTCATTTGGTGACTTAGAGATTTTGGTGTTCTGAAGTGCTTACCTCAATGAAGTAAGCATTTCTGTGAAACCAGCATCAACAGATCATGCATTTGAAGCAATTGAGATTTTGGTCTACTAAAGTGCTTAACTTACTGAAAGAAGCATTTCTGTCAAACCAGCATCAAAAGTTGAGTCATTTTGGTGAAGTTGAGATATTGGTCTGCTAAAGTGCCTATCTCACTGAAATAAGCATATCAGCGAGACAAGCATCAAAAGCTGAGTCATTTGGTGACCAGGAGATTTTGGTCTTCAGAAGTGCTTATCTCAATGAAGTAAGCATTTCAGTGAAACCAGCATCAACAGATCATGCATTTGAAGCAATTGAGATTTTGGTCTACTAAAGTGCTTATCGTACTGAAAGAAGCATTTCTGTGAAACCAGCATCAAAAGTTGAGTCATTTTGAAGAAGTTGAGATATTGGTCTGCTAAAGTGCTTATCTCACTGAAATAAGCATATCAGCGAGACAAGCATCAAAAGCTGAGTCATTTGGTGACTTTCAGATTTAAGTGTTCTGAAGTGCTTATCTCACTGAAATAAGCATTTGATTGTAACCAGCATCAAAAGTTGAGTCATTTGTTCAAGTTGAGTTTTGATCGACTGCATTATATCACTGAAATAAGCTTTTCAGCGAGACCAGCTTCAAAAACTGAGTCATTTCGTGACTTTCTGATGTTGGTGTTCTGAAGTGCTTATCTCACTGAAAAAAGCATTTCTGTGAAACCAGCATGGAATGTTGAGTAATTTGGTGAATGTTAAGATCTTGGTCTTCTGAAGTGCTTGTCTTACTGAAATAAACATATCGGTGAAACGAGCATCAAAATTTGAGACATTTTGGTGAAGTTGAGATATTGGTCTTCTAAAGTGCTTATCTCACTGAAATAAGCATTTCAGCGACACCAGCATCAAAAACAGAATCATTTGGTGACTTTCAGATTTAAGTGTTCTGAAGTGCTTATCTCACTGAAATAAGCATTTGATTGTAACCAGCATCAAAAGTTGAGTCATTTGTTGAAGATGAGTTTTTGATCGTCTGAAGTGCTTATCATACTGAAATAAGCATATGTGTGAAACGAGCATCAAACGTTGAGTCATTTTGGTGAAGTTGTGATCTAGGTCTTCGAAAGTGCTTATCTCACTGAAATAAGCAATATCAGAGAGACATGCATCAAAAGCTGTGTCATTTGGTGATTTAGAGATTTTGGTCTTCAGAAGTGCTTAACTCAATGAAATAAGCATTTCTGTGAAACCAGCATCAACAGATGATGCATTTGAAACAATTGAGATTTTGGTTCTGCTAAAGTGCTTATCTCACTGAAATAAGCATATCAGCGAGACAAGCATCAAAAGCTGAGTCATTTGGTGACTTAGAGATTTTGGTGTTCTGAAGTGCTTACCTCAATGAAGTAAGCATTTCTGTGAAACCAGCATCAACAGATCATGCATTTGAAGCAATTGAGATTTTGGTCTACTAAAGTGCTTATCGTACTGAAAGAAGCATTTCTGTGAAACCAGCATCAAAAGTTGAGTCATTTTGGTGAAGTTGAGATATTGGTCTGCTAAAGTGCTTATCTCACTGAAATAAGCATATCAGCGAAACAAGCATCAAAAGCTGAGTCATTTGGTGACTTTCAGATTTAAGTGTTCTGAAGTGCTTATCTCACTGAAATAAGCATTTGATTGTAACCAGCATCAAAAGTTGAGTCATTTGTTCAAGTTGAGTTTTGATCGACTGCATTATATCACTGAAATAAGCTTTTCAGCGAGACCAGCTTCAAAAACTGAGTCATTTCGTGACTTTCTGATGTTGGTGTTCTGAAGTGCTTATCTCACTGAAAAAAGCATTTCTGTGAAACCAGCATGGAATGTTGAGTAATTTGGTGAATGTTTAGATCTTGGTCTTCTGAAGTGCTTGTCTTACAGAAATAAACATATCGGTGAAACGAGCATCAAAATTTGAGACATTTTGGTGAAGTTGAGATATTGGTCTGTTAAAGTGCTTATCTCACTGAAATAAGCATTTCAGCGAGACAAGCATCAACAGCTGAGTCATTTGGTGACTTTCAGATTTAAGTGTTAGAAGTGCTTATCTCACTGAAATAAGCATTTGATTGTAACCAGCATGAAAAGTTGAGTCATTTGTTGAAGATGAGTTTTTGATCGTCTGAAGTGCTTATCATACTGAAATAAGCATATGTGTGAAACGAGCATCAAACGTTGAGTCATTTTGGTGAAGTTGTGATCTAGGTCTTCGAAAGTGCTTATCTCACTGAAATAAGCAATATCAGAGAGACAAGCATCAAAAGCTGTGTCATTTGGTGATTTAGAGATTTTTGTCTTCAGAAGTGCTTAACTCAATGAAATAAGCATTTCTGTGAAACCAGCATCAACAGATGATGCATTTGAAACAATTGAGATTTTGGTTCTGCTAAAGTGCTTATCTCACTGAAATAAGCATATCAGCGAGACAAGCATCAAAAGCTGAGTCATTTGGTGACTTAGAGATTTTGGTGTTCTGAAGTGCTTACCTCAATGAAGTAAGCATTTCTCTGAAACCAGCTTCAACAGATCATGCATTTGAAGCAATTGAGATTTTGGTCTACTAAAGTGCTTAACTTACTGAAAGAAGCATTTCTGTCAAACCAGCATCAAAAGTTGAGTCATTTTGGTGAAGTTGAGATATTGGTCTGCTAAAGAGCCTATCTCACTGAAATAAGCATATCTGCGAGACAAGCATCAAAAGCTGAGTCATTTGGTGACCAGGAGATTTTGGTCTTCAGAAGTGCTTATCTCAATGAAGTAAGCATTTCAGTGAAACCAGCATCAACAGATCATGCATTTGAAGCAATTGAGATTTTGGTCTACTAAAGTGCTTATCGTACTGAAAGAAGCATTTCTGTGAAACCAGCATCAACAGATGATGCATTTGAAACAATTGAGATTTTGGTTCTGCTAAAGTGCTTATCTCACTGAAATAAGCATATCAGCGAAACAAGCATCAAAAGCTGAGTCATTTGGTGACTTAGAGATTTTGGTGTTCTGAAGTGCTTACCTCAATGAAGTAAGCATTTCTGTTAAACCAGCATCAACAGATCATGCATTTGAAGCAATTGAGATTTTGGTCTACTAAAGTGCTTAACTTACTGAAAGAAGCATTTCTGTCAAACCAGCATCAAAAGTTGAGTCATTTTGGTGAAGTTGAGATATTGGTCTGCTAAAGTGCCTATCTCACTGAAATAAGCATATCAGCGAGACAAGCATCAAAAGCTGAGTCATTTGGTGACTAGGAGATTTTGGTCTTCAGAAGTGCTTATCTCAATGAAGTAAGCATTTCAGTGAAACCAGCATCAACAGATCATGCATTTGAAGCAATTGAGATTTTGGTCTACTAAAGTGCTTATCGTACTGAAAGAAGCATTTCTGTGAAACCAGCATCAAAAGTTGAGTCATTTTGAAGAAGTTGAGATATTGGTCTGCTAAAGTGCTTATCTCACTGAAATAAGCATATCAGCGAGACAAGCATCAAAAGCTGAGTCATTTGGTGACTTTCAGATTTAAGTGTTCTGAAGTGCTTATCTCACTGAAATAAGCATTTGATTGTAACCAGCATCAAAAGTTGAGTCATTTGTTCAAGTTGAGTTTTGATCGACTGCATTATATCACTGAAATAAGCTTTTCAGCGAGACCAGCTTCAAAAACTGAGTCATTTCGTGACTTTCTGATGTTGGTGTTCTGAAGTGCTTATCTCACTGAAAAAAGCATTTCTGTGAAACCAGCATGGAATGTTGAGTAATTTGGTGAATGTTTAGATCTTGGTCTTGTGAAGTGCTTGTCTTACTGAAATAAACATATCGGTGAAACGAGCATCAAAATTTGAGACATTTTGGTGAAGTTGAGATATTGGTCTGTTAAAGTGCTTATCTCACTGAAATAAGCATTTCAGCGAGACAAGCATCAACAGCTGAGTCATTTGGTGACTTTCAGATTTAAGTGTTAGAAGTGCTTATCTCACTGAAATAAGCATTTGATTGTAACCAGCATGAAAAGTTGAGTCATTTGTTGAAGATGAGTTTTTGATCGTCTGAAGTGCTTATCATACTGAAATAAGCATATGTGTGAAACGAGCATCAAACGTTGAGTCATTTTGGTGAAGTTGTGATCTAGGTCTTCGAAAGTGCTTATCTCACTGAAATAAGCAATATCAGAGAGACAAGCATCAAAAGCTGTGTCATTTGGTGATTTAGAGATTTTTGTCTTCAGAAGTGCTTAACTCAATGAAATAAGCATTTCTGTGAAACCAGCATCAACAGATGATGCATTTGAAACAATTGAGATTTTGGTTCTGCTAAAGTGCTTATCTCACTGAAATAAGCATATCAGCGAGACAAGCATCAAAAGCTGAGTCATTTGGTGACTTAGAGATTTTGGTGTTCTGAAGTGCTTACCTCAATGAAGTAAGCATTTCTGTGAAACCAGCTTCAACAGATCATGCATTTGAAGCAATTGAGATTTTGGTCTACTAAAGTGCTTAACTTACTGAAAGAAGCATTTCTGTCAAACCAGCATCAAAAGTTGAGTCATTTTGGTGAAGTTGAGATATTGGTCTGCTAAAGAGCCTATCTCACTGAAATAAGCATATCTGCGAGACAAGCATCAAAAGCTGAGTCATTTGGTGACCAGGAGATTTTGGTCTTCAGAAGTGCTTATCTCAATGAAGTAAGCATTTCAGTGAACCCAGCATCAACAGATCATGCATTTGAAGCAATTGAGATTTTGGTCTACTAAAGTGCTTATCGTACTGAAAGAAGCATTTCTGTGAAACCAGCATCAACAGATGATGCATTTGAAACAATTGAGATTTTGGTTCTGCTAAAGTGCTTATCTCACTGAAATAAGCATATCAGCGAAACAAGCATCAAAAGCTGAGTCATTTGGTGACTTAGAGATTTTGGTGTTCTGAAGTGCTTACCTCAATGAAGTAAGCATTTCTGTTAAACCAGCATCAACAGATCATGCATTTGAAGCAATTGAGATTTTGGTCTACTAAAGTGCTTAACTTACTGAAAGAAGCATTTCTGTCAAACCAGCATCAAAAGTTGAGTCATTTTGGTGAAGTTGAGATATTGGTCTGCTAAAGTGCCTATCTCACTGAAATAAGCATATCAGCGAGACAAGCATCAAAAGCTGAGTCATTTGGTGACTAGGAGATTTTGGTCTTCAGAAGTGCTTATCTCAATGAAGTAAGCATTTCAGTGAAACCAGCATCAACAGATCATGCATTTGAAGCAATTGAGATTTTGGTCTACTAAAGTGCTTATCGTACTGAAAGAAGCATTTCTGTGAAACCAGCATCAAAAGTTGAGTCATTTTGAAGAAGTTGAGATATTGGTCTGCTAAAGTGCTTATCTCACTGAAATAAGCATATCAGCGAGACAAGCATCAAAAGCTGAGTCATTTGGTGACTTTCAGATTTAAGTGTTCTGAAGTGCTTATCTCACTGAAATAAGCATTTGATTGTAACCAGCATCAAAAGTTGAGTCATTTGTTCAAGTTGAGTTTTGATCGACTGCATTATATCACTGAAATAAGCTTTTCAGCGAGACCAGCTTCAAAAACTGAGTCATTTCGTGACTTTCTGATGTTGGTGTTCTGAAGTGCTTATCTCACTGAAAAAAGCATTTCTGTGAAACCAGCATGGAATGTTGAGTAATTTGGTGAATGTTTAGATCTTGGTCTTGTGAAGTGCTTGTCTTACTGAAATAAACATATCGGTGAAACGAGCATCAAAATTTGAGACATTTTGGTGAAGTTGAGATATTGGTCTGTTAAAGTGCTTATCTCACTGAAATAAGCATTTCAGCGAGACAAGCATCAACAGCTGAGTCATTTGGTGACTTTCAGATTTAAGTGTTAGAAGTGCTTATCTCACTGAAATAAGCATTTGATTGTAACCAGCATGAAAAGTTGAGTCATTTGTTGAAGATGAGTTTTTGATCGTCTGAAGTGCTTATCATACTGAAATAAGCATATGTGTGAAACGAGCATCAAACGTTGAGTCATTTTGGTGAAGTTGTGATCTAGGTCTTCGAAAGTGCTTATCTCACTGAAATAAGCAATATCAGAGAGACAAGCATCAAAAGCTGTGTCATTTGGTGATTTAGAGATTTTTGTCTTCAGAAGTGCTTAACTCAATGAAATAAGCATTTCTGTGAAACCAGCATCAACAGATGATGCATTTGAAACAATTGAGATTTTGGTTCTGCTAAAGTGCTTATCTCACTGAAATAAGCATATCAGCGAGACAAGCATCAAAAGCTGAGTCATTTGGTGACTTAGAGATTTTGGTGTTCTGAAGTGCTTACCTCAATGAAGTAAGCATTTCTCTGAAACCAGCTTCAACAGATCATGCATTTGAAGCAATTGAGATTTTGGTCTACTAAAGTGCTTAACTTACTGAAAGAAGCATTTCTGTCAAACCAGCATCAAAAGTTGAGTCATTTTGGTGAAGTTGAGATATTGGTCTGCTAAAGAGCCTATCTCACTGAAATAAGCATATCTGCGAGACAAGCATCAAAAGCTGAGTCATTTGGTGACCAGGAGATTTTGGTCTTCAGAAGTGCTTATCTCAATGAAGTAAGCATTTCAGTGAAACCAGCATCAACAGATCATGCATTTGAAGCAATTGAGATTTTGGTCTACTAAAGTGCTTATCGTACTGAAAGAAGCATTTCTGTGAAACCAGCATCAACAGATGATGCATTTGAAACAATTGAGATTTTGGTTCTGCTAAAGTGCTTATCTCACTGAAATAAGCATATCAGCGAAACAAGCATCAAAAGCTGAGTCATTTGGTGACTTAGAGATTTTGGTGTTCTGAAGTGCTTACCTCAATGAAGTAAGCATTTCTGTTAAACCAGCATCAACAGATCATGCATTTGAAGCAATTGAGATTTTGGTCTACTAAAGTGCTTAACTTACTGAAAGAAGCATTTCTGTCAAACCAGCATCAAAAGTTGAGTCATTTTGGTGAAGTTGAGATATTGGTCTGCTAAAGTGCCTATCTCACTGAAATAAGCATATCAGCGAGACAAGCATCAAAAGCTGAGTCATTTGGTGACTAGGAGATTTTGGTCTTCAGAAGTGCTTATCTCAATGAAGTAAGCATTTCAGTGAAACCAGCATCAACAGATCATGCATTTGAAGCAATTGAGATTTTGGTCTACTAAAGTGCTTATCGTACTGAAAGAAGCATTTCTGTGAAACCAGCATCAAAAGTTGAGTCATTTTGAAGAAGTTGAGATATTGGTCTGGTAAAGTGCTTATCTCACTGAAACAAGCATATCAGCGAGACAAGCATCAAAAGCTGAGTCATTTGGTGACTTTCAGATTTAAGTGTTCTGAAGTGCTTATCTCACTGAAATAAGCATTTGATTGTAACCAGCATCAAAAGTTGAGTCATTTGTTCAAGTTGAGTTTTGATCGACTGCATTATATCACTGAAATAAGCTTTTCAGCGAGACCAGCTTCAAAAACTGAGTCATTTCGTGACTTTCTGATGTTGGTGTTCTGAAGTGCTTATCTCACTGAAAAAAGCATTTCTGTGAAACCAGCATGGAATGTTGAGTAATTTGGTGAATGTTAAGATCTTGGTCTTCTGAAGTGCTTGTCTTACTGAAATAAACATATCGGTGAAACGAGCATCAAAATTTGAGACATTTTGGTGAAGTTGAGATATTGGTCTTCTAAAGTGCTTATCTCACTGAAATAAGCATTTCAGCGACACCAGCATCAAAAACTGAATCATTTGGTGACTTTCAGATTTAAGTGTTCTGAAGTGCTTATCTCACTGAAATAAGCATTTGATTGTAACCAGCATCAAAAGTTGAGTCATTTGTTGAAGATGAGTTTTTGATCGTCTGAAGTGCTTATCATACTGAAATAAGCATATGTGTGAAACGAGCATCAAACGTTGAGTCATTTTGGTGAAGTTGTGATCTAGGTCTTCGAAAGTGCTTATCTCACTGAAATAAGCAATATCAGAGAGACATGCATCAAAAGCTGTGTCATTTGGTGATTTAGAGATTTTGGTCTTCAGAAGTGCTTAACTCAATGAAATAAGCATTTCTGTGAAACCAGCATCAACAGATGATGCATTTGAAACAATTGAGATTTTGGTTCTGCTAAAGTGCTTATCTCACTGAAATAAGCATATCAGCGAGAGAAGCATCAAAAGCTGAGTCATTTGGTGACTTAGAGATTTTGGTGTTCTGAAGTGCTTACCTCAATGAAGTAAGCATTTCTGTGAAACCAGCATCAACAGATCATGCATTTGAAGCAATTGAGATTTTGGTCTACTAAAGTGCTTATCGTACTGAAAGAAGCATTTCTGTGAAACCAGCATCAAAAGTTGAGTCATTTTGGTGAAGTTGAGATATTGGTCTGCTAAAGTGCTTATCTCACTGAAATAAGCATATCAGCGAGACAAGCATCAAAAGCTGAGTCATTTGGTGACTTTCAGATTTAAGTGTTCTGAAGTGCTTATCTCACTGAAATAAGCATTTGATTGTAACCAGCATCAAAAGTTGAGTCATTTGTTCAAGTTGAGTTTTGATCGACTGCATTATATCACTGAAATAAGCTTTTCAGCGAGACCAGCTTCAAAAACTGAGTCATTTCGTGACTTTCTGATGTTGGTGTTCTGAAGTGCTTATCTCACTGAAAAAAGCATTTCTGTGAAACCAGCATGGAATGTTGAGTAATTTGGTGAATGTTTAGATCTTGGTCTTCTGAAGTGCTTGTCTTACTGAAATAAACATATCGGTGAAACGAGCATCAAAATTTGAGACATTTTGGTGAAGTTGAGATATTGGTCTGTTAAAGTGCTTATCTCACTGAAATAAGCATTTCAGCGAGACAAGCATCAACAGCTGAGTCATTTGGTGACTTTCAGATTTAAGTGTTAGAAGTGCTTATCTCACTGAAATAAGCATTTGATTGTAACCAGCATGAAAAGTTGAGTCATTTGTTGAAGATGAGTTTTTGATCGTCTGAAGTGCTTATCATACTGAAATAAGCATATGTGTGAAACGAGCATCAAACGTTGAGTCATTTTGGTGAAGTTGTGATCTAGGTCTTCGAAAGTGCTTATCTCACTGAAATAAGCAATATCAGAGAGACAAGCATCAAAAGCTGTGTCATTTGGTGATTTAGAGATTTTTGTCTTCAGAAGTGCTTAACTCAATGAAATAAGCATTTCTGTGAAACCAGCATCAACAGATGATGCATTTGAAACAATTGAGATTTTGGTTCTGCTAAAGTGCTTATCTCACTGAAATAAGCATATCAGCGAGACAAGCATCAAAAGCTGAGTCATTTGGTGACTTAGAGATTTTGGTGTTCTGAAGTGCTTACCTCAATGAAGTAAGCATTTCTCTGAAACCAGCATCAACAGATCATGCATTTGAAGCAATTGAGATTTTGGTCTACTAAAGTGCTTAACTTACTGAAAGAAGCATTTCTGTCAAACCAGCATCAAAAGTTGAGTCATTTTGGTGAAGTTGAGATATTGGTCTGCTAAAGAGCCTATCTCACTGAAATAAGCATATCTGCGAGACAAGCATCAAAAGCTGAGTCATTTGGTGACCAGGAGATTTTGGTCTTCAGAAGTGCTTATCTCAATGAAGTAAGCATTTCAGTGAAACCAGCATCAACAGATCATGCATTTGAAGCAATTGAGATTTTGGTCTACTAAAGTGCTTATCGTACTGAAAGAAGCATTTCTGTGAAACCAGCATCAAAAGTTGAGTCATTTTGGTGAAGTTGAGATATTGGTCTGGTAAAGTGCTTATCTCACTGAAATAAGCATTTGATTGTAACCAGCATCAAAAGTTGAGTCATTTGTTCAAGTTGAGTTTTGATCGACTGCATTATATCACTGAAATAAGCATTTCAGCGACACCAGCATTAAAAACTGAATCATTTGGTGACTTTCAGATTTAAGTGTTCTGAAGTGCTGATCTCACTGAAATAAGCATTTGATTGTAACCAGCATGAAAAGTTGAGTCATTTGTTGAAGATGAGTTTTTGATCGTCTGAAGTGCTTATCATACTGAAATAAGCATATGTGTGAAACGAGCATCAAACGTTGAGTCATTTTGGTGAAGTTGTGATCTAGGTCTTCGAAAGTGCTTATCTCACTGAAATAAGCAATATCAGAGAGACAGGCATCAAAAGCTGTGTCATTTGGTGATTTAGAGATTTTTGTCTTCAGAAGTGCTTAACTCAATGAAATAAGCATTTCTGTGAAACCAGCATCAACAGATGATGCATTTGAAACAATTGAGATTTTGGTTCTGCTAAAGTGCTTATCTCACTGAAATAAGCATATCAGCGAGAGAAGCATCAAAAGCTGAGTCATTTGGTGACTTAGAGATTTTGGTGTTCTGAAGTGCTTGCCTCAATGAAGTAAGCATTTCTGTGAAACCAGCATCAACAGATCATGCATTTGAAGCAATTGAGATTTTGGTCTACTAAAGTGCTTATCTTACTGAAAGAAGCAATTCTGTCAAACCAGCATCAAAAGTTGAGTCATTTTGGTGAAGTTGAGATATTGGTCTGCTAAAGTGCTTATCTCACTGAAATAAGCATTTGATTGTAACCAGCATCAAAAGTTGAGTCATTTGTTCAAGTTGAGTTTTGATCGACTGCATTATATCACTGAAATAAGCTTTTCAGCGAGACCAGCTTCAAAAACTGAGTCATTTCGTGACTTTCTGATGTTGGTGTTCTGAAGTGCTTATCTCACTGAAAATAGCATTTCTGTGAAACCAGCATGGAATGTTGAGTAATTTGGTGAATGTTAAGATCTTGGTCTTCTGAAGTGCTTGTCTTACTGAAATAAACATATCGGTGAAACGAGCATCAAAATTTGAGACATTTTGGTGAAGTTGAGATATTGGACTGGTAAAGTGCTTATCTCACTGAAATAAGCATTTCAGCGAGACAAGCATCAACAGCTGAGTCATTTGGTGACTTTCAGATTTAAGTGTTCTGAAGTGCTGATCTCACTGAAATAAGCATTTGATTGTAACCAGCATCAAAAGTTGAGTCATTTGTTGAAGATGAGTTTTTGATCGTCTGAAGTGCTTATCATACTGAAATAAGCATATGTGTGAAACGAGCATCAAACGTTGAGTCATTTTGGTGAAGTTGTGATCTAGGTTTTCGAAAGTGCTTATCTCACTGAAATAAGCAATATCAGAGAGACAAGCATCAAAAGCTGTGTCATTTGGTGATTTAGAGATTTTGGTCTTCAGAAGTGCTTAACTCAATGAAATAAGCATTTCTGTGAAACCAGCATCAACAGATGATGCATTTGAAACAATTGAGATTTTGGTTCTGCTAAAGTGCTTATCTCACTGAAATAAGCATATCAGCGAGACAAGCATCAAAAGCTGAGTCATTTGGTGACTTAGAGATTTTGGTGTTCTGAAGTGCTTACCTCAATGAAGTAAGCATTTCTGTGAAACCAGCATCAACAGATCATGCATTTGAAGCAATTGAGATTTTGGTCTACTAAAGTGCTTATCTTACTGAAAGAAGCATTTCTGTCAAACCAGCATCAAAAGTAGAGTCATTTTGGTGAAGTTGAGATATTGGTCTGCTAAAGTGCCTATCTCACTGAAATAAGCATATCAGCGAGACAAGCATCAAAAGCTGAGTCATTTGGTGACTAGGAGATTTTGGTCTTCAGAAGTGCTTATCTCAATGAAGTAAGCATTTCAGTGAAACCAGCATCAACAGATCATGCATTTGAAGCAATTGAGATTTTGGTCTACTAAAGTGCTTATCGTACTGAAAGAAGCATTTCTGTGAAACCAGCATCAAAAGTTGAGTCATTTTGAAGAAGTTGAGATATTGGTCTGCTAAAGTGCTTATCTCACTGAAATAAGCATATCAGCGAGACAAGCATCAAAAGCTGAGTCATTTGGTGACTTTCAGATTTAAGTGTTCTGAAGTGCTTATCTCACTGAAATAAGCATTTGATTGTAACCAGCATCAAAAGTTGAGTCATTTGTTCAAGTTGAGTTTTGATCGACTGCATTATATCACTGAAATAAGCTTTTCAGCGAGACCAGCTTCAAAAACTGAGTCATTTCGTGACTTTCTGATGTTGGTGTTCTGAAGTGCTTATCTCACTGAAAAAAGCATTTCTGTGAAACCAGCATGGAATGTTGAGTAATTTGGTGAATGTTAAGATCTTGGTCTTCTGAAGTGCTTGTCTTACTGAAATAAACATATCGGTGAAACGAGCATCAAAATTTGAGACATTTTGGTGAAGTTGAGATATTGGTCTTCTAAAGTGCTTATCTCACTGAAATAAGCATTTCAGCGACACCAGCATCAAAAACTGAATCATTTGGTGACTTTCAGATTTAAGTGTTCTGAAGTGCTTATCTCACTGAAATAAGCATTTGATTGTAACCAGCATCAAAAGTTGAGTCATTTGTTGAAGATGAGTTTTTGATCGTCTGAAGTGCTTATCATACTGAAATAAGCATATGTGTGAAACGAGCATCAAACGTTGAGTCATTTTGGTGAAGTTGTGATCTAGGTCTTCGAAAGTGCTTATCTCACTGAAATAAGCAATATCAGAGAGACATGCATCAAAAGCTGTGTCTTTTGGTGATTTAGAGATTTTGGTCTTCAGAAGTGCTTAACTCAATGAAATAAGCATTTCTGTGAAACCAGCATCAACAGATGATGCATTTGAAACAATTGAGATTTTGGTTCTGCTAAAGTGCTTATCTCACTGAAATAAGCATATCAGCGAGACAAGCATCAAAAGCTGAGTCATTTGGTGACTTAGAGATTTTGGTGTTCTGAAGTGCTTACCTCAATGAAGTAAGCATTTCTGTGAAACCAGCATCAACAGATCATGCATTTGAAGCAATTGAGATTTTGGTCTACTAAAGTGCTTATCGTACTGAAAGAAGCATTTCTGTGAAACCAGCATCAAAAGTTGAGTCATTTTGGTGAAGTTGAGATATTGGTCTGCTAAAGTGCTTATCTCACTGAAATAAGCATATCAGCGAGACAAGCATCAAAAGCTGAGTCATTTGGTGACTTTCAGATTTAAGTGTTCTGAAGTGCTTATCTCACTGAAATAAGCATTTGATTGTAACCAGCATCAAAAGTTGAGTCATTTGTTCAAGTTGAGTTTTGATCGACTGCATTATATCACTGAAATAAGCTTTTCAGCGAGACCAGCTTCAAAAACTGAGTCATTTCGTGACTTTCTGATGTTGGTGTTCTGAAGTGCTTATCTCACTGAAAAAAGCATTTCTGTGAAACCAGCATGGAATGTTGAGTAATTTGGTGAATGTTTAGATCTTGGTCTTCTGAAGTGCTTGTCTTACTGAAATAAACATATCGGTGAAACGAGCATCAAAATTTGAGACATTTTGGTGAAGTTGAGATATTGGTCTGTTAAAGTGCTTATCTCACTGAAATAAGCATTTCAGCGAGACAAGCATCAACAGCTGAGTCATTTGGTGACTTTCAGATTTAAGTGTTAGAAGTGCTTATCTCACTGAAATAAGCATTTGATTGTAACCAGCATGAAAAGTTGAGTCATTTGTTGAAGATGAGTTTTTGATCGTCTGAAGTGCTTATCATACTGAAATAAGCATATGTGTGAAACGAGCATCAAACGTTGAGTCATTTTGGTGAAGTTGTGATCTAGGTCTTCGAAAGTGCTTATCTCACTGAAATAAGCAATATCAGAGAGACAAGCATCAAAAGCTGTGTCATTTGGTGATTTAGAGATTTTTGTCTTCAGAAGTGCTTAACTCAATGAAATAAGCATTTCTGTGAAACCAGCATCAACAGATGATGCATTTGAAACAATTGAGATTTTGGTTCTGCTAAAGTGCTTATCTCACTGAAATAAGCATATCAGCGAGACAAGCATCAAAAGCTGAGTCATTTGGTGACTTAGAGATTTTGGTGTTCTGAAGTGCTTACCTCAATGAAGTAAGCATTTCTCTGAAACCAGCATCAACAGATCATGCATTTGAAGCAATTGAGATTTTGGTCTACTAAAGTGCTTAACTTACTGAAAGAAGCATTTCTGTCAAACCAGCATCAAAAGTTGAGTCATTTTGGTGAAGTTGAGATATTGGTCTGCTAAAGAGCCTATCTCACTGAAATAAGCATATCTGCGAGACAAGCATCAAAAGCTGAGTCATTTGGTGACCAGGAGATTTTGGTCTTCAGAAGTGCTTATCTCAATGAAGTAAGCATTTCAGTGAAACCAGCATCAACAGATCATGCATTTGAAGCAATTGAGATTTTGGTCTACTAAAGTGCTTATCGTACTGAAAGAAGCATTTCTGTGAAACCAGCATCAAAAGTTGAGTCATTTTGGTGAAGTTGAGATATTGGTCTGGTAAAGTGCTTATCTCACTGAAATATGCATTTGATTGTAACCAGCATCAAAAGTTGAGTCATTTGTTCAAGTTGAGTTTTGATCGACTGCATTATATCACTGAAATAAGCTTTTCAGCGAGACCAGCTTCAAAAACTGAGTCATTTCGTGACTTTCTGATGTTGGTGTTCTGAAGTGCTCATCTCACTGAAAAAAGCATTTCTGTGAAACCAGCATGGAATGTTGAGTAATTTGGTGAATGTTAAGATCTTGGTCTTCTGAAGTGCTTGTCTTACTGAAATAAACATATCGGTGAAACGAGCATCAAAATTTGAGACATTTAGGTGAAGTTGAGATATTGGTCTTCTAAAGTGCTTATCTCACTGAAATAAGCATTTCAGCGACACCAGCATTAAAAACTGAATCATTTGGTGACTTTCAGATTTAAGTGTTCTGAAGTGCTGATCTCACTGAAATAAGCATTTGATTGTAACCAGCATGAAAAGTTGAGTCATTTGTTGAAGATGAGTTTTTGATCGTCTGAAGTGCTTATCATACTGAAATAAGCATATGTGTGAAACGAGCATCAAACGTTGAGTCATTTTGGTGAAGTTGTGATCTAGGTCTTCGAAAGTGCTTATCTCACTGAAATAAGCAATATCAGAGAGACAGGCATCAAAAGCTGTGTCATTTGGTGATTTAGAGATTTTTGTCTTCAGAAGTGCTTAACTCAATGAAATAAGCATTTCTGTGAAACCAGCATCAACAGATGATGCATTTGAAACAATTGAGATTTTGGTTCTGCTAAAGTGCTTATCTCACTGAAATAAGCATATCAGCGAGAGAAGCATCAAAAGCTGAGTCATTTGGTGACTTAGAGATTTTGGTGTTCTGAAGTGCTTACCTCAATGAAGTAAGCATTTCTGTGAAACCAGCATCAACAGATCATGCATTTGAAGCAATTGAGATTTTGGTCTACTAAAGTGCTTATCTTACTGAAAGAAGCAATTCTGTCAAACCAGCATCAAAAGTTGAGTCATTTTGGTGAAGTTGAGATATTGGTCTGCTAAAGTGCTTATCTCACTGAAATAAGCATTTGATTGTAACCAGCATCAAAAGTTGAGTCATTTGTTCAAGTTGAGTTTTGATCGACTGCATTATATCACTGAAATAAGCTTTTCAGCGAGACCAGCTTCAAAAACTGAGTCATTTCGTGACTTTCTGATGTTGGTGTTCTGAAGTGCTTATCTCACTGAAAATAGCATTTCTGTGAAACCAGCATGGAATGTTGAGTAATTTGGTGAATGTTAAGATCTTGGTCTTCTGAAGTGCTTGTCTTACTGAAATAAACATATCGGTGAAACGAGCATCAAAATTTGAGACATTTTGGTGAAGTTGAGATATTGGTCTGGTAAAGTGCTTATCTCACTGAAATAAGCATTTCAGCGAGACAAGCATCAACAGCTGAGTCATTTGGTGACTTTCAGATTTAAGTGTTCTGAAGTGCTTATCTCACTGAAATAAGCATTTGATTGTAACCAGCATGAAAAGTTGAGTCATTTGTTGAAGATGAGTTTTTGATCGTCTGAAGTGCTTATCATACTGAAATAAGCATATGTGTGAAACGAGCATCAAACGTTGAGTCATTTTGGTGAAGTTGTGATCTAGGTTTTCGAAAGTGCTTATCTCACTGAAATAAGCAATATCAGAGAGACAAGCATCAAAAGCTGTGTCATTTGGTGATTTAGAGATTTTGGTCTTCAGAAGTGCTTAACTCAATGAAATAAGCATTTCTGTGAAACCAGCATCAACAGATGATGCATTTGAAACAATTGAGATTTTGGTTCTGCTAAATTGCTTATCTCACTGAAATAAGCATATCAGCGAGACAAGCATCAAAAGCTGAGTCATTTGGTGACTTAGAGATTTTGGTGTTCTGAAGTGCTTACCTCAATGAAGTAAGCATTTCTGTGAAACCAGCATCAACAGATCATGCATTTGAAGCAATTGAGATTTTGGTCTACTAAAGTGCTTATCTTACTGAAAGAAGCATTTCTGTCAAACCAGCATCAAAAGTTGAGTCATTTTGGTGAAGTTGAGATATTGGTCTGCTAAAGTGCCTATCTCACTGAAATAAGCATATCTGCGAGACAAGCATCAAAAGCTGAGTCATTTGGTGACTTTCCGATTTAAGTGTTCTGAAGTGCTTATCTCACTGAAATAAGCATTTCAGCGACACCAGCATTAAAAACTGAATCATTTGGTGACTTTCAGATTTAAGTGTTCTGAAGTGCTTATCTCATTGAAATAAGCATTTGATTGTAACCAGCATGAAAAGTTGAGTCATTTGTTGAAGATGAGTTTTTGATCGTCTGAAGTGCTTATCATACTGAAATAAGCATATGTGTGAAACGAGCATCAAACGTTGAGTCATTTTGGTGAAGTTGTGATCTAGGTCTTCGAAAGTGCTTATCTCACTGAAATAAGCAATATCAGAGAGACAAGCATCAAAAGCTGTGTCATTTGGTGATTTAGAGATTTTTGTCTTCAGAAGTGCTTAACTCAATGAAATAAGCATTTCTGTGAAACCCGCATCAACAGATGATGCATTTGAAACAATTGAGATTTTGGTTCTGCTAAAGTGCTTATCTCACTGAAATAAGCATATCAGCGAGACAAGCATCAAAAGCTGAGTCATTTGGTGACTTAGAGATTTTGGTGTTCTGAAGTGCTTACCTCAATGAAGTAAGCATTTCTGTGAAACCAGCATCAACAGATCATGCATTTGAAGCAATTGAGATTTTGGTCTACTAAAGTGCTTAACTTACTGAAAGAAGCATTTCTGTCAAACCAGCATCAAAAGTTGAGTCATTTTGGTGAAGTTGAGATATTGGTCTGCTAAAGAGCCTATCTCACTGAAATAAGCATATCTGCGAGACAAGCATCAAAAGCTGAGTCATTTGGTGACCAGGAGATTTTGGTCTTCAGAAGTGCTTATCTCAATGAAGTAAGCATTTCAGTGAAACCAGCATCAACAGATCATGCATTTGAAGCAATTGAGATTTTGGTCTACTAAAGTGCTTATCGTACTGAAAGAAGCAATTCTGTCAAACCAGCATCAAAAGTTGAGTCATTTTGGTGAAGTTGAGATATTGGTCTGGTAAAGTGCTTATCTCACTGAAATAAGCATTTGATTGTAACCAGCATCAAAAGTTGAGTCATTTGTTCAAGTTGAGTTTTGATCGACTGCATTATATCACTGAAATAAGCTTTTCAGCGAGACCAGCTTCAAAAACTGAGTCATTTCGTGACTTTCTGATGTTGGTGTTCTGAAGTGCTTATCTCACTGAAAAAAGCATTTCTGTGAAACCAGCATGGAATGTTGAGTAATTTGGTGAATGTTAAGATCTTGGTCTTCTGAAGTGCTTGTCTTACTGAAATAAACATATCGGTGAAACGAGCATCAAAATTTGAGACATTTTGGTGAAGTTGAGATATTGGTCTTCTAAAGTGCTTATCTCACTGAAATAAGCATTTCAGCGACACCAGCATTAAAAACTGAATCATTTGGTGACTTTCAGATTTAAGTGTTCTGAAGTGCTTATCTCACTGAAATAAGCATTTGATTGTAACCAGCATGAAAAGTTGAGTCATTTGTTGAAGATGAGTTTTTGATCGTCTGAAGTGCTTATCATACTGAAATAAGCATATGTGTGAAACGAGCATCAAACGTTGAGTCATTTTGGTGAAGTTGTGATCTAGGTCTTCGAAAGTGCTTATCTCACTGAAATAAGCAATATCAGAGAGACAAGCATCAAAAGCTGTGTCATTTGGTGATTTAGAGATTTTGGTCTTCAGAAGTGCTTAACTCAATGAAATAAGCATTTCTGTGAAACCAGCATCAACAGATGATGCATTTGAAACAATTGAGATTTTGGTTCTGCTAAAGTGCTTATCTCACTGAAATAAGCATATCAGCGAGAGAAGCATCAAAAGCTGAGTCATTTGGTGACTTAGAGATTTTGGTGTTCTGAAGTGCTTACCTCAATGAAGTAAGCATTTCTGTGAAACCAGCATCAACAGATCATGCATTTGAAGCAATTGAGATTTTGGTCTACTAAAGTGCTTATCTTACTGAAAGAAGCAATTCTGTCAAACCAGCATCAAAAGTTGAGTCATTTTGGTGAAGTTGAGATATTGGTCTGCTAAAGTGCATATCTCACTGAAATAAGCATATCTGCGAGACAAGCATCAAAAGCTGAGTCATTTGGTGACCAGGAGATTTTGGTCTTCAGAAGTGCTTATCTCAATGAAGTAAGCATTTCAGTGAAACCAGCATCAACAGATCATGCATTTGAAGCAATTGAGATTTTGGTCTACTAAAGTGCTTATCGTACTGAAAGAAGCATTTCTGTGAAACCAGCATCAAAAGTTGAGTCATTTTGGTGAAGTTGAGATATTGGTCTGGTAAAGTGCTTATCTCACTGAAATAAGCATTTGATTGTAACCAGCATCAAAAGATGAGTCATTTGTTCAAGTTGAGTTTTGATCGACTGCATTATATCACTGAAATAAGCTTTTCAGCGAGACCAGCTTCAAAAACTGAGTCATTTCGTGACTTTCTGATGTTGGTGTTCTGAAGTGCTTATCTCACTGAAATAAGCATTTGATTGTAACCAGCATGGAATGTTGAGTAATTTGGTGAATGTTAAGATCTTGGTCTTCTGAAGTGCTTGTCTTACTGAAATAAACATATCGGTGAAACGAGCATCAAAATTTGAGACATTTTGGTGAAGTTGAGATATTGGTCTTCTAAAGTGCTTATCTCACTGAAATAAGCATTTCAGCGACACCAGCATTAAAAACTGAATCATTTGGTGACTTTCAGATTTAAGTGTTCTGAAGTGCTGATCTCACTGAAATAAGCATTTGATTGTAACCAGCATGAAAAGTTGAGTCATTTGTTGAAGATGAGTTTTTGATCGTCTGAAGTGCTTATCATACTGAAATAAGCATATGTGTGAAACGAGCATCAAACGTTGAGTCATTTTGGTGAAGTTGTGATATAGGTCTTCGAAAGTGCTTATCTCACTGAAATAAGCAATATCAGAGAGACAAGCATCAAAAGCTGTGTCATTTGGTGATTTAGAGATTTTTGTCTTCAGAAGTGCTTAACTCAATGAAATAAGCATTTCTGTGAAACCAGCATCAACAGATGATGCATTTGAAACAATTGAGATTTTGGTTCTGCTAAAGTGCTTATCTCACTGAAATAAGCATATCAGCGAGAGAAGCATCAAAAGCTGAGTCATTTGGTGACTTAGAGATTTTGGTGTTCTGAAGTGCTTACCTCAATGAAGTAAGCATTTCTGTGAAACCAGCATCAACAGATCATGCATTTGAAGCAATTGAGATTTTGGTCTACTAAAGTGCTTATCTTACTGAAAGAAGCAATTCTGTCAAACCAGCATCAAAAGTTGAGTCATTTTGGTGAAGTTGAGATATTGGTCTGCTAAAGTGCTTATCTCACTGAAATAAGCATTTGATTGTAACCAGCATCAAAAGTTGAGTCATTTGTTCAAGTTGAGTTTTGATCGACTGCATTATATCACTGAAATAAGCTTTTCAGCGAGACCAGCTTCAAAAACTGAGTCATTTCGTGACTTTCTGATGTTGGTGTTCTGAAGTGCTTATCTCACTGAAAAAAGCATTTCTGTGAAACCAGCATGGAATGTTGAGTAATTTGGTGAATGTTAAGATCTTGGTCTTCTGAAGTGCTTGTCTTACTGAAATAAACATATCGGTGAAACGAGCATCAAAATTTGAGACATTTTGGTGAAGTTGAGATATTGGTCTGGTAAAGTGCCTATCTCACTGAAATAAGCATTTCAGCGAGACAAGCATCAACAGCTGAGTCATTTGGTGACTTTCAGATTTAAGTGTTCTGAAGTGCTTATCTCACTGAAATAAGCATTTGATTGTAACCAGCATGAAAAGTTGAGTCATTTGTTGAACATGAGTTTTTGATCGTCTGAAGTGCTTATCATACTGAAATAAGCATATGTGTGAAACGAGCATCAAACGTTGAGTCATTTTGGTGAAGTTGTGATCTAGGTTTTCGAAAGTGCTTATCTCACTGAAATAAGCAATATCAGAGAGACAAGCATCAAAAGCTGTGTCATTTGGTGATTTAGAGATTTTGGTCTTCAGAAGTGCTTAACTCAATGAAATAAGCATTTCTGTGAAACCAGCATCAACAGATGATGCATTTGAAACAATTGAGATTTTGGTTCTGCTAAAGTGCTTATCTCACTGAAATAAGCATATCAGCGAGACAAGCATCAAAAGCTGAGTCATTTGGTGACTTAGAGATTTTGGTGTTCTGAAGTGCTTACCTCAATGAAGTAAGCATTTCTGTGAAACCAGCATCAACAGATCATGCATTTGAAGCAATTGAGATTTTGGTCTACTAAAGTGCTTATCTTACTGAAAGAAGCATTTCTGTCAAACCAGCATCAAAAGTAGAGTCATTTTGGTGAAGTTGAGATATTGGTCTGCTAAAGTGCCTATCTCACTGAAATAAGCATATCTGCGAGACAAGCATCAAAAGCTGAGTCATTTGGTGACTTTCCGATTTAAGTGTTCTGAAGTGCTTATCTCACTGAAATAAGCATTTCAGCGACACCAGCATTAAAAACTGAATCATTTGGTGACTTTCAGATTTAAGTGTTCTGAAGTGCTTATCTCATTGAAATAAGCATTTGATTGTAACCAGCATGAAAAGTTGAGTCATTTGTTGAAGATGAGTTTTTGATCGTCTGAAGTGCTTATCATACTGAAATAAGCATATGTGTGAAACGAGCATCAAACGTTGAGTCATTTTGGTGAAGTTGTGATCTAGGTCTTCGAAAGTGCTTATCTCACTGAAATAAGCAATATCAGAGAGACAAGCATCAAAAGCTGTGTCATTTGGTGATTTAGAGATTTTGGTCTTCAGAAGTGCTTAACTCAATGAAATAAGCATTTCTGTGAAACCAGCATCAACAGATGATGCATTTGAAACAATTGAGATTTTGGTTCTGCTAAAGTGCTTATCTCACTGAAATAAGCATATCAGCGAGACAAGCATCAAAAGCTGAGTCATTTGGTGACTTAGAGATTTTGGTGTTCTGAAGTGCTTACCTCAATGAAGTAAGCATTTCTGTGAAACCAGCATCAACAGATCATGCATTTGAAGCAATTGAGATTTTGGTCTACTAAAGTGCTTAACTTACTGAAAGAAGCATTTCTGTCAAACCAGCATCAAAAGTTGAGTCATTTTGGTGAAGTTGAGATATTGGTCTGCTAAAGAGCCTATCTCACTGAAATAAGCATATCTGCGAGACAAGCATCAAAAGCTGAGTCATTTGGTGACCAGGAGATTTTGGTCTTCAGAAGTGCTTATCTCAATGAAGTAAGCATTTCAGTGAAACCAGCATCAACAGATCATGCATTTGAAGCAATTGAGATTTTGGTCTACTAAAGTGCTTATCGTACTGAAAGAAGCATTTCTGTGAAACCAGCATCAAAAGTTGAGTCATTTTGGTGAAGTTGAGATTTTGGTCTGGTAAAGTGCTTATCTCACTGAAATAAGCATTTGATTGTAACCAGCATCAAAAGTTGAGTCATTTGTTCAAGTTGAGTTTTGATCGACTGCATTATATCACTGAAATAAGCTTTTCAGCGAGACCAGCTTCAAAAACTGAGTCATTTCGTGACTTTCTGATGTTGGTGTTCTGAAGTGCTTATCTCACTGAAAAAAGCATTTCTGTGAAACCAGCATGGAATGTTGAGTAATTTGGTGAATGTTAAGATCTTGGTCTTCTGAAGTGCTTGTCTTACTGAAATAAACATATCGGTGAAACGAGCATCAAAATTTGAGACATTTTGGTGAAGTTGAGATATTGGTCTTCTAAAGTGCTTATCTCACTGAAATAAGCATATCAGCGACACCAGCATCAAAAACTGAATCATTTGGTGACTTTCAGATTTAAGTGTTCTGAAGTGCTTATCTCACTGAAATAAGCATTTGCTTGTAACCAGCATCAAAAGTTGAGTCATTTGTTCAAGTTGAGTTTTGATCGACTGCATTATATCACTGAAATAAGCTTTTCAGCGAGACCAGCTTCAAAAACTGAGTCATTTCGTGACTTTCTGATGTTGGTGTTCTGAAGTGCTTATCTCACTGAAAAAAGCATTTCTGTGAAACCAGCATGGAATGTTGAGTAATTTGGTGAATGTTAAGATCTTGGTCTTCTGAAGTGCTTGTCTTACTGAAATAAACATATCTGTGAAACGAGCATCAAAATTTGAGACATTTTGGTGAAGTTGAGATATTGGTCTTCTGAAGTGCTTATCTCACTGAAATAAGCATTTCAGCGACACCAGCATTAAAAACTGAATCATTTGGTGACTTTCAGATTTAAGTGTTCTGAAGTGCTTATCTCATTGAAATAAGCATTTGATTGTAACCAGCATGAAAAGTTGAGTCATTTGTTGAAGATGAGTTTTTGATCGTCTGAAGTGCTTATCATACTGAAACAAGCATATGTGTGAAACGAGCATCAAACGTTGAGTCATTTTGGTGAAGTTGTGATCTAGGTCTTCGAAAGTGCTTATCTCACTGAAATAAGCCATATCAGAGAGACAAGCATCAAAAGCTGTGTCATTTGGTGATTTAGATATTTTGGTCTTCAGACGTGCTTAAATCAATGAAATAAGCATTTCTGTGAAACCAGCATCAACAGATGATGCATTTGAAACAATTGAGATTTTGGTTCTGCTAAAGTGCTTATCTCACTGAAATAAGCATATCAGCGAGACAAGCATCAAAAGCTGAGTCATTTGGCGACTTAGAGATTTTGGTGTTCTGAAGTGCTTACATCAATGAAGTAAGCATTTCTGTGAAACCAGCATCAACAGATCATGCATTTGAAGCAATTGAGATTTTGGTCTACTAAAGTGCTTATCTTACTGAAAGAAGCATTTCTGTCAAACCAGCATCAAAAGTTGAGTCATTTTGGTGAAGTTGAGATATTGGTCTGCTAAAGTGCCTATCTCACTGAAATAAGCATATCAGCGAGACAAGCATCAAAAGCTGAGTCATTTGGCGACTAGGAGATTTTGGTCTTCAGAAGTGCTTATCTCAATGAAGTCAGCATTTCTGTGAAACCAGCATCAAAAGTTGAGTCATTTTGGTGAAGTTGAGATATTGGTCTGCTAAAGTGCTTATCTCACTGAAATAAGCATATCAGCGAGACAAGCATCAAAAGCTGAGTCATTTGGTGACTTTCAGATTTAAGTGTTCTGAAGTGCTTATCTCACTGAAATAAGCATTTGATTGTAACCAGCATCAAAAGTTGAGTCATTTGTTCAAGTTGAGTTTTGATCGACTGCATTATAGCACTGAAATAAGCTTTTCAGCGAGACCAGCTTCAAAAACTGAGTCATTTCGTGACTTTCTGATGTTGGTATTCTGAAGTGCTTATCTCACTGAAAAAAGCATTTCTGTGAAACCAGCATGGAATGTTGAGTAATTTGGTGAATGTTAAGATCTTGGTCTTCTGAAGTGCTTGTCTTACTGAAATAAACATATCTGTGAAACGAGCATCAAAATTTGAGACATTTTGGTGAAGTTGAGATATTGGTCTTCTAAAGTGCTTATCTCACTGAAATAAGCATTTCAGCGACACCAGCATCAAAAACTGAATCATTTGGTGACTTTCAGATTTAAGTGATCTGAAGTGCTTATCTCACTGAAATAAGCATTTGATTGTAACCAGCATGAAAAGTTGAGTCATTTGTTGAAGATGAGTTTTTGATCGTCTGAAGTGCTTATCATACTGAAATAAGCATATGTGTGAAACGAGCATCAAACGTTGAGTCATTTTGGTGAAGTTGTGATCTAGGTTTTCGAAAGTGCTTATCTCACTGAAATAAGCAATATCAGAGAGACAAGCATCAAAAGCTGTGTCATTTGGTGATTTAGAGATTTTGGTCTTCAGAAGTGCTTAACTCAATGAAATAAGCATTTCTGTGAAACCAGCATCAACAGATGATGCATTTGAAACAATTGAGATTTTGGTTCTGCTAAAGTGCTTATCTCACTGAAATAAGCATATCAGCGAGACAAGCATCAAAAGCTGAGTCATTTGGTGACCAGGAGATTTTGGTCTTCAGAAGTGCTTACCTCAATGAAGTAAGCATTTCTGTGAAACCAGCATCAACAGATCATGCATTTGAAGCAATTGAGATTTTGGTCTACTGAAGTGCTTATCTTACTGAAAGAAGCATTTCTGTCAAAACAGCATCAAAAGTTGAGTCATTTTGGTGAAGTTGAGATATTGGTCTGCTAAAGTGCTTATCTCACTGAAATAAGCATATCAGCGAGACAAGCATCAAAAGCTGAGTCATTTGGTGACTAGGAGATTTTGGTCTTCAGAAGTGCTTATCTCAATGAAGTAAGCATTTCAGTGAAACCTGCATCAACAGATCATGCATTTGAAGCAATTGAGATTTTGGTCTACTAAAGTGCTTATCGTACTGAAAGAAGCATTTCTGTGAAACCAGCATCAAAAGTTGAGTCATTTTGGTGAAGTTGAGATGTTGGTCTGCTGAAGTGCTAATCTCACTGAAATAAGCATATCAGCGAGACAAGCATCAAAAGCTGAGTCATTTGGTGACTTTCAGATTAAAGTGTTCTGAAGTGCTTATCTCACTGAAATAAGCATTTGATTGTAACCAGCATCAAAAGTTGAGTCATTTGTTCAAGTTGAGTTTTGATCATCTGCATTATATCACTGAAATAAGCTTTTCAGCGAGACCAGCTTCAAAAACTGAGTCCTTTCGTGACTTTCTGATGTTGGTGTTCTGAAGTGCTTATCTCACTGAAATAAGCATTTGATTGTAACCAGCATCAAATGTTGAGTCATTTGTTCAAGTTGAGTTTTGATCGTCTGCATTATATCACTGAAATAAGCTTTTCAGCGAGACCAGCTTCAAAAACTGAGTCATTTCGTGACTTTCTGATGTTGGTGTTCTGAAGTGCTTATCTCACTGAAAAAAGCATTTCTGTGAAACCAGCATGGAATGTTGAGTAATTTGGTGAATGTTAAGATCTTGGTCTTCTGAAGTGCTTGTCTTACTGAAATAAACATATCTGTGAAACGAGCATCAAAATTTGAGACATTTTGGTGAAGTTGAGATATTGGTCTTCTAAAGTGCTTATCTCACTGAAATAAGCATTTCAGCGACACCAGCATCAAAAACTGAATCATTTGGTGACTTTCAGATTTAAGTGTTCTGAAGTGCTTATCTCACTGAAATAAGCATTTGATTGTAACCAGCATGAAAAGTTGAGTCATTTGTTGAAGATGAGTTTTTGATCGTCTGAAGTGCTTATCATACTGAAATAAGTATATGTGCGAAACGAGCATCAAACGTTGAGTCATTTTGGTGAAGTTGTGATCTAGGTCTTCGAAAGTGCTTATCTCACTGAAATAAGCCATATCAGAGAGTCAAGCATCAAAAGCTGTGTCATTTGGTGATTTAGAGATTTTGGTCTTCAGAAGTGCTTAACTCAATGAAATAAGCATTTCTGTGAAACCAGCATCAACAGATGATGCATTTGAAACAATTGAGATTTTGGTTCTGCTAAAGTGCTTATCGCACTGAAATAAGCATATCAGCGAGACAAGCATCAAAAGCTGAGTCATTTGGCGACTTAGAGATTTTGGTGTTCTGAAGTGCTTACCTCAATAAAGTAAGCATTTCTGTGAAACCAGCATCAACAGATCATGCATTTGAAGCAATTGAGATTTTGGTCTACTAAAGTGCTTATCTTACTGAAAGAAGCATTTCTGTCAAACCAGCATCAAAAGTTGAGTCATTTTGGTGAAGTTGAGATATTGGTCTGCTAAAGTGCCTATCTCACTGAAATAAGCATATCAGCGAGACAAGCATCAAAAGCTGAGTCATTTGGCGACTAGGAGATTTTGGTCTTCAGAAGTGCTTATCTCAATGAAGTAAGCATTTCTGTGAAACCAGCATCAAAAGTTGAGTCATTTTGGTGAAGTTGACGTATTGGTCTGCTAAAGTGCTTATCTCACTGAAATAAGCATATCAGCGAGACAAGCATCAAAAGCTGAGTCATTTGGTGACTTTCAGATTTAAGTGTTCTGAAGTGCTTATCTCACTGAAATAAGCATTTGATTGTAACCAGCATCAAAAGTTGAGTCATTTGTTCAAGTTGAGTTTTGATCGACTGCATTATAGCACTGAAATAAGCTTTTCAGCGAGACCAGCTTCAAAAACTGAGTCATTTCGTGACTTTCTGATGTTGGTGTTCTGAAGTGCTTATCTCACTGAAAAAAGCATTTCTGTGAAACCAGCATGGAATGATGAGTAATTTGGTGAATGTTAAGATCTTGGTCTTCTGAAGTGCTTGTCTTACTGAAATAAACATATCGGTGAAACGAGCATCAAAATTTGAGACATTTTGGTGAAGTTGAGATATTGGTCTTCTAAAGTGCTTATCTCACTGAAATAAGCATTTCAGCGACACCAGCATCAAAAACTGAATCATTTGGTGACTTTCAGATTTAAGTGTTCTGAAGTGCTTATCTCATTGAAATAAGCATTTGATTGTAACCAGCATGAAAAGTTGAGTCATTTGTTGAAGATGAGTTTTTGATCGTCTGAAGTGCTTATCATACTGAAATAAGCATATGTGTGAAACGAGCATCAAACGTTGAGTCATTTTGGTGAAGTTGTGATCTAGGTCTTCGAAAGTGCTTATCTCACTGAAATAAGCCATATCAGAGAGACAAGCATCAAAAGCTGTGTCATTTGGTGATTTAGAGATTTTGGTCTTCAGAAGTGCTTAACTCAATGAAATAAGCATTTCTGTGAAACCAGCATCAACAGATGATGCATTTGAAACAATTGAGATTTTGGTTCTGCTAAAGTGCTTATCTCACTGAAATAAGCATATCAGCGAAACAAGCATCAATAGCTGAGTCATTTGGTGACTTAGAGATTTTGGTGTTCTGAAGTGCTTACCTCAATGAAGTAAGCATTTCTGTGAAACCAGCATCAACAGATCATGCATTTGAAGCAATTGAGATTTTGGTCTACTAAAGTGCTTAACTTACTGAAAGAAGCATTTCTGTCAAACCAGCATCAATAGTTGAATCATTTCGGTGAAGTTGAGATATTGGTCTGCTAAAGTGCCTATCTCACTGAAATAAGCATATCAGCGAGACAAGCATCAAAAGCTGAGTCATTTGGTGACTAGGAGATTTTGGTCTTCAGAAGTGCTTATCTCAATGAAGTAAGCATTTCAGTGAAACCAGCATCAACAGATCATGCATTTGAAGCAATTGAGATTTTGGTCTACTAAAGTGCTTATCTTACTGAAAGAAGCATTTCTGTGAAACCAGCATCAAAAGTTGAGTCATTTTGGTGAAGTTGAGATATTGGTCTGCTAAAGTGCCTATCTCACTGAAATAAGCATATCAGCGAGACAAGCATCAAAAGCTGAGTCATTTGGCGACTAGGAGATTTTGGTCTTCAGTAGTGCTTATCTCAATGAAGTAAGCATTTCTGTGAAACCAGCATCAAAAATTGAGTCATTTTGGTGAAGTTGAGATATTGGTCTTCTAAAGTGCTTATCTCACTGAAATAAGCATATCAGCGAGACAAGCATCAAAAGCTGAGTCATTTGGTGACTTTCAGATTTAAGTGTTCTGAAGTGCTTATCTCACTGAAATAAGCATTTGATTGTAACCAGCATCAAAAGTTGAGTCATTTGTTCAAGTTGAGTTTTGATCGACTGCATTATAGCACTGAAATAAGCTTTTCAGCGAGACCAGCTTCAAAAACTGAGTCATTTCGTGACTTTCTGATGTTGGTGTTCTGAAGTGCTTATCTCACTGAAAAAAGCATTTCTGTGAAACCAGCATGGAATGTTGAGTAATTTGGTGAATGTTAAGATCTTGGTCTTCTGAAGTGCTTGTCTTACTGAAATAAACATATCTGTGAAACGAGCATCAAAATTTGAGACATTTTGGTGAAGTTGAGATATTGGTCTTCTAAAGTGCTTATCTCACTGAAATAAGCATTTCAGCGACACCAGCATCAAAAACTGAATCATTTGGTGACTTTCAGATTTAAGTGATCTGAAGTGCTTATCTCACTGAAATAAGCATTTGATTGTAACCAGCATGAAAAGTTGAGTCATTTGTTGAAGATGAGTTTTTGATCGTCTGAAGTGCTTATCATACTGAAATAAGCATATGTGTGAAACGAGCATCAAACGTTGAGTCATTTTGGTGAAGTTGTGATCTAGGTTTTCGAAAGTGCTTATCTCACTGAAATAAGCAATATCAGAGAGACAAGCATCAAAAGCTGTGTCATTTGGTGATTTAGAGATTTTGGTCTTCAGAAGTGCTTAACTCAATGAAATAAGCATTTCTGTGAAACCAGCATCAACAGATGATGCATTTGAAACAATTGAGATTTTGGTTCTGCTAAAGTGCTTATCTCACTGAAATAAGCATATCAGCGAGACAAGCATCAAAAGCTGAGTCATTTGGTGACCAGGAGATTTTGGTCTTCAGAAGTGCTTACCTCAATGAAGTAAGCATTTCTGTGAAACCAGCATCAACAGATCATGCATTTGAAGCAATTGAGATTTTGGTCTACTGAAGTGCTTATCTTACTGAAAGAAGCATTTCTGTCAAAACAGCATCAAAAGTTGAGTCATTTTGGTGAAGTTGAGATATTGGTCTGCTAAAGTGCTTATCTCACTGAAATAAGCATATCAGCGAGACAAGCATCAAAAGCTGAGTCATTTGGTGACTAGGAGATTTTGGTCTTCAGAAGTGCTTATCTCAATGAAGTAAGCATTTCAGTGAAACCTGCATCAACAGATCATGCATTTGAAGCAATTGAGATTTTGGTCTACTAAAGTGCTTATCGTACTGAAAGAAGCATTTCTGTGAAACCAGCATCAAAAGTTGAGTCATTTTGGTGAAGTTGAGATGTTGGTCTGCTGAAGTGCTAATCTCACTGAAATAAGCATATCAGCGAGACAAGCATCAAAAGCTGAGTCATTTGGTGACTTTCAGATTAAAGTGTTCTGAAGTGCTTATCTCACTGAAATAAGCATTTGATTGTAACCAGCATCAAAAGTTGAGTCATTTGTTCAAGTTGAGTTTTGATCATCTGCATTATATCACTGAAATAAGCTTTTCAGCGAGACCAGCTTCAAAAACTGAGTCCTTTCGTGACTTTCTGATGTTGGTGTTCTGAAGTGCTTATCTCACTGAAATAAGCATTTGATTGTAACCAGCATCAAATGTTGAGTCATTTGTTCAAGTTGAGTTTTGATCGTCTGCATTATATCACTGAAATAAGCTTTTCAGCGAGACCAGCTTCAAAAACTGAGT